>NC_080539.1:290176515-290492015 GCF_028640845.1 Ahaetulla prasina | reverse complement strand
CAGTATACATCCCTCCATTCCTCCCTCCCCCACCTTATAAAAATCCCGATAACTAATGCATTAAAGGCCATCCAAGTGCTAAACACCTAATGGAACACTTTGTTATAATTTGGTTTTCAAATATCTCTAAAGTAGGGAGGTTGTCTGTACTTACAGGAGGACGATATTGCATAAAATCAGAACTCAGAAAGCCTGTGGTGTAGACATAAGGCAGAACCCTTGCACAGCACAACCATTCTAAATTAATGGCTATACTGGTCCAGTCATCTTTTAGTTTATGGTCTGAACTCCAAGTGACAGCATTGATATTTAAAGCCCTTAATACATGGGGAACTTATTTTCTGAAGCAACAATTTTCTGTCAGCTCCATGGTAGGCCAAATCATGAAACAAGTAACACAAGAAGTAGTGGAACTTTACTTTAGTGATATAACATATAATAACAGAATCTTGGAAACCAGTCAGCCAGCATTTATCTCTGCTCCATCTTATACAAAACAGAATCAAAAGAGAATTATCTTGAGGGGTATTTTTTTTTTATTCCCTCTTCTTTCCCAGTACTAAACTGACCTTTATTTAATGATTGTTGCATTCCCTCTTCAAGGCCATTTCTGCACTCCTCTACACTTTTTCTATTGACATCTGCAGCTGGTGAGCTTGTTTTGTGTCCCACTCCTGAAAGCCATATCTTATGTGGAGATTAAAAAGGCCTTCTTAGCCAGGGAGCCTTGTTCTGGAATTCATTGTACTCCTCCAAAAGCTGACTTTGTTGCCACTGGCTTCATTTTAACATTGTTAAGACATGCCTATTCATTTGAGCTTTGGGATTTTGTTAACTGCAACATAGTGCTTTAATTTGTTGGTTTGCTATGTGTTCTCCATAATGATGCTGATAATTGGCAAGCCAGAAGTATTTAATTAAATATTAGGGAGAATATAGGAAATGGATAATACAGACAACCCTGAACAGTTTCTATAGTCAGGAACATATATTTAATATGAAAACACTAAAATTGTGAGTATTCAGGTGATAGAATTAACAGCTAAATATATTTTGCCTTCTGCTATATACTGACCTTTTAGTGATGCATCAGCCAATGTATTACACTACCAATTATTATATATTAATAATGCTAATAATATTAATCATTATGCAGTTTTAAATTTGAAGATAAAATGAATTGCTGATCCAGTTCTACAGAGGAATTATTGAGTCTGTCATCTGCACCTCTATAACTGTCTGGTTTGGTTCTGCAACCCAACAAGACAGACACAGACTTCAGAGGATAATTAGAACTGCAGAAAAAAACAATTGCTACCAATCTGCCTTCCATTGAGGACATGTATACTGCACGAGTCAAAAAGAGGGCTGTGAAAATATTTACAGACCCCTCACATCCTGGACATAAACTCTTTCAACTCCTACCCTCAAAACGACGCTATAGAGCACTGCACACCAGAACAACTAGACACAAGAAAAGTTTTCCCCCCGAACGCCATCACTCTGCTAAACAAATAATTCCTTCAGCACTGTCAAACTATTTACTAAATCTATTTACTATTAATCTTCTCATCATTCCAATCATCCATCTCTTTCCCCTTATGACTGTAACTTTGTTGCTTGTATCCTTACAATTTATACTGATATTAATTGTTTCCTGATTGCTTATTTGTAGTCTATGATTATCATTGTGTTGTATCATTAAGTGTTAAATTTGTACCCTATGACTATCATTAAGTATTGTAAGTGTTGTACCTTGATGAAGGTACAGAGCATATGCACCAAGACAAATTCCTTGTATGTCCAATCACACTTGGCCAATAAAAATTCTGTTCTGTTCTGTTCTGTTCTGTTCTGTTCTGTTCTATTTGCCAGCAGAGACAAGAAAAATACACATATTTCAAACATAATTCTGCACTGTTCATTTCAACTATATTCTAGTGAAAGAGCAGAGCCATCTCAGAGAGAAAAGATATCAAAGGATATGCATAACCTTCATGTGGTTTCTGTTGCTGAAAGAATGATTCAGGTTAAATAGTTGAGAAAACAAATGGAGTCATGCAGCTTATTTAAACTTGTAGTTTTGCCCTAATTCTACCAATGTTCAAAGTTTTCTTTGGAATGCATGTTCCTAAAGAGGAAAGATGTAGTTGTGGAGATGTTTCAGAGAATTTCTATCAGTTACGGGTTTTGTTTTTCTTTCTAAATTTCATGAAGTCTAGCACTAGTTTATATACCACTTCATAGTGCTTTTACAGCCCTCTCTAAACAGTTTACAGAGTCAGCCTATTGCCCCCAACAATCTGGATGCTCATTTTACCAACTTTGGAAGGATGAGGCTGAGTCAACCTTGAGTCGGTGAGATTTGAACTGCCAAACTGCAGCTACCAGTCAGCTGAAGTAGCCTGCGGTGCTGTTCCACCTTGGTCTACCTATGTAAGTGTCCAGTTATGTGGCCACACTTACTGTATCTGACTCTGGCTGATGTGGAAAAACTAAACAAGGCAAAACGTGAATAGAATAGAATAGAATAGAATAGAATAGAATAGAATAGAATAGAATAGAATAGAATAGAGTAGAGTAGAGTAGAATAGAGTAGACTAGACTAGACTAGACTAGACTAGAATAGAATAGAATAGAATAGAATAGAATAGAATAGAATAGAATAGAATAGAATAGAATAGAATAGAATAGAATAGAATAGAATAGAATTTTTTATTGGCCGTGATTGGACACACAAGGAATTTGTCTTGGTGCATATGTTCTCAGTGTACATAAAAGAAAAGATACATTCATCAAGAATCATAAGGTACAACACTTAATGATAGAATGGAAGAACTGTAATAAATACTAATCTGTATTTTGGATTAGGAAGCTTAAAAAAAAGCCTCAGAAGAAGTCAATGCAAACTATTTCTTATTGGCAAGAAAACTGCTTGGGCACTTATGACCAAAAGCCATTTTCTGTTTGAAGGAGACTTTGCCTTATTTCTAAATGTAACATATTGTTTCTTGTGTTGCCCCATTTACCATAACATAACATAACATAACATCAGAGTTGGAAGGGACCTTGGAGGCCTTCTAGTCCAACCCCCTGCCCAGGCAGGAAACCCTACACCATCTCAGTCAGATGGTTATCCAACATTTTCTTAAAAATTTCCAGTGTTGGAGCATTCACAACTTCTGAAGGCAAGTCGTTCCACTTATTAATTGTTCTAACTGTCAGGAAATTTCTCCTTAGTTCTAAGTTGCTTCTTTCCTTGATCAGTTTCCACCCATTGCTTCTTGTTCTACCCTCAGGTGCTCTGGAGAACAGCCCAACTCCCACTTCTCTGTGGCAGCCCCTGAGATATTGGAACACTGCTATCATGTCTCCCCTAGTCCTTCTTTTTGTTAAACTAGACATACCCAGTTCCTGCAACCGTTCTTCATATGTTTTATCCTCCAGTCCCTAATCATCTTTGTTGCTCTTCTCTGCACTCTTTCTAGAGTCTCAACATCTTTTTTACATCGTGGCGACCAAAACTGGATGCAATATTCCAAGTGTGGCCTTACCAAGGCATTATAAAGTGGTACTAGCACTTCACGTGATCTTGATTCTATCCTCTGTTTATGCAGCCCAGAACTGTGTTGGCTTTTTAACAGCTGCTGCACTGCTGGCTCATATCTAGATGGTTATCCACTAGGACTCCAAGATCCCTCTCACAGGTACTACTATTGAGCAAGGTACCACATATACAGTACTGGTGCATTTTGTTTTTTGGCCTAAATGTAGAACCTTACTTTTTCACTGTTGAATTTCATTTTGTTAGATAGCGCCCAATGTTCAAGTCTGTCAAGATCTTTCTGTAACTTGAGCCTATCTTCTGGAGTGTTGGCTATTCCTGCCAGCTTGGTGTCATCTGCAAATTTGATGAGTTCCCCATCTATCCCCTCGTCCAAGTCATTGATGAAGATGTTGAAGAGTACTGGGCCTAAAACAGAGCCTTGGGGTACTCCACTGCATACTTCCCTCCATGTGGATGTAGTTCCGTTGAGGACTACACGTTGAGTGCGGTTGGTCAGCCAGTTACGAATCCATCTGGTGGTGGTGCTGTCTAACCCACATTTTTCTACTTTATCTAGTAGTAGGTTATGGTCTACTTTATCAAATGCTTTACTGAAGTCCAAGTAAATTATATCAACAGCATTCCTCTGGTCTACTAATTTTGTCATTTTGTCAAAGAATGCGATAAGATTAGTCTGGCATGATCTGTTTTTGACAAACCCATGCAAGTATGGGTTTGTCCACACCACTGCAAGTATTGTTATATATACAGCAGTTAAGTTGTTGTATACCTTTTAAATCAGCCTTAATATATATATGGTGAATTTAGTCATTTCACTTCCGTAACTGGAGAAAGGTATATCAGGAATCAAGGAGAAGCCTACTTAGTTATTGTTGATGGTGGAACTCTAAGTCTGGAGAAAGCAAGTTGTGTAAGAGATACAACATCATACTATGGGTGGCACTTCTAATATACTGATAGATTGAAAGGTTGGGGGTTTTTTCCCCAAATCGCTGCTCTCTTCTGATAATGGAGATGAAGGCAATGCAGAACAAGGGTCACAGGTGGGAATATGAGTTAACAGATAAAACTATTAGGGATAAGACCCTTGTTCTGGATAAAATAAAGACGAGGCTTAGAGATTTAAAGAGAAGAATCATGAGATCTGAGAAATGAAATATGTGTAATATTGGCAGACTTGATGGAGGAGGCAGCTGGATAGCTGGATAATAGGAAAATATTTTCAGAATCAAGCCATCTAGATGTAATATCTTTTCCTCTTCTATGTCCGGAGTCACCCGTTAACCTAGAGCAAGTGTGTCAAACTGGCGGCCTGCGGGCCAGATGCATCATGCACAGGCCACATACACCCGGTCTCCACAAAGGCAAAAAAACCAACCACCATTGTAATACATCACATGATGTCACGTGACACGATCAAGTTTAACACTCGTGCCTAGAGCATACCAATTTTTTCTTCTAAAAGCCATACTTTGTCATTTATTTGTCTTTCTCTGAGTGCTGCACAACATGACTGGTGATTGAGTGACATTGCATGGAGCTAAGCCATTCAGCTTTCTTTCACTTTGGGAAGTGATTCATAGATTTGTTAAATGAAAAATATTGTGCATACCTATTTTATCTTCATTTTTATGTAAAAAATTATTATGCTCATTATTTGGGCTCTGCCACAATTTTTTTTTTTGAATTTCAGTTTTTGGGACCTTTTGATCGTTAGAAAGAGCCATGTGGGCCCCAAGATTATGTATCCCCATGTATGTTTATTGGAATGCAACTTCCTATTAGATTATAGTAGCTAGTTGTTCAAGCAAGTATAATTTCTGTGCTTGAATATGCCATTTCTATACTTTCTGGTATACAACTACATGCCTATAGAACTGAGTTGATTGCTGACCCTCAGGAATCACAATAAAAATAACATTATGCCTCCAGAGCCAATCAACCACAGAAATCAGTTAAATTTGGATTTGCAAAAGAACTGTTTCTAGATTAAAAGTAAATAGGGACATCCTTAAATAGTTTTGTCAGATTTCTCTTGTACATCTTTAGAAGCCAGCTTTGTGTAGTGTTAAGCATTGGGCTAGAAACTGGGAGACTGTGATTTCTAGTCCCACCTTGGGCATATAATCAGTTGGTGGCCTGGGGGCAGTCACTCTCTGTCAGTCCTAGGAAGCAGACAAGAGCAAACCACTTGCAAAAGAAACCTTGGCAGAAAAACTTGTCCATGCAGTCACCAGGAGTCAACAATGACTCAAAGGAACCTAAAGAAAAAGAAAAAAAAGGAAAGGAAAAGAAAAGAAAAGAAAAAAGAAATTCCAACCTAGAGAAAGCCATGATAATGAACTCAGAACTTATGAGACAACAGCCCATTCGTATATTCTTATAGGTGGTATGTACTAGGGTGGATGAGTGGGGAGAAGAAGCCAGTACCAGATGTGTTGGCAATGGGGTTTATAACACGAATAGGCTGCAATATTATGCACGTCTGCAATGTACACTCATGTTTCTAACACTATTAAATATGTAATTAATTGTCTTTCACCAGTGCAAAATATGTAATTGACCTTTATTTATTTAGTGTATGGCATCTACAGAGGTCATGAAATCACTGATGTACACTATTCATAAAACACATTTATTTATTTATTTATTTATTTTATTCAATTTTTATACCGCCCTTCTCCCGAAGGACTCAGGGCGGTGCACAGCCAAGTAAAAAATCACAGTATCAATATTAAAAGAGATTAAAATAAACATATTATAAAGTGGCCAGATTTAAAACGAATTAAAATATTAAAATATAAATAACCCAATAAAATTTTAACCCAATAAAATTTTAGGCCAGTCCCACTTGAATAAATAAGTGCGTTTTCAGCTCACGGCGAAAGGTCCGAAGATCAGGCACTTGACGTAAACCAGGGGGAAGCTCATTCCAGAGCGTGGGAGCTCCCACTGAGAAGGCCCTACCCCTGGGGGCCGCCAGCCGACATTGCTTGGCAGACGGCACCCTGAGAAGGCCCTCTCTGTGAGAGCGTACGGGTCGGTGGGAGGCAAACGGTAACAGCAGGCGGTCCCGTAAGTACCCGGGTCCTAAGCCATGGAGCGCTTTAAAGGTGGTGACCAAAATCTTAAAGCGCACCCGGAAGGCCACAGGAAGCCAGTGCAGACTGCGCAGGAGTGGTGTTACATGGGAGCAACGAGTTGCTCCCACTATTACCCGCGCAGCTGCATTCTGGACTAACTGCAGCCTCCGGGTGCACTTCAAGGGCAGCCCCATGTAGAAGGCATTGCAATAATCCAGGCGGAAGTTACGAGGGCATGAGTGACCGTGCATAAGGCACCCCGGTCAAGGAAGGGGCGCAACTGGCGCACCAAGCGTACTTGGTGGAAGGCCCTCTTGGAGACGGCCGCCAAATGATCATCAAACGACAGCCGCCCATCCAAGAGGACACCCAAGTTGCGCACCCTCTCCGTTGGGGCCAATAACTCGCCCCCCACAGCCAGCTGCGGCTGCAGCTGGCTGAACCGGGGTGCCGGCATCCACAGCCACTCCGTCTTGGGGGGGTTGGGGTTGGGTCTGTTTCTCCCCAGCCAGGCCCGTCGGCTTCCAGACACGGGACAGCACTTGACAACCGTTGGGGTGGTCCAGGGTGGAAAAGTACAGCTGCGTATCGTCAGCGTACAGATGATAACTCACCCCAAAACCACTGATGACCTCGCCCAGCGGCTTCATGTAGATGTTGAACAGGAGGGGCGATAGAATCGACCCCTGAGGCACCCCACAAGTGAGGCGCCTCGCGGTCGACCTCTGCCCCCCTGTCAACACCGTCTGCGACCGGTCGGAGAGATAGGAGGAGAACCACCGATAAACGGTGCCTCCCACTCCCAATCCCTCCAACCGGTGCAGCAGGATACCATGATCGATGGTATCGAAAGCCGCTGAGAGATCTAATAGAACCAGGGCAGAGGAACACCCCCTGTCCCTGGCCCTCCAGAGGTCATCCACCAACGCGACCAAAGCTGTCTCCGTGCTGTGACCGGACCGGAAGCCGGACTGGAACGGGTCTAGATAGATGGCTTCATCCAGGTACTGGGGAAGCTGCCATGCAACCACACTCTCTACAAACAAAAATACAAAAGATGAGATAAAATATTTAATTATTTTAAGGCACACCTAGGATGGTCTGAGCTACACCAGAAGCACTTAGATGGGTAACTTCCTTAGATTTTGAACTATAATATCTCTCCTATTGCAACTATATTAGTTGCAATAGTGCAACTATATTAGTTGCAATAGTGCTATATTATGGTGATTTCATTGTGGTTTTACACTAATTTAATATTTTATGTCATCTAGTTATTTGACATATGGTTGCAAAATCAGAAATTACTCAAAACATGTATTAAAACTCATTAGAAAGCAATGAGTTGAACATCACTGACTGAAAGTTAACAACCAAAGTTTAGAAAAGACAGAAGGCAGACATTCATTTATAATAGCACTCAATTCTATAATCTATAGTCAAGATTAATCTTTTGAATATGTGGATTAATCAATACTTCTGAGCATGTTAACTAAATAAACATCTGCAACCTTATATAACTGACACTAAGGAAAAAAGTAGAACATCAGGATAAGACTAAGTTTAAAAAAAGAAGAGTGTAAACACTAGCCTAAGGTAGCTATTGCAAATAATAAAATGAATACTGATATTGATTCTACCATACTGATCCCTTGATGCAAATGCATAGATATAAATAATATCTATGGAGCAATATCAGTCAATATTGAGAAATGTTTGCGCTATTCATAAGCACTTCACACAAATTACATAATGAACTATCTCTGAGGTCCTAGAACAGTTTCTGAAACAGTTTCTTCGTTTTTTCCCCTTGTAGAAAATTTTGTAGAAAGACATTTAGGAAGTCCTTCAGGATAAAATACCATATATCAATTAAAAGTAAACTTGATATATGTCCCCTCGAGTAATCCTGAAATCTTCACAATAATTGTATATTTTATATTGCAGAAAGCATTTGTTTAAAGCATCTATATGTACATTTTTTAAAATTTACTGATATATCAAAATACTTCACAGTATTGGTATAAGGGTATGACTTTCTTATTGTAACACTATAATGGTTGGTGTGTAAATGGTAATGCATCATGAGTAACCAAAAATAGTGATTCTACTAGTTTATTGTGTGTTTGGAGAATGGAGCGGGAAACATGTTTCTAATTAATATAGGATATAATATTTTAATAGATCCAGGACCTAATTCGACCTAAATCGAAATATGTCTCACACTCAAGACAAGATAATCTATTGGTGTTGGGCAAAAATTCACTTCAGAAATTTACCTGAAGGGCAATTTCATCGGATTACTGAGTCAGATAAATTTTCAAATCAAGAAAAAAAAATCATCCCAGCAAATGCCTCTAATTCAATTACAAAAAATTTGTAAATACTGTTTTCCCCCCTAGCTATAGCAGCTCTTAAAACTCAGTTGAATGGAACAAATAAAGAGGCTGATAGCAGAGTCTACCAAAATGGTAGGTCTGGATAGCCTCGAACTACACTGTCTTCTTTCTGACCTATGCTTAGTTCATAAGATTATTTACCAAAACATTCTACCTGTAAATGAATACTTTAATTTCAACCGTAATAACACAAGGGCTATCAATAGATTCAAACTCAATGTAAATTGCTCTAATCTTGATTGTAGGAAATATGACTCCTGCAATAGAGTAGTAAATGTCTGCAACACTCTACCTGATCCTGTTGTTAGTCTCTCTAATCCCCATACCTTTTACCTTAAACTGTCTACCATGGACCTTTCATGTTTCTTAACAGGTCCCTAAGGGGGTGTGCATAAGCACACCAGCGTACCTACCATCCCTGTCCTGCTATTCCCAATTATATGTAATCATTCTATGTGTTTATGGCTATGTTTTGCCTATTTTTATTTGTGCCAATTTTGTTTCATGTGCCCATGTCTATACTGTTACTTGTTTCCTTATACTTGTTGACAAATAAATAAATAAATAAATAAATGAACGAACGAATGAATGAATGAATGAATGAATGATAAGGGGCTAGCTGGCTCTTATTAATCATTTATCTCTAAGCCAATGTTTCTCAACATTGGCATCATTAGGATCTGCAGACTTCAACTCCTAGAATTTCTTAGCTGGCATGAAGATCACACATCTTCAAGCTGACAAGGTTGAGGAACACTCCTCTAAACAATTGATCTCTTTTCATCTGTTTTGTCAAATGGGTTCATGGAAGCAACAGAAAACAGGAACCTCCTTAAGAAGCTGGTGTTAATAAAGCCAGACTTGGAAATGCTAATGATATATATATAAGAGGCTTGTCCCTTCCCCCCCCCCTTGCAGTGCCTGCTATATTGTGTCATTCCTTCTCACCTCCTCTTCTGCCTGAAAAGTTAGGTCTTTTGTGTTCTCCCTTACCAGGCATCATTCCACCACTGTTGCATATAAAATGGAAGGAATATCTATGCAGCCACAGCAGATTCATTTTTTTGTGTGTGCTCTGAGTTATGTCCCCCTCCATTATGCCACAATCCTGAGGCAGCTCTTTCTCTAATGGCAAATCCAGTTTTAATGTATAATTTCTCTCTTGGAAGAATATTTTGGAGTGCTAAGAGATTATTATGCATTGCCTGAATTATGCAATCAATTTGGAGAAAGGTTACGACATGGCCTCTGAGAAAGTATTTTGGTTAGGAAGCAAAATTGGGGTATCAGGGTTGATCAAGAGTATTTTAGATTTTATTTTGAACTTTCTGTAATATTTTAAAATGAACAACACTAGAAGTGGAGATTGTCCAGTCCAATTAGCTGCCTGAGCAACTGGTATGAAAATATTTATTGCAAATTTATTGTTAATGGTGTACGCTGGGATTGAGAAAATGACTGAGAAAATGACTGAGAGGGATATATGTTGAATTTGTTTGTTTGTTTGGTTGGTTGGTTGGTTATTGGTTTGGTTATTTATTTATTTGTTGAATTAACATATAAGGCAACAAATAAGAATTGCAGTTATAAGGCCTTTGGTCAAAAAAAATCTTTCCCATTCAAAAAAGGTTGTCACAGAAGATATGCTACTGCAACTTGCTGTGGGAAAAATCCACAGCACCTGTTGACATCCTTACAAGGTAGATTAAACGAAAAAGGCAGTACCATTTTAGAATTATAGAATATAACAGAATAACAGAATTGGAAGGGACCTTGAACGTCTTCTAGTCCAACCCGATGCTCAAGCAAGAGACTCTATACCATTTCAGACAAATAGCTGTCCAATCTCTTTTTAAAAACCTCCAGTAATGGAGCACCTACAATTTCTGAAAGCAAGCCGTTCCACTGATTAATTGTTGTAATTACTACTTATTACAGCTATAGTAATAGAATTTTGCAAGTCTGTGCTTAACCCCATTCCTCAGCTTGCCTTGTGAGAATATTGAAGGGCTTGTCATGTTAGTTTGTTAGCCCAAGTTCAAGCCCCTCTTATCTGACCATTGCCTTAGTAGTGGCTTTTTCCCCCTGTCTTTCAAGGCCATTCCCTCTGTCCTCTACACCCAAATCATTTCAAATAATCTTAATGTATGGCAAAGTAGAGGGATGGAAGAGGTTCACTCCAGTAGCATTTTTATTGCTGTCCCCTAGACCAATGGAACAATCATTATCCTATTTTTAAAAAAATTATTTTAATTTTCATCTGAATTTCAATTATTGAAAGTAGCAACATTTATTGAAAGTATGCAAGCTTAAACATTTACATAGCTTCTTTTAAACCATGTCTGAATCACTTTTCATCATTTCCAGTGTTCTCATTATCTTGAATCTGGTCTCAGTCATATTTCAAATAGAGCTGTTGAAATGAGCGAGATTTATGTTAGTCATAATTCATTTAAGTCCCATCAATTCTAAAGAGTCTGCTGTATTTATTATATGGCCAAATCTAGACCTATTCTCCATTCTTTCACTTTCTTTTTATTAGCATGACTATGTGGAATGAATGGATATGACAAACTAGGAATGGTAGGATTAAATGGGAAATTTATTGGTAATTTTTGTTTCATGATAATATTGTTAGCTATTTAAAGTACATCCTATCTTCCTATTAGTACTTAACAATTAAAGAAAAAACTTTCATAACCTGTATGATTGAATTGCCTCAGGATTTTATGGCCTGCATGTCCCATTTTAATATCCAATTGTAACATTCCATTTTCTTTTCTAAATAGCTAATGGGCCTTCATTTTTAAATTGTTATTGTTGTCTCCCTTTTTTCAATAATTTTGCATAGCTTTCAGGATTTTACAATGGAAAAAAGGGAGGTAGCTTTTTTTTCTTTGCTAGTTCAAAGTCATCATCACACCAAAACAGAAGAAGCTTTCACAATTAAAAAGATTATTAACAGCTACCAAGTAGTACAAGGAATATGTTGAATTATCAATTGTACTACTATTGTTTTACCCACAGGGGTAAACAAAAGTATGTTCACATTTAACGTATACTTCCTGATGGCATTTTATAATATTTTTTATATATTTGAAGACTAGGCAAGTCTTTTGCATAAGCCACATCTGAAGGTCAGAATGCTTCACACTGAGAATATATAGAAGCCACACATGCTGAATCAAAGGCTTAGTTGACTTGGATCTGCAATGCCTTCCTGTATTTTAAGTGTAAGTGCTTTCATGGGAAACATCAAGCATGTGCTACAAATTCCGTATACTATGACAACGGAATTTGCAAATTAAGCAACTGCTTCAGTTCTAGTTTCATTTTTATTTAATTAAGTTAAGAAATGGAAGCAAATAATAATTGGGGGATTTGGCTATTTGATTAAAAATAGAGCAGTCACATATTGATTCATGTATAGAGAATTTTCCTCCATGAAGGTTTATAATCCTAAAAGTGTCTCTTTTTTTTTTAAAGTGGGTGGATTCTCTGGACGCTTTTCAGTCAATATTCAGACTCAGTTATGGAACACAAATTATATTGGTGATCTCTGGCATAGGTAAGATGGGTTTTGTGTCTTTCTGTTGCTTTTAACATCATTGGCCATGATATTCTCCTGGATGGCCTCTGAGGATTTGGGATGGGCGCAAATCCTCAGAGGCCATTCAGAAGAATAGGTTTGCCTATTCCATTCCAACTGGTGATGATTGGGAAGGAGAGGTCCAGCTCTCAACCCCTACTATGTGGGGTTCTTCAGGATTTGGTGACATCTGTATGTGCTTAATTATATTATTATTGCCATTGAGTAAGGTTTTACATTATATCTCTCTGATTCTGACAAATCAAGCAATACCATGAACATGTTATTCTGGTACCTGGAGACTATGAGTATCTGCTTGGGAAGATATTTGTATACCACTTAGAGTGATTTCCTGTGAGTTGAGAAGACATATAAATTTTATTAATAAATAAGTGAAAAATATCTATTTTTTTAAACGAATGCACTTCTGAAGAATAATCTGAGAATGGATTCTATGCTAAAATCATTTTTAAAGATTTTTTTCCCTTACACCTCCCTTGTATGTAGTGTAAAGAATAGTTGCAATATTCAACATCGCTCAATTTATACCATGCTATAAGTCTATAAATAATACTGGGATCTTATCATACTTTCTCCTGTTTTGGTAATCCCATGCTAATATTATTTACTCAGACTTCACATTATCTCTCTTCTGCCTCTAAGCTTCTGGAAGATGGCTTTGCTAGTGCCCCATTATATCCAAAAGGCATTTCTACAAACAAGAACAGTCCTTGAAGCAATGCAGAGGTTATTTTCTCAATGAAATGTCTCTCAAGAGATATTTGCCAGTAATACTTCTTAAGTCAAAAGAAAATAAATACCCAACCCTATTTAAGTGGCTGTGGCTCTTTACCACATCATTTAGCAATGGGAATCATTTCGAAATGGCAATTGGAGTTTCGCTAACTATCATAACTTAAAGACTACAAGGTGTCCTTAAGTGTTCTAGACCACTTAAATAGGGTTAGGGTTTCCTGGATGCCAGGAAACTATCAAACTTGATTACCTGAATGAAGCATCTTAGATCTCATTTCTCTATTAGGAGTAGGTACTAAAATGATAGGCAATTTCACTCACTGTGTGATGGGTCAGTGATCGTAGGTATGTATGTAAGTATTGAATCTCTTTTCCTGTTGTTCTGTTTGTATAATTCCCTTTATAGGTTTGCACTTCCTGTTTTGTATTCAACTAGGATAGCAATAGTATCTGGCCTCCTTATAAAAACTTATTTGAGTATTTTGGAGAATGTTTCTAGGTCTATATAAGGTCATATAAACAATAAGTTGTATTTGTAAACTATAGTACATTTTGCAAGTTTCAGTTTCTTTGTTACCTGTTTCTGCACTTTTGTATAATGTTGCTATCCTGAAAGGAACCTTATGGGAAGTGTGCACAGTATCTTATTTTCATTTATTTATAAATGTGATACATTTATAGTTTGCTTATTCCCAGGAGCTGAATTTGATATCTATTTTTACTTTCAACGCAGCAGAAACAGTGGGTAGAACTTCGGGGGGGGGGGAGGAGAGAAAGCAGAGGTGGGAGAGAGAGGGAAAGAGATCCAAAGTACTATAACCCAATGATTTTCTATAACTGCAGGTGGACTTGAACCTGTATTTTCCAAGTCCCAGTGCAGCATCTTAACTATTAAACATCACACACCATATTGGCTCTGTTGTGCTGTTTTACAGCCTTTTTCCTACAATGCTCAAACTATCCTATATAAATATCTTTCTAGGCAATTTTCATGGCTACATCCCTTTAGCAATAGCAGTATTACCATACTGTGTTCTCTAATGTCATTCTCTGGATGATTATACTCTTCACAACCATAATTCTTGTATAGAAGTGCAGCATTCTGGCTATCAAATCCTATATCCATTCTCATAAAAGAAACTGTAATTTAATAAAAATGTTAAGCTGCCTGTTAAATTAGGAGGAGAGCTTTTCTCTGCCCCAAAGCATTTGTGTAACTTGTGTAAAAGTAATGGGATTTTTGCAAGCATGCCCACGGGACAGTATACCTAAATGTTTCATCTAAGTTTTCTCTGATGCTCAGTTGGAAAGATAAAAGGAATGCATTCTTTTCAAGCTAATTCTTTCTTTTACATATTTCTGCACAAGCCAATAAGAGAAGTTTAACTTAGGTTAGCCTTACCACTGTTATTCTTATCAGCTTTACTTTGCTAGCACTTCATGCCCTTAACAGAAAGTGAACGGATATACAAAAAGATTAAAACACTATCATCCAGCTGCCTCTAGTTATCACAGTTCATGAAAAATAATAGGTAATGTAATATCTCATCAGAGCATCTGGCAATACATGGGATAGTTAAGCAATAGGAGGTCTAAAACTGCCTCAGGGGTACATCAAATAGCTTGCAATTTACACTGTTGAATTATGTTCAGTTTAACATTCTCAGGTAAACCTGAAGGTCTTCCGGTAAACCCGAAATGACCTCTATACTTCCTTCCATCTTGCTTTTTCTCTTTGGGCTAAACAACATTGGAAACAATAAGAACATTGTGGGGGAAATGTAAGCAAGAAAGAAGAAGAGAAGAAAAAGAACTTTACATCGGTTTTATCTCAATACCATTCACTGTAATCCTCTATGACTTTATTGGTCTTTCAATATGTTGAAGGAGCTAAAAACCAGTGATCTGGTGCTTAAAGATCCCCTAAATTCTACCCAATCACATATTTCTCAATTTCACAGGAGTATAAACAATTTTCTGTCTAGCTGTTATGGATAGTAGTTTATAAAATGCAAAACATGACCACCAGATTTGTAACAGAAGATCAAGAGCTTGCTACATTTTATCAGTCTTACATTTATATTAGTAAACAAGTCATGTAATGCCTCAGTAATGCCTATGTTGGTTTCAACTCTTAAAATACCAGTACTCAGGTATGAAAGTACTTCATAAAATAAGTGCACATCTCTAAAATAGGTATATTTATTCCTTTCATTAAAACATGGAGAAGAATATAAAAAGAGGGAGAGAGGAATGGAAAGAGGGAGATTGAAAAAAAAATTAAAACATGACTAAAAGAGATAAAAACAAGATTCCCCTACCTGTTTTTAATTATGACCCAACTATGGTGTAATTCATTGCATGCAGCCCCTAAGAGAGTATTATTAGAGGAATTATTGCTTCACATTGGTAGTGTCAATAATTAAATTCAGTGTCAGGGTTCCAAGTAACACCCCCAATGAAAGAAGACTTCCAGGTCAAAAATTCCTCATAGTTCCAGTGCTGATATTCAATTTGTTATTTAAGTTTGAATGCACCAAAGTACCCTTTATTGAAGCAAATCAAGGGACCAACAATTGCAAGGTTCTGCTATGAATTTCTCCCAAAGTTATGCTTTCAGATCTTCAATCTATTTTTACTGTATATTTATTTCATGTCTAAACAGCAGGACTTCAACCAACCCTGAATTTTCTGGGCCCTTTGAAATTAAGCCCATACACGAACCAAGTGTTGTTGCTATTGGCTTGGATTGGAATGACGTGTGTTTGTGAATGCAGTATATTCCATTCAAAGTTTGCTGTTGCTGTTCTGTTCATACAGGAGAGTTAGGGAACAGATTCATTTACAAAAATTTGTTTCATTTACTAATCTTATTTCCAAGAACACCAGAACTGGTTTTAAATCCGAAAGTTGACTGGATAAAAATATTTTTATAGACAGAAATGTATTGAAGAATTGAAAAAATAATGAGAGAGAGAGACAAAGAGACAGAGAGAAGGGAATAATAGAAACATAGAAACAGATGGATATCTCAGATTAATGTCCTGCATATCTTGTTTCAATATTTTCATGGGTATGTACTGTGTTCCTTCAGAATGTTCTCTCCTGTGAAGAAACATTTGCCAGAATTCACATTTGCCAACCTTTAGAACTCTAAAGTAGTAATTAGTCTTTAGCAAACTATAGTTGATCTACCAGAAGATTTCTCAGTGATCAAATTAAACTTAAAGCTAGTGCATTTTAAATTGTTCAGGACAATTAAATATAATTGTGAATTGTATTTGCAAATACAAGTACAATTGCATTTAATGAAGTTTGGTAAAGTGGGAAAACAATTTTGGCAAGGGGATTCTTCCTTCCTTTTATATTTTCATTGAATGGTTTGACATCTATAGAAATTACCATTATTATTATCATCAAATTTCCCCCTAGTTGCAGTAACTATGCCATGGGTCAATTCACCTCAGTGTATCTTTTTCAAGATGGTTGGAAAATTTAAAACTGACATCTACTGTACTTCAACTGTTTTTTCAGTTGATTTAATGATAGAAAATATGTCTTTCCACAGAATCACTCGTCTTCTGTGACACCTTAGAAATTAAAGGCAAAAGTTGCAGACTGATTAAGTGGAATTTTTTCCCCCCTAAACCACCACCAATCAGTAAATGCTTCTTATAATAAGAGAAAAATACTCACCATTGCCAAATTTTAATTTTCAGATATAAATTAATATTCTATGAAGTAATTTTTCCCTGCCAAATATTGCATTATGAAAATATCTTATATCTTTGATCTTATGCTGCATTCCTTCTTCATCCTCTTGGCTGCTTCTTCTTCTTTCCTTATACCATCTCATAAGGGATTCTACCAGACTAGAGAAAATATGCCAACGAGTGACTATCTGGTTTTTTAAAAATTATTTACATTATTTGTCAGTTGCCTCAGTCATAAGACTTTGTATGAAGCAGAAGACCAAAATGAATAAGTTAATTAATAAAATAATAAAATAAAACCAGAAAATTAAAACAAACAAAAATGTGTCATATTTCCAGGAATCCAGTTATTTTTTTTCTCTTTTTTTGACATAAAGTTTCAGTGTGGGCCATGCAAATAATTGAATATTTATACAAGTGCTGAAGCCAAATGTCCTTAATGTATTTGGAGGAAGAAGGCTTTTCTTCTACAATATTGAAAAGTATACTTAAAAAAACTGGGAGGATTTTTTTTTTCTAGATCCCTTCTGGCTTCCAGTGGTTATGTCCACTGGAACAAATTTTTAGAGAAAATTTTGAAGAGCCTCAAATACAATATGGGAAAGGGAATATGTGAAAATCATTCTCTTGTTTATAGCTTGGGTAATTATTTTTACAATGAATTTAAGATTTAGTATACAGTGCTTGAGCTGTAGGCTAAATTTGTAATGGGTAAAACATCCCCTGAAGAAGACTGTGTCCAATTATCTCTATAGAAGAATATATAAAGAAAAATATATAGAGGTATCTACGAAGTCCCCAAGAGTCGAGCTCAGTTTAAGATTATCTTTTACTGTCCTTTAGAATGAATTGCTTGGTCTCTATTTTTTTCCACTAATATTAATATCCTCACCTTCCAAGAAGACAATGCATTACGAACCTTATAACTGTATGTAATTGTTTATATTCACACTTAATCATACTTGAAGTGAGTAATTGCAGAAGTTCTACTCTTCACAGAAATAAGTCTGGATATAGTTTAATTAATGCTAAGTTTGTTATGTGAGAAAAAATCTCCCATTATTTCAGTCTTTTCTAGTGAAAATACAGCAGCGCTTCCACAAGTAATAGCAAATTCCTAGCACCATTTCCTGATTTTTGCAGTTTGATGCAGTGGTTAAGGCATCAGTCTAGTAAAGACTGTGAGTTTTAGTCCTGTCTTAGGCACAAAGCTGGATGGTGATGTGGGACGAGTCCCTCTCTCTCAACCAGAGGAAATAACTTTCCAAAAAAACTTTTAACTGCAGGGACTTTTATCTTCGCCAACTTCCTGACCTTCGAACCTTCCGCCGCGAGCTTAAGACACATCTATTTATCTGCGCAGGACTGGACTAGAATTTTATATTTTTAAATGTTTAAATTTTAAATCTGGTTTTAAATGGGGTTTTATTATTTATATCTCTATTTTAAATATTCGGCCTATGTAATAAGTTTTTTAAATTAATGTTTTACCCTGTATATATATATGTTTTTTTTATATGGCTGTAAACCGCCCTGAGTCCCTAGGGAGATAGGGCAGTATAAAAGTGTGAATAATAAATAAATAAATAAATAAATTTATTTATTTACATTTATACCTCACCCTTCTCCGAAGACTCAGGGCGGCTTATACTATGTTAAGCAATAGTCTTCATCCTATTTGTATATTATATACAAAGTCAACTTATTGCCCCCAAAAATCTGGGTCCTCATTTTACCTACCTTATAAAGGATGGAAGGCTGAGTCAACCTTGGGCCTGGTGGGACTTGAACCTGCAATAATTGCAGGCAGCTGTTGTTAATAAAAGACTGTTTTAGCAGTCTGCGCCACTCAAGGACCCTAGTCAATTGCCAGGAGTCAACACAATGTGTTGTTTGTGTATGTGCATAGTATGCATACACAATATGTTTGGTCGTGCATGTGTGAGTATAAGTATAGTATGCATACAAACACCTAAACATAAATACACACATATACACAGCGATACAATACCAATACCAAACAGACACATGTGTGTGTGTGTGTGTGTGTGTGTGTGTGTTTGTTTGTGTGTGTACCATGTTTCCCTGAAAATAAGACCCTGTTTTATATTTTTTTGAACCCTGAAATAAGCACTTGGCCTTATTGCCATGCACTCAAAGCCCAATTGGTGGCCTCTGGTGGCTCAGCAGACTAAGTCTGTCTGTTATTAACATAGCT
This sequence comes from Ahaetulla prasina, assembly GCF_028640845.1. Classification (NCBI taxonomy): domain Eukaryota; kingdom Metazoa; phylum Chordata; class Lepidosauria; order Squamata; family Colubridae; genus Ahaetulla; species Ahaetulla prasina. The sequence continues at coordinate 290,472,689 of NC_080539.1, read as the reverse complement.
GCTTGCAATCACTGCAAGTTCAAGTCCCACCAGGCCCAAGGTTGACTCAGCCTTCCATCCTTTATAAGGTAGGTAAAATGAGGACCCAGATTGTTGGGGACAATAAAAGTTGACTTTGTATACAATACAAGGGTCCTTGAGTGGCGCAGACTGCTAAAACAGTCTTTTATTAACAACAGCTGCCTGCAATTATTGCAGGTTCAAGTCCCACCAGGCCCAAGGTTGACTCAGCCTTCCATCCTTTATAAGGTAGGTAAAATGAGGATCCAGATTGTTGGGGGCAATAAGTTGACTTTGTATATAGTATACAAATGGATGAAGACTATTGCTTAACAGTATAAGCCGTCCTGAGTCTTCGGAGAAGGGCGGGATATAAATTCAAAAAAAAAAAATTGGGCTTATTATCAGGGGATGTCTTATTTGGGGGGGAAACAGGGTATGTATCTGCATTATAATATCTTTAATAGAAATGTAATTGCAGCTGAATCTTTATGTCCTATATGTAGGTGTATGTATGCATGCTTACACCCACACATTACATGCACGCACAGACAGATAATCTGCATTACCTATTTTTACAAGAAAAGAAAAATCCTTTTTAGCATATTTGTTTTCATTTTCTCATTTTCTAGGGGAAACACACACAGAGACACACACATACAAACTTAATCTGTTCTGTATATTTAATAATTGCTTTTCTTCTGCATTTGGCAGCTCTGCAGGATTCAAGAAAGATAAAATTAACACAGAAAAAGCATGCTATTTCTTCTTAAAATGTTAATATTAAATCATTATCCAAAAATCCCACTATTGTGCATTTTAGCATTATTTTAGAACTGATATTAAAACTAAGAAAATTGCTACTTAAAGACAATAGCCAGACTTTGCAGTCTTTAAATTGCTTGACCATATTATTATTTTTTTAAAAAAGTTTAAAAGTCTATCTGTTGGAAACTGGCCAACATAGTCAATTAGGCTGAAAGCAGCCGCATATTATGAGGAACATAATGCAGTGCCCTTGAAACAAGTGTCAGAAACTTATTTTAGAACTTCAACTCAAATTTACTTAATATTTAGAATATGAATCTGTCTGTTTGCTTGTCTATCTATCTACATCTTCAATGTTTTCTAAACGTTGTTTAACAGGACTTAGATTTCAGATGAAGGTACAGTCAAATGATATTTCCTAATCTGTACTAAGCTAATGATAAAATATTACATGAGGAGCTTCCATTGCAGTCTATGGGACCATATTCTTTAGCCTCTGCAACTGTTGGAAATTGACATTAAGTCGAACAGCCATATAAGAATGCATAACCTCTGTACTATTTAAGACCAATTGCATTTAAAATTAAAATAAACTTGTCATAAAATATGATTAGGTATCAGTTATTGAGTGATGTTTCACAGCTGTCTAGCTTAATCCTCTGGGCTGGAAATCCTGAGAGAGTGAATCACTCAATAATGTTGCCTAAAACAATATTATTTTATTCTTGGTGACCTTTTCAATATAGTTAACAAACAGACAGAAATTTTATTTTGATTATTGACAAATAAAAGTACAATCAACTGGATAAACAACACAAGTAAACAGAAGGAGAATATGTTGGTTCAAAAATTTGGGAGGATTCTCTTGAATTTATTTAATTGGCTACTACCTGCGAGTATTTACTGGATTCTTATTTTTTCATGCTGATAAATAATAAAATGCATTAAGCACCTAACCCTTTGAATTAGTCAGTTTTTTCAGCATATTGCTTTGGATGTGATCAGTATAATTATTAAACATGGCAAGGAAAAGACAATTTATGTCATATCCCCTCTCCCTTATTCCAATTTTCTGACACAGTTTTGAAGAACATATTCTGCCACTATTGGCAATTAGGAATAAAGTATATATGTACATCTGCACTCAACCATGGTATTAGATAGATTGAATTGGTTTACCTAGGTAGTAGATTTTGAGATGAGGCACAAAATGAATTCATAGAATTATGTAGAGCTAGGAGGAGCTATTTAGGTTATTGATTCCAAATCATAGTGCCATGCTGAGTGGCACCCCTGACAGGTGACCTTCTAACCTCTCATTGAACCAGTGGTGGGTTGCTCCCAGTTCACTCCGGTTCTGGAGAGCCGGTAGTTAAAAATCTGTAGTAATGGCTGGCTGGCCATTTCCCGAACCGGTTCCCCGATCATCAGAAGTTTTTTTTTTAAAAAAACTTTTAAAAACATCTTTTCTTCAGCCAAAAAAGGCTTTTAAAAGTAAAAAAAAAAACCTCTGATGATCACGTAGTTGAGCAGAAATCATCAGAACCCTTTAAAAGTTTTTAACCTCTTCGGCCGAAGGGGTTGTTAAAACAAAAGGTTTTAAAAGGCTCCTCTGGCAATCCCAGCTGAGTTAAGAGGTTCTGGGCTGTAATGAGGTAACTTCAGCTGGGATCATCAGAGGAGCCTTTTACAATCTTTTTTTCCTCTGGCCCACCCAATCCTCCCTCCTCACTTACCTAATTATTTACTGCTCCTTTTGGGCTCACTTTCCTTCGGCTTCTGCAATCAGTTGCATCAGCTAGCAACTTAATCTGCCTGCCTGAAATCCATGTCCTCAGTGAGCAACTGAATCTGCCTTTGCTGGCTGAGGAATTCTGGGAATTGAAGTCGACAAACCTTAAAGTTACTAAGGTGGGAGACCCCAATCTTAAAAATATAAATAAAATAAAATAATAAAATAAAATATTTGTGCAGCTTTGTGAGATTTGGTGTATTTTTGTAGTGTTTCACTCTAACTATACAAACACACAAAATCTCACAAAGCTGTATGTGGAATTTTGTATGTGTATGTGAGAGAGTCAGTTGTGTTGTGTTGTGTTGTGTGTGTGTAAAGTGTGAAAGTTGGTTTTAGAGCTTTTTGTGGCTGTGTGAGGTTCCTGCTGTTGTAGGGGCCATTTTGGGTGAAGTGCAGCTGCTTTTACATTGTGTGTGAGTCCTTTGTGTTGTGTTGTGTGCCCCTTCACAAGGACTTGGAGGCAACTCCTCTGAGGAAAAGAGGAGGCAGCAAAGCTCTGGCTTTCCCCTGGGAGAAATAGCCCTGTCTCTGCAGCATTGGTCATGTGACTGAGTGGGCATGGCCAATTTGATGTCACTCACAACAAGGTACAGCCACATCTTGCCCTGAGTGACTTCAAGTTGGCTACGCCCACTCAGTTTTGGGGTGCAATGTCATCTGTATGCTGATGATACTCAGCTCTACATTTCCACCCCGATTCACCCCAACGATGCCGTTGAAGTGATGTCCCGGTGTCTGGAGACCATGCGGGTCTGGATGGGGAGGAACAGACTTTGACTCAACCCTGCCAAGACTGAGTGGCTGTGGATGCCGGCATCCCGGTACAGCCAGTTGATTCCATCACTGACTGTTGGAGGCGAGTCATTGGCCCCTATGGAGAGGGTTCGCAACCTAGGCGTCCTCCTGGATGTAGGGCTGTCTTTAGAAGATCATATAACAGCCGTTGCCAGGGGAGCTTTTCATCAGGTCCGCCTGATTCGCCAGTTGTGTCCCTTCCTAGACCGGGATTCCCTATGCACGGTCACTCACGCCCTCGTCACTTCCCGTTTGGACTACTGTAACGCTCTCTACATGGGGCTCCCCTTGAAGAGCACCCGAAGGCTCCAACTGGTCCAGAATGCGGCTGCGCGGGTAATTGAGGGAGGGACTCGAAGCTCCCACGTAACACCTCTCCTGCGCAAGCTGCACTGGCTTCCAGTGGTCTTCCGGGTGCAATTCAAGGTGTTGGTTACCACCTTTAAAGCGCTCCGTGGCATAGGACCAGGTTATCTACGGGACCGCCTGCTGCCACCAATAGCCTCCCAATGACCTGTGCACTCCCATAGGGAGGGCCTCCTCAGGGTACCGTCAGTCAAACAATGCTGACTGGTGACGCCCAGGGGGAGGGCCTTTTCTGTGGGGGCTCCTGCCCTCTGGAATGAGCTGCCTCCAGGGATACGTCAACTCCCCGATCTCCGGACCTTTCGACGCGAGCTGAAAACTTTCTTGTTTTATCGTGCAGGGCTGGCCTAACATATTTTAAAGCTGGATTTTTTTTATGGTTTTACTATTTTTTATTTACTTCAGCCTTTAATTGAATATAGATTTTAAATATTTCTTAATTTTTGTAATTCTGCTTTTTATCTGGCTGTAAACCGCCCTGAGTCCTTCGGGAGAAGGGCGGTATAGAAATTGAATGAATGAATGAATGAATGAATGAATGAATGAATGAATGAATGAATGAATAAATAAATAAATAAATAAATAAATAAATAAATAAATAAATAAATAAATAGTCACATGACCACCAAGCCACACCCACAGAATCAGTAGTAAAAGAATTTGGAACCCATTCCTGCCTTGAACCCATTCAAAGAAATGTACCCCACCAATTTTCTAGCTGATCAAACTAATCTTGTTACTAGGGAAGCTTTTCTAACATTTTCAAAAACCATACACTCAAGCTCACCAAACTTACAGATTACAGAACAGAGAGGTCCAATATTCATTTCTGGATCGTGTACTGTTCAGCATTTTTTATTGATGACATGATTAAAGAGGAAAAAGCAATGTTTATAAAATTTGATTAAGACATACCCTACAAAGCACACATAAAATTTAAAGAGGTTTTGGTAGGTTAGAGAAATGGGTTGAAAACAGAATAAATCTTAAGAAAGCCACAATCTTCTCCACATTGATAGAGAAATTTCCAAATTACTGGCGATAGTAGATTCCACTCAAATATGATGCCTTTATGGTAGATTCATGCAAACTAAATCAAAGAAAGAAGTAAGGACAATAAGGGAATTAGAAATTGTACCTTTTAAAAAAGAGATTGAAATCACTGGATATATTTGGAATAGGGGGTTCAATTTGAAAGTCAGAAAGGTTCCTTTGAACCCTATCAGTCTAAGTTTTTTTTTTTTTAAATAAAAAAAAATGTCAGTCTCCCAAGTAGACCAGGAAGGAAACACAACAAGATGGGCTAATTCTACTTTATTGTAAGGCTACATTGATTTCAGAAGTCTGAAAGTACAAATCATCCCACCATCTCTTTTTAATGCCTGATTAGTTATGGCAATCAAAGTGCTTTGTTTCTACTCACAGTCCTGAAATCAACTAGATGGTTATCTACCTTTTGGAAAGTCGTCATGAAACACAGAGGCCTTTATTAAAATGGGAAAAGCTGGCAAGCTAATGAAAGTCTGGAATTTAGGAATTGTTAGAAACTGCAAAAGTCCCCAATATCACCAGGTGTCAGCAAAAAGTTAGCGTTTACCACCATTTAGCATTCATCTGGATTTTGGCAGCATGGGTTTGGTAGCACTTTACAGAAAAGCTGAGCAAATCAAAAGTTTCATTTGATTAAAACCTATGGATTTGCTGATGTGCCACAACAGCGGAGATAACCTTTTACCACAGTTTCTTTCTAAAGTGCATTGCTGACTTAGAATGTAGGGAACAAGCAGAAAATCTAATTAATAATCACAGGCTTTCCCCCCACCTCTCAGCATCTGAAATGGCATGTTTCTTCTGTGTTACTTTATTAATCACACAGCACACAATAATGGTTCATTTAGCAATGTCAAAACTAATCTTAGCTCTCTACTATTTACTTCTCTTTGTATAAATTTTAATGCATTTTAATTCCACCCCACCGATTGGTAAACCAACCACTCAAGGGGGTTGGTTTTGTTTTTGGTTTTTTGTTTTTTGCCTGTAATGTATTTCAGTCATTTCTAATAAACCAGGACCTTAAGATGATTTATTATTAGCTGTATAAGCTGTGAAAATGCACTTCTGTATCCACCAGACTAGGTATTTCACACATTGCGTTAATAAGAATTGATATTAGAAATGCTGGTCAATATACAGGATTCTTTTTTAATAACATACTTAGTTGCTGGCTCACTATTTCAAAATGCATACCCACTTTAAAATGAAGTATCTCTTCCAGGAAACCATACATTCTCGAGAAAACACTGAAATATCCCAACATGTAGCATACTGCCAAAGTGAAAAATCATAGGGGTGTCTGTATATAGATATGTGTTCTTGCCAGTTGTGGGTTTGTACCGGTTCACCCAAACCGGGTGAACCAGTAGTTGTGCCGTTGGGAGGTTCCACCCACACGCCCGGACGTTATCATGGATGTTCTGCACATGTGCAGGAGTTCTTCTGCATGTGCAGAAACGCCATGCACGAGCAAAGCAAGTGCACGTACATGCACACTCCCAGTTCTGAACTGGTAGCAAAGATAAGTAGAACCCACTACTGGTTCTTACATCTTACGCCAAGATACTCTTAACCTTACATGGGAAAAGACGCGAATACGCCAAGACTTGCATACCTATACCCATGAAAATCTACGAAAACATATATATATGGATGCTTGCACAAGCACGAAGCAGTAATCACCAGCCTGAAGATAATGAGTGGGACCTCATCAAAATGTCGCCAAGATACTCTCAACGTTACACGGGAAAAGACCCGAATACGCCAAGACTTGCATATAGGTCTTTGGTTGTTTGGGTTTTCTCCCTTGTAAAATTGGAAGTGTCTTGGCGACGTTTCGACGAAGTCTCATTCGTCATCTTCAGGCTTCAGCTTCGTGCTTCTGGGAGCAATGTGTGATCGCAGCTGTTTCTTCCTTTTAACTGCTAGTGGGGGTTTGAACTGATTGGGTGGGAGCTTGGCTGTGCTCTGATTGGATGGGGGTTTTTTTGTGCTCTGATTGGCTGGGGGTGTGTCCTGTGTTGGTGGGGGCTTGGTTGTGCTCAGTTTAGTCTGTGTTGCAGGGGGATTTGAGCTGGTGAGCTGCATAGCTGTTGTTTGGCTTTGTGGTTGTGCTACATCTTCATAGTGGGTGTCAGTCTGCTGCATGTATGGATTGGAGGGGTTTGCAGCTGCAGTCTGGCTTCTGGTCCTTGGTCGTGCTTCATGATCAGTGTGGGTTTGGGTCTGCTTTCTGGGTGGATGTGCGGTGGTGACATCCTGTGTGGACCTCGTGAGTGTGGGTCTGGTGTCATTCCTCGTGTTAGGGACTCGTTTGTCAATAAGGGCGGGTTTCCAAATGGCTGGTAGGCGGGAGGTGTCATCTCGTTTGTTCATGCTGTGTGGGCGTTTTTCTATCCCGTGAAAACCTCAGAACCCGTGAAAACCTCAGAAAACATATATATATATATATACATATATATATATAAATGTATACATTTATGTATATATATATATATATATACATAAAACATATATATATATATGTTTTCTGAGGTTTCCGCGGGTGTTTGTATGTAGATTTTTGGTTATTGGGTTTTCTCCCGTAAAATTGGAAGTGTCTTAAGTCTCATTCGTCATCTTCAGGCTTCAGCTCGCACGGCTGAAGCCTGAAGATGACGAATGAGACTTCGTCGAAACGTCGCCAAGACACTTCCAATTTTACGTGGGAGAAAACCCGAATAACCAAAGACCTACATATATATGTGTGTGTGTGTGTGTGTGTGTGTGTGTGTGTGTGTGTGTGTTTGGTTAGAAAACATATATATATGCAAGTCTTGCCGTATTCGGGTCTCGAGTATCAACCTAGATATATAAAAATTACATTTTGCTACAATGAATAACATTCAAAACACTGATCTTAATTTGGAAATTTTAAAACATCCTTAAAGTGAGACATAAAAAAAAAATCCAAAGATTTTCACATGAAAAAGATATATTTTTTTTGAAAACTAGAAGACAGATTTCAGCACAGCTTTCTTTGCATAGAAATTACTACTGCCGAATTGGGCTGACATATAAAAGTAATATATTTTATGTCTTCATTTCATTTGTTTTAATAACCCAGAGTTAAGATTGAAAGGACATTATTCCATTTCCCCCCACACACACATCTTATGAGCTTGTCAGTAGTGGTAGTAAGGCTGTGCAATAGAAACAAAGCCACAAAGCTTTTGGAAGGAACAGAACATTTGTTTCCATAGCAACAGTTAAAAGTTTTATAGTTAGAGTAGAATCCCTAACTGAAAGATATGAGGATTTATTTATTTATTCATTCATTTATTTATTTAACATATTTATATGGCTGCCCACCTACCCAAGGAACTCTGGACAGTATACACTATACAAAAACAGGAACAAGAGGTTGTCTTGCAAGTAATATTGTCCCATGACATGTTGTTGACAACCAGCATTTTGAATCCTACCCAAAAGCCTACTGGGGGACAGCACAGTTCATTTAGCCACGTGCAACATGTGCCTACTGTGGAACTCAGTATCTTCAGGCTGGTGATTACGGCTTCGTGCTTGTGCAAGCATCCACAATTTGGATCAGCTGTAACTACTGAACACTCTTCATATAAAATGCATTGTAGTAGTTCAACTAGGAGATAACCTAGGCATGAGTGTCAGTATTGTCAGGTAAATCAGACAGGAAACATGACCAGATAAAATAATTCTACCTGATTGTAAGGCTATATTAACAGAACCTTGCACATCTGAAAATATAAGCCTCTCATCATCCATTTTCACAGTCTGATAAATAAGGGCAGATCCTTTTTAGGTTCCCTTCTTTATCTGTTAGGCAGTTGTGGAATCCTTCCCCTTTTCTCTGATCATTGCCTAGACAACATCTCTTAGTTTTCTTTCAGTGCACTGTAGGATCTCTTAGATTGTTTCTTTGGAGTTCTTCTGAGAATTGGGGGATCCTCTAGGATCTATGTGCATAAATATTCCAAAGAAGTACATTCAAATCCAAGGCCACTGTCACTTGCTCTTTCCAAACAGTGGCAAAGGACTCAACACAGTTATGTTCAGAACTACGAGAATTATCTTGAGTTCCTTGTGGAACAAAAAAAAATAATCCATCAGCATCTGGGGTGGGGGATAGACAAAGAAAATTCCAATGCTAGCAGAGAGTTTTGGTCCAGGAAAATGGACTATGACATCATCCCTCAACTCCAGGTCACATTGTCATTTGTCTGAGACAAAACCATCTAGTTCTAGTATGTGATTTGGCCTTTCAATAACTTGGATCAGGTTCCCTCAATAATATTCATGTATTGGAGGAAGTTTCATACAAGTACCACATAATTTTGCTGAGCACTTCATTTGATGAATGCAAACAATCTGGATCACATCTGAGGAATTTTATATAACCCAAGCCTTTTAGGGAAAAAATATATATAACATAGCCTATCTATCCATCTAACTACCTATCTATATAATATTTCACAGTGATTTAATAATGTTAATCTTTTGATTTGTGTGTGATTTACTCAACTATTTAAAAAATGCACTGAAGCCTTAACCTGAGGCATATCACAATGAAATAGTAAGAGTTGGGGGGAAAAGGTGCAAATCTTGATGATATAGAAACATAACATAACATAACATAACATCAGAGTTGGAAGGGACCTTGGAGGCCTTCTAGTCCAACCCCCTGCCCAGGCAGGAAACCCTACACCATCTCAGTCAGATGGTTATCCAACATTTTCTTAAAAATTTCCAGTGTTGGAGCATTCACAACTTCTGCAGGCAAGTCGTTCCACTGATTAATTGTTCTAACTGTCAGGAAATTTCTCCTTAGTTCTAAGGTAATCTCTCAGTTGAGCAAAGTTTTAGTTTTTCTCTATAGTGCTTTCTGCACAGCTAAAAATTCATATAATAAGTTTCCTTCAGCTAAATGAAAATGAACTGCCATCTTTGATGTTTCAGTTTTATATTTTGTAAGATATTCTATAATTTTATCTGAGAATCAGTTTCATGTAATGTTAAAGGATCAAACTAGAATATAGGAAATTGTGAATTCTAGTTCTTCTTTAGGCACAAAGCCAGCTGGGTGACCTTGAGTTAGTAGTTCTCTCTTGTTTTAAATAATAATTTTATTAAGCTTTACAATTAGGTAGATAAAAACTAATTTAAAAAGGAAAAGAAAAAAAAGTGGGGGGGAGAGGAAGTGCAGAAAAAAAGAAAAAAAAATAGAAAAATAAAAAAGTACTTTTTCCTTCATAACAAGTGTAAAAAAATATTATTTTATTTATTTTAAAACCTATTGTTTTCTCTTAAAATACAATAAATGAACTCTTCTTCCCATATCTCATCTCTTATCTATAAACAGATTTTATAGGTTCCTTGTTCAGTTCTGGTCAGGAAAAGTCCATTAAGGGCTCACAGAGATAACAACGTATCTATTTTATCCTTGATCAAATAAACTTTTATATTGCTTTATTTTTTTAAAAAATAATCTTGATCTTTAATCTCCTCAAAGAACTTTATTTTCTTTTCCATTCTTTTTCTTTGTTGTTTCTCATAAAATTCTTCAAGATTTTAACACCTGTTACACTTGTAAGACCATTATGGGAAACTTATCCAGGTCATTCTTTTAATTTCTTGTTTGTATAACTCTTTTAATTATTAAGACATCCACGTGTTTTATTTGTATATCCTGCATAGAAATGTAAATATTTCTCTACATGAATTGCATCCTTAGATAATCGCCCAGTGACTCTCTTTAAGGTTTCCATAGCTGGGGAAGGAGATTGAGATCCACCTGAAGGGGTGCGCTGAAGAATTTACGGATTTTCTGGAAGACAAAATCGCTCAACTTCATTCCCAGTTAGTTAGATGCCGGCGTGGTTGCTGGTCCAGTGGAAACCCCTGAGGCAGGTTCTTGCCCTGTTATCTGGGAACAATTTGATCCTATTTCTGAAGTGGACAGGATCCTAGGGAGTATGCACTCCTTTGACTTGGGGGTTCAAAAATATAAGACAGTTATTTTTGGGAAAACATGGTAGGAGTCCTCTGTATCCTGGAAAAAGGCTTGAGTAGGGGCAGAAATTGAAAAATCTTGCTTCCTAAATCCTACCAAATATCATTACTCAATAAGAGACCCAGAAAAAGTCCACTGTATCCAATCTAGTAAGATAAGTAGATGTCCTCAGTGCAAGGAATTCTCTTAAGCAATCTTTCTCTGTGCTATACAGAGTTTTAAAGGTCATAGTTAGTACCTTAAATTGCTTCTAGGAAGAAACTGGAAGCCAGGCCAACTGGTCTGAAACGGTCTTCATTTTTGCCAACCTCACAATGCTAATAACCCATAGTGAATGCCTTGAGCCAAACTCCTTTAGTAAACAGGAGAGTGCTAATCAATCAATCAATCAATCAATAAATCATGTCTGGTCCCTGAGCTACTGTAGATGCTGGAGCTCTAGAAATCCCTCCGGTTTAGCTCACGCTGGTAAAGCCTGTTATTAAGGCTTATTAAGAACACAGTAGCCTGCAATTACTGCAGGTTCGAGCCCGGCCCAAGGTTGACTCAGCCTTCCATCCTTTATAAGGTAGGTAAAATGAGGACCCAGATTGTTGGGGGGGCAATAAGTTGACTTTGTAAAAATATACAAATAGAATGAGACTATTGCCTTATACACTGTAAGCCGCCCTGAGTCTTCGGAGAAGGGCGGGGTATAAATGTAAACAAAAAAAAAAATAATTCATTAACTTCAAATGCAAATGAAATAAGTTTTCCTTTCATCTTGCATGTGATATTTTGGGTTGGTTGCAAATAATGGTTGCTGTGAAGCGATGCAGGCTACAGCTATGTCATTCTTCTTTTACCTTTAAAAGTTTATTTTAAGCAGTGAAGGTAAAGTAATGGTATGTTAAAAAGTTTTTCCACTAGGGGCTTTGGCTAATAGATAGTGGTATAGAAGTGAGAAAGGCAGGAAGATGTCTTCTAAACAAAAAGGTGGCAGGAATTTGTTTCTATAGCTCTGGGATTTGGGGAAGGGAGGAGATAGAAAGAAACAGTTATCTGTAGTTACAGATAGCCCACAAGCTCTGAATAACTGCAACACTGCAAAGTCGGGGTGAGGGGAGAAACAGCTTCATTTTGATTTCAAATAAACTGATGCAGAACCAGAATTAAATTGACTCTGCTTCTCAGTCAGCCAATGTTAGCTTAGAAAGGCAAATGCTGAAAAACCATCATGAAAGATCGTCCTGAGATGCTTAGCCTGTGAACTGCTTTGACTTGGCTAAAGTGAGAGGGATAGAACTGCAAAAAAAAAAAAAAAAGATTTACCGGTACCTCCAGGATGGGATTTTAAAATTTCACAGTTATAATGGCTGTCATGCTTCATTGCTAGTAGTATCTGCCAACGATCAGATTAACTCATAGCAAGAAAAAAGGAATATGGTGGATAATGTATTCTTTCCCACTAACTATGAAGGAAAGAAGATTTTATCATCTTTTCTGAGCTATGGCCTATTCAGTAATAGCTTTGTGTTTTGTCTGATTTGAAAGCTGCGCCCCACAGAAACTCTGCAAAAAATGAGACTTTGACAAATCATTCCAAACACCACCACCGCCACCCCACCCACACTTATGATATATATTAATGGAGTTAACTAACCGGGGGTGGGGGAGGGAATCTATTTGGGACAAACTACAATGAAAGGATGAAAAAGGCTTGATTGTAGTTTATGTTGAATTGATTTATTGTTGTTGTTGTTTTGTTTTAAGATTGATACATTTTCCAAAAAAAACACAACACCTTGAAAATAACTATTTTTTTAAAAAATTCGCATTTATATCCCGCCCTTCTCCAAAGACTCAGGGCGGCTTACACTGTGTTAAGCAATAGTCTCATCCATTTGTATATTATATACAAAGTCAACTTTTTATTTCCCCCAACAATCTGGGTCCTCATTTTACCTACCTTATAAAGGATGGAAGGCTGAGTCAACCTTGGGCCTGGTGGGACTTGAACTTGCAGTAATTGCAAGTAGCTGTGTTAATAACAGACTGCATTAGTCTGTTGAGCCACAAGAGGCCCCTATGGTACCTGCTGAACAGAACTGATTTACACAAACTATGGAATTTTAGTGTAAAATATTAAGACTATGCAGCTGTTCAGATTTCATTCCATAGGGTTACAAATGTACAATCAGCCTGCAACTTCACAAAGCAGCTTCGTCTTTCATCATAATTGTGTAAAACGATACAGTGATAAATACCTTGACTTAAGCATTCATCGTTTTGTAAGAAAAAGATTTCATAAATTGTTGTTTTTCAATGTTTCCAATTCTTCAGACAGAAAAATAGCCAGAAGACATAGAAAGAAATTGTTTGTCATTCTCCTTGAGATTTTCTGATTTTATCTGAGCATCTTTATTTCTCTACTATTCTCAGCTGTGATTTAATTAAAAATTGCACACTGGTTAATGTAACATGTACATCATGCATGGTGTTATTGTCAATCCTTGGTGAAACATAGCTCTTAAAACTGGAATAAGGCATCTGGCCTCAAATATACATTTTCCATGGGGTTGATTATCTGCAAATATAATTTATTTCAATGTGCATTGAAATCTTTGCTAGGAAAAATAATTAAAATAACTAACATTGAAGTTCTTTTAAAAGAAACTCTGTTAGCTTTTTTGTTTCTCCCCCCAGAATCAATTAGCTACTAGTAATGGCAAAAACACCACTGCTTATGAGTAATCAAAGGTCTATCACAGATATTGCTACATCAGTACACCTTCCTTGATGAAAACTACATGATTTAGTGGTTAAAGAAGTTGGATTAGGAGTAAAATGATTTAATCCACTTTCAACCGTGGAAACTAACTGGGTGATTTTGGGTTCATTGTTCTCTCTCAGCCCTTCAGAATGGTTGTCATCTGTACAAATTGGAAAGGAATACTATATATATATAATTATATATATGTAGGTCTTGGCGTATTTGGGTCTTTTCCCGTGTAAGTTTGAGAGTATCTTGGCGACGTTTCAGCGAGGTCTCACTCATCATCTTCAGGCTGGTGCTTACGGCTTTGTGCTTGTGTGAGCAAAGCGTGGTTGGAACTGCCATCTCTCTATAAATACTGGTGGGGAGGTGGGGAGTGTTGGCTTTGTTTCTGTAAGCAGGTTGGTTGGCTGTGTTGTTACATCTTGATTAGTTGGTGGAGTTGATATTTGCAGATTAGTTGGCTGTTTCGTAGCATCCTGTGTGGGTATGGTCCTAGTTGTGTGCCCATTAGTCTTCTGTGTTGTAACGACCTGGGTAATGGGCTGTGTGGTAACATCCTGAGCTCTGGTCTTGTGACATCCTGAGTCTTGTGCTGTAACATCCTGGGTGGTTGGTTGTGTTGTAACATCCTGAGCTTTAGTGTTGTAACCTCTTGAGTTCTGTGATGTAATGTCCTGAGCATCACAGCCATCTGCTCAGTCTGTTTCCCTACTTCTGGTAGGCCCAGAAGCCCCGAAAATCAGCTGGCTGTTGCACGCATGTGTGCCAGAGCTGAGCTCAAATGCCTACCAATATGGCAATGCATGCCACCTGTGGCACACATGCCATAGGTTCGCGATCACAGCCCTATGACTTATTCATCATCTATGATCTATCTGATGGAATCAGTGGTTTGTGCAGTCATACATAGTTTGCCAGTCACCTCCATTAGGGAATGAAGGAATAGTTAATTATTTTCTTCTCCAACAAATCAGAATCAAACAGTTGGAGTATCCCTCAAATCCTCAAAGCAAGGATTGGAAGGACATATTTCTCTCAAATATATAGCCACATATAACATTTTTTTTTGCATGAGTATAAATCTACCAGGAATCCTCTGATACAAAAAGCACATATGTTGGTTAATTTCATAATTATTTAATCTATTTTGGAGAATTAAAAAAAAACCCACATAGAATTGACTGTATTCCAATGTTGGATGAGATGTCACATGTAAATTACCATTGATTCCCAGTTTCCTTCCATTTTCTATTATCAAATTGTTTCTATTTGTTAAATTGATTGTGTAAATTCTTGCAATCATCTAGAAGTATATCAAGGCTGGCCCTATCATTAGGTGCAATGAAGCATTTCCTTCAGAAAAGTTGGAGTTTGGGGCGGCGGAAGGAGGGGGGGATACCTGTCTCCATTTAAGACTTGAACAGTTTCTTTATCATGCCTAATGGAAAGCACTTGGTGTTGTTCTTCAGACCACATACAAATATGGTGCCAGGAATTTAGGCCTCTTCGGAAGGGCAGGTGCAGATGCCTCTAGAATAGATTTTTCATCAAGTGCCTGATACTGTCCCTAGAATATTGTAGTAGAAAAACCAGTTACAAAAACTAGCCATTCCCACTTCGATAACCTCCCTGGAAATCGATGAGGCTAATGCCAGCAAGCTAATGGCAGTAAGCTCAAGGCAGCATGGAAAAAAGTAATATATTTTGCTACAAGGTTTGCTTTCCAAATATGGGAAGTTACGGATGGGTTTGCTGAGGCAATAACGCTACTATTGAAGCCATCACATTTATTTTGAGGAACTGCCTGGAGCTAGCATATTGGCTAGCAATTAGGATGGCAGCTCTTATGGGGACCCAGGAAAGAAAAGATCAGTAGTCGAATGCCAGTTGGTCCTTTAAGTCAGGGGTCTCCAACCTTGGTCCCTTTAAGACTTGTGGACTTCAACTCCCAGAGTCCCTCAGCCAGCAAAGGTGGCTGAGGAACTCTGGGAGTTGAAGTCCACAAATCTTAAAGGGATCAAGGTTGGAGACCCCTGCTTTGAGTCATCCCTGAACATAGTTTGCCTTTCACTCCTTGGAGTGAATCAATCTGAATCTTAATATACAGGGATTTTTGCCATTTTCTTCCTTAGAGGATGATTTCACTAGACCTGAAGCACTGGAAAGAACACCTAAGCAGTTAATTAAACCTGCCCACTTAAGCAACATGCAAAAATCCAATTTGCATGTTCATTTCAGTCAGAACCCAGTTAAGCAAATGAAAAAAGCAAAGCTCCTTGGAAATTTTGTCAAATGAATCACCATCTTCATGCCAAGTTTTTTTTATTATTATTATTAGGGGTATTACATTGCATACAAACATTTGGAACAATTGATTACTTTCCATTTATTTAGCTTATTATTCAATTTATTAAGGGTGAAAGAACAACAGCTAATGAGAATAAATCTCTGTAGAAGAGGGAGGAGTAGACAACTCTTGGAATATTTAAGTTGTCTTTTGGCTCTTAATTCACACCTCTCAACATGTGTTCTATTCCTTGCAATAATTATTCATTTCTCTCCCAGTATTAATAGTGTTGCTTTTCACTGCTTTGCAATGAGATAGATCAATGTCTAATCTCATAGAGAAAACATATGAAAAAAAAAAATGCAACCATCTTCAACGTCCATGGATAGAAATTAATCAGTGGAACAATTTGCCTCCAGAAGTTGTGAATGATCCAACAATGGAAGTTTTTAAGAAGAGATTGAACAGCCATTTGTTAGTCCTGGTTTTTCAGAAAAAGATCTATTTGCAGCAGTTTAAGAATATTGATGAGGGCAGGGGGGTTGGGGGTAGGGGGTAGGGGTGCCTTTGGCTCCATTTTTGCATCCTGGTGATTGCTTGGCAACTCCTTGAAGTTTTCTTGGCATGGTTTTTCAGAAGTGGTTTGCCCTTGCTTCTTTCCTGGGACTGAGAGAAAGTGACTGGCCCAAGGTCGTCCAGCTGTCCTTGTGCCTTAGAACTAGAACTCATAGTCTCCTGGTTTCTAGCCTTGTGCCTTAACCAAACTGGCTCTCTAAGAATATTGTGGCTGTAGAACAGGGATTTCAAACTCCCGGGCCATGGGCCGGATGCGTCACATGGTGGCCACACGCACGTCCGGTTTAGCTAAGGGGAAAAAAGTCCTGATACGTCATGTGACACCACCATGACAAATGTGAGTTGGACACCCCTGCTCTAAAAGAATATTACTCTCGAAGAATTAACCTGGTGTAAAATCTGTGCAAGGTTATGTGCAGGAAAAATGTTTGTATTTGTAAGGTTTCTATTGCTGAAAACCTGCTTTCTGCCTTGGTTTTTTTGTGTAAAAGTAAAGGTAAAGGTTCCCCCTCGCACATACGTGCTAGTCGTTGCCAACTCTAGGGGGTGGTGCTCATCTCCGTTTCAAAGTTGAAGAGCCAGCGCTGTCCAAAGACGTCTCCGTGGTCATGTGGCTGGCATTACTCAATGCCCAAGGCGCACAGAACGCTGTTACCTTCCCACCAAAGGTGGTCCCTATTTTTTCTACTTGCATTTCTACGTGCTTTCGAAACTGCTAGGTTGGCAGAAGCTGGGACAAGTAACGGGAGCTCACCCCGTTACACGGCAGCACTAGGGATTCGAACCGCTGAGCCGCCAACCTTTCGATCAACAAGCTCAACGTCTTAGCCTCTGAGTCACCGTGTCCCATTTTTTTGTGTACTTACCCCAAATAAAATTCATGTGTGTGTGTGTGTGTGTGTGTTTTAAAGTACATAGTACATCATTTGAAATGCATGTCAATGCATATTTTAATGCATTTCAACTCACAAGAAGTCAGTTGCATTCTAGACTCTAACTCTCCACTCAAAGCAGCATGGGTTGGGTTTCTTCCAAAACTGACAGTCTGGCCGTGGAGTACTCTAGTGGTCCTAGAATATTAAATATCTTATATTATAATAAATATATGGAATAAAAATACAACATTATTGTTGTGAATTCATCTTTGCAACTAATACACAATTTAATGTTTTCTATTTCTTTTACATCTTTAAAGAAGATGGAATACGAAAACTTAATTTGTCAATCAAATGTTAACTTGACAACTATTGGCTCAATAGTCAATATGCTTTGTCAATTTGTTATTTGTATACTTGTGACTATTGCTTACAAACTACATTTTTATATAAACGGTCACTTAAGAATCATGTAGAATGATGGCAGTCATATAGTGTTTCATTATTGGAGGTATATGTAAATGGCATACCATTTTGCATAGACTGTTCCAGCATTCTTTCGTCTCCATAGCAGTTCTTTAATTGTTAAATGAACACAGCAGGATTTGGCATGCTTTCTTCCAATTTAACAATTCAGGATAATGAGCTCATGTATCTTATGCACCCTTCCTTTTGGCAATGCCAGGACTCAAATTGATGTGTGTGATGGATGACTTTAAAAAAACAATAAGGGAGAGGATTTTTCCCCCCAGTTTTGTATAATTATTTTTCATTCTAAGTCAGCATGAAATTATGAGAAAGAAAATTCAAACTGCATAAACCATGACAATAGGTAAACCCACAGTACTTATATTTAAAGATTTTTGTTTATTCAACAGGCTCTAAACATTCAATGTAACAAATGTAACAAAATTCAATGTAACAAAATACTTTTAATACAAACAAAAACATTTTACCCAAAAAATGAGATAGATAGATAGATAGATATAAATATATAAATAAATAAAGCAATGTACTATATGGTATTTGTCAATTCAGATAAAGAAAATGATAATCCATTAAGTATCCCTACTTTTCTTTTCTTGATGTGCTAGCAGGATGATTTTGAGAAGCGTAGGCAGAATAAATCAAGGCCAAATGAATATTTGAATGCTATCAGGTCAACTATGTATGTGTAGAGGAGGGGGGACTCTTGTCTGTATTCCTTCAGATTTTATGAGCTGCATATTTTTGATAGTTTCATTTATATTTCATTACTGAGCAAACCAAATGAATCGACTGAGAAAGCAATCAACACAAAATGCGCCCACTGGAACCTCTAATGTTAAATGCTGGCTGCTTTTGTAAACATTGTCAATTACCCAGAAGGTATTCAAAACAGGTGCAATTGCCTTTTTTGAAATAAGAAAAAGGCCTCTGTGGATGTTGTCCCACGTATCTCTTAGAGGAGACAGAAAGCCCATTCCCTTTTTCTAGGCATATTAAAAGGAATTCTGGGTACAGGTTCTTCTAATAGCAAATAATTGTGTTAGCACAGCACTAAGTCAAAGTTTTCTCTTTCTCAAAATTTTCTTTCCCTATCATTTGAAAACATATTTTGTTTTGTTTCTAGTTTCTGCCTTTAGGTTATTTAAAAAAAATGTTTACTATTATTATCAGGAACTCATCATGCTCTATGTACCACCTGACTTAATTTTTAAAACTATTCCTATATAATGAAAAACTAGGCAGCCGGTGTGATATAAAGGCAGGTGCTAGCTTCATCTATATAAATAAAAATTTTGAGCAGTTGCATCCATTGCTTTGTTTGGAAGGATGCCCATCTATCCAGGAAAAGAAAAAAAAAAGGTGAGATTCTGAAATTACAGAAACACCGAACTGGGAGAGATCATCAAATCCAACCTCTTGCTAACCATGTGAGGAGGGTAGACTATATGGGGGGTAGATGAGATCAATGGGAAGCAACCCAGAAACTGATATTTTGATAAATTAATATTTTCTTTGGAGGCATAACCATAATCATCGCCTTTACTAGACAAACCTCTTTCTAGTGCACTCATTTTGTTAGAACACTCAGAATTTTCAAAACCTGGAAAAACACATTGCTTAAAATAGTGTGCCAACTCTGAGTTTATTACCGAGAAGGCAAATATCTTAAGAAACAACTTCTACCTTTCTCTCTCTTTCTCTCTATTGATCTGTTGGATAGCAAGTAGATTTATATTGTGGAAAGACTTGAGGACAGAGGAACAGAAAAATCAGGAGTACAACTTTTGTAAGAAGGCATTCCTGAGGCTGGTATTTTGTGAAAGAAATATAAAAAATAAAGATCAGCTTTATTTATGAAATAATGTATGGTATCAAAACTTGGGTTATCTAAGCTTATCTGAAGCTAAAATCCCATAGTTTACTGCCTTCCATTATGTGCAGAGAATCTATTGGGTATATTATTTATATATTTATATTTATTTATTTTGTCAATCATATACAAGATAACAGGTAAAAGTATAAACATAATTTGGATACATGAAAAGAGTAAGTAAAAAGGAATATTAGGACAGGGATGGTAGGCACGTAGGTGCACTTATGCACACCCCTTACAGACCTCTTAGGAATGGGGTGAGGTCAACAGTAGACAGTTTAAGCTATCTCGGTGAACTATTCAGATCAGAATCAGAAAGAAAAAAAATTGAGAGATGAAGGTAGTGAAGAATGCCCTAAGAATATATCAGTCCAAATAATTGGAAGCATATTACATGGCAGTAAGGCATATATAAGTAAGGAAGGGAGTAAAGAAAGGAGATTGCAGAGGCCCTTGGTTAACTGTCTACATCTAATATCCTGTCAATAGGTTTGTAGGTGCAGAGAGCTGGTACATTGAAGTTAAATTCTAACATAGTCAGCCTTCACATCTTAATCCATACAAAGAATTGCCTCAAGGTACATTTCCTCATAGCTGTAAGTGAAGCATAGCAAGCCAGACAGAGACCAGAAAAATACTCAACAAAGAAAGACATGACAGTCTCATATGCTTTAAATCTCATTTATTCAAGAAGAAGCTATTCCTTTCCTTATCCTCTTAAGTTAATATATAAAATAGTGGTTTTAAATTATAAGGAATGAAATGTAGGTTAAACGTTGGGAAATACTTTTTAAGCCTAAGGTCAGTTTGATGAAGAAAGGGGTTTCAAAAAAGAGGTGTTAAAATCCCTTTCTTTTTAATAAAGCCTTCAGATAAAAGTTTTGACAGATGGTACTCATGGCTCTTTGGATCAGTGAGTTTCACTGTTTTAACAGGAGTTATTTGCCCAGAAATCCTTTAGTGACACTCCCTAAGAGTCTAGTAAACCTAGAAGCTACTCACATACTAAATGAAAAAGAAACACTGGGAAATCATCTTACAGGGTTATTTATTTATTTATTTAGGGTGAGATTATTAAACTAGATATGGTGGGCAAGTTTGAGGGGAAGTCATTTGTTCCAGCTCTGTCTAGAGCAGTGGTAGTCAACCTGGTCTCTAGGGCCCACTAGTGGGCATTCCAGCTTTCATGGTGGGCGGTAGGGGTTTTGTCTGATACTGAAGCACTTTCCTTTTTTTTAAATTTAATTGACTTTTTGAAAAATGTTCATAGCATTATTTAAAAACATTTTCATTAAGTTTTCATAATACTCCCCGTGACAATTTAAATTTCTGAAAATATACTATTTGTATCGTCCATGCATAAGTTTAGTTCACGTTACATAAGTGAAACTAAATGGCGCTATAGTGCTACCACAAACAAAAGAGCCTCATCCCAGAATAGCTCATGCATCTCCCCCACACCACCCAGCTGTAACAGACAAGCAAAGCTGGTAGCTGGCGCCCTCCCCAAACCCAATCCACAATGCGTGAGAGGCATGTGCAGACGACAATACACAGCACATTACTGTGGAACCGGTGGGCGGTTAGAAAATTTTACTACTAACAGAGATACAAAAGTGGGCGGTAGGTATAAAAAGGTTGACTACCCCTGGTCTAGAGGAAGGAATCCTTCACCAACCTTTAGAGCACACATAGGAACAAGATATCCGTGCTCTCCTTTGGGATACTCTCTGTTCTCAAAATGGCTCCTGCAATAATGTAAAGCCATTCCTGAGGGAGGACCAAGACACCCCCTCCAGGATTAACATGTTGTTTGTCTCCATTTTATGTTTCTTCTAAAGGTGGCCATACACGTCCACCAAATCCACCAAATTTAGTAAAAACAGCTGAGAACACACATATGTAAAAATTGGAAAATCAGTATAACACTCAAAGTGATAGCAATATATCATTTCAATCTGTGAACTGTAATTTCCAACACCAAATCATATGCATACCACATTTACACCTCTCCCCACATGCAAAAGAAATAGGTTTACCAATCAGGCAGGTAGTATTTTTTTCCCCTAAGATCCAAAATAGTTATCATTCTCTGTGATTGATTGATTATGTACCATCAGGTCACTGTCAATTCTTAGCAACTACATGGATTGACTTTCTCCATTGCAGTCTGTCCTTAACCTGGTCTTTCAAGCCTTCCAAAGTTGCACTCATCGCTACTGTAACTGAATCTATCCAGTAACTGAATCTATCCTCCTTTCCCAAAATTAGAATCTTCTTTCAGATACCATGCTCTTTGGCATTCTCATCTGAAGTAATTTGCATCTGCTTATTTGCATCTGCTTATTTGCCTTGACTGAGAACTCTGAGTTGAACTGTACTTTTATCCATTTGTTTGTTTGCTGGTTTGTTTTATGGCTGTCCATAGCATTCCCAGAAGCTTAAGAAACTTTTTCTCACTGAACTGTCTTTTCTTATGAATTAGCTCTAGCAAATGTTGTTACTGACGTATTGGCTAACAAACTAGTCAGATGAGTTTGGTTTGTCTTGTTTTAAACAAGTAAGTCATAGGTTGTCAGGATGTTTAATGTGAAATGAAATACCCTTGTTTTGTCCCCAAGCTCAGAACAAATCTTTAGAGTGTATTTTGAGCTTGAAACATTTTGTCTGTTTTTTTAGACTTAATGTACATGGCTGCTATGTTGATTTGAAATGACTGCTGCAGGTTGTCCTTTTAAAAATAAGAATAATCCCTGAACATCTATTTTGCGTTTAGAATGATTGCTCTCTCAAACTATTATAATGAGTATTATTAGTATACAGATTTATTGCCAAGCACATTCCTTTTGAAAGACTTCATAGTCTTTGATAGATCTGAATAAAGGTATTGAAACAGAATTAAATTCCTTGGCTTTCAATTTCACTTGACCATAGCATTAAAACTGATTTTTCTTTGCATTTGTTAACAATCAGGACATCGCAAGGATCAAGCCTATTGGATCCGAAGACTTGTAGATGTGATTTATATTCGGTCATATTTTCATTTAGAATAGAATAGAATAAAATAGAATTTTTTATTGGCCAGGTGTGATTGGACACACAAGGAATTTTTCTTGGTGCATATGCTCTCAATGTACATAAAAGAAAAGATACGTTCATCAAGAATTCTAAGGTACAACACTTAATGATAGTCATAGGGTACAAATAAGCAATCAGGAAACAGTATCAGTACAAATTGTAAGGATGCAAGCAACAAAGTTACAGTCATACAGTCATAAGTGGAAGGAGATGAGTGATGGGAACGATGAGAAGATTAATAGTAGTACAGATTTAATAAATAGTTTGACAGTGTTGAGGAAATTATTTGTTTAGCAGAGTGATGGCCTTCGGGAAGAAACTGTTCTTGTGACTAGTTGTTCTGGTGTGCAGTGCTCTATAGCGTTGTTTTGAGGGTAGGAGTTGAAAGAGTTTATGTCCAGGATGTGAGGAGTCTGTAAATATTTTCACAGCCCTCTTTTTGACTCGTGCAGTATACAGGTCCTCAATGGAAGGCAGGTTGGTAGCCATTGTTTTTTCTACAATTTACAATTTAGCAATCTACACAAGTCTGTTTTTAGAGATAACTATCTTTCATAAGCAAAACACAACTTTTTCTCTAAAATAAAAGCAAACAAAAACCACCATAACTCCATAGCAGAGACAGGAGTGATTCCAGTAAATAGTGAGATTATGAAATAGGACAACACTAGTTAAAACAGTTTTGAAAGAAATGCATATGAGTGAATTATCTGTGCTGAATCAATTCTAAGCACATCTAAATTAAATCCAAAGATGATTTTGAGGATTATGGTGATACCCATAATGATTTGGCTTATAACGTGGACAGCTATATATATGCATACACACAAATTGCAAAACAATCTCCTTGTGTTTTAATGAAGGAAATTGATCTGATTGCAGTTCACACCTGTTCTTCATGTATTCATGCCAAAATTAATCCTGTTGTTTTTCATAGATAATCTGATATAGGCACATTTTCGCATGCATACATACAAGTGCACCTGCGTGCACACATCCACACACACAGAGTGTTGTGTGAGTGAATGAAATAATTAATTAATTAAATCTATGGTATAGATTTTCTCAAGTACATATTTTATACGCATTCCAGAAGTACATCCATTCCTAGCATGTTCAATGTCTGATTAATGGATAAATATAATCACCCAGAAATTGGAATTGGATCTCCTTAGAAGAGTTCAATTTTTAATGGTTCATACTGATAATAGTAAAGCGTATGGGTGGCAGCATTCAAGTCAGTTTTGACTCATGTTGGCTGCTTGCACAAATCTCTGCACTTTCTTGGCAATGTTTTCAAAACTGCTATGCTATGGTATTGCCTTCTTTCTAGATGTGAAAAACAATGACTGTCACATAGCTGGTTTTATGCCTAAGGCAGAAGTAGTATCCCGGTTTCTAGACTGATGTTTTAAACTGCTACACCAAACTGGCTGACAATCATAAAAGTACTTCCAAAATAATTGGAAAGCAAGATATTTAGAGGACAGTTCGGTGAATTATTGGTCAGCACTGATAATTCAAAACAACTGACATTTCATGTGTTGTTGTTCTGTTGTTAATAATAATAATAATAATAATAATAATAATAATAATAATAATAATAATAATAATAATAATAATAATAATATAAAATAGAAATAGAAATAAAGATAATAGGAAAATAAGGAAGAAAAAAGAGGGGATAAATGAAGCTAACCACTGGCTCTTCTTTAAGCTGTGTGCTCAGTCCATACCTGTATTAATTGTACACATATGATTGTGATCTATTCACTGTGATTATTAAGTTTGCAGATGACGCCACTGTATTGGGCCTCATTACAGGTGGAGATGAAGGAGGGTGAAATTCTCCCAGTTCTGACCAGACCTGGCAATCCGTTAGCACCCGTGGTTGGTGGTTCGGTGATCTGGTAGTGATGGCGGAGCAAAGCTCTGCCCACCTGCCCGGGTGTCATTACTTCCTGGTTTTAACCAGGAAGTAATGTGTTTTTATCTTCTGTGCATGCACAGAAGGTTTTGCACATGCGCAGAAGGTCTGCGTGCACATTTGACACACAAACTTGAGTGAAGTGCGAGCACGTGTGAAGTGCGTGCACTTCTGAACTGGTAAGGAAGGTAAATAGATTTCACCCCTGAGATGAAGCAGCATACAGGGGGGAGGTTCAAAAACTATCCACATGTTGCTTAGAAAACAACCTGCACCTGACAAAGGAGATGGTGCAAGACAAAGGAGATGGTGCTGGACTTCCAGCAGAAAAGAGAGGAAACTGCCCCACTTTACGTTGAGGGGGGGCTGTGTGGAGAGACTCCCCTCCTTCAAATTCCTGGGTGTCCATCTTAGCGAAGATCTTACTTGGAGAAACAACACAACCCAGGTGGCCAGGAAGGCCCAACAGAGACTCTATTTCCTTAGGGTCTTGCGGAAGAACAAGGTGGAACAACAACTGATTACCTCCTTTTAGTGGTCCACAATAGAAAGCATCCTCTCTTATTGCATTATAATATGGTATGCTGGCTTGACAACTGCAGATAGAAAGACATTACAGAGGGTGATGAGCATGGCACAAAACACCATGGGCTGTTCCCTGACATCACTAGATGAAATCACTAGGATTCGCTGTCTTAGAAAAGTGAGAAAATTTTTCAGGGATGACTCACACCCTGGTCAGTGCTTCTTTACTCTCCTACTATTGGGTAGGAGATATAGAAGCATAGCCAGTCATATGAACAGGCTGAAGAACAGCTTTTATCCGTGGGCTGTAAGACTCCTGAACGCAACATAACATCATAAGCATGTCGTATATACTACCAAAATGCTTAGACACAAACTTCCCACAAGCAAAGTCAATGGGGAAGCCAGAAGAAAGTCACAAATCACTCCTGCTCTGACTGCTTTTTTGCTGTCTGTGGTCATTCTGCTTCTCTGTTTAGATAAGGAAATATCTCTGAAAGGCTGACCCAACAGGTCATGGATTGTCTAGTAACTATTAAAACGAGAAGTCAGCCAAGTGTGGAGAATATTATTCAAGCCTCTTTTTTTATTTTCAATGGCATAATAGCTAGCAACCAAGCTACAATTGCTACTGAAAAACAAAGATTTTACAGTATGTGCAAAATATCCTCAGTTGGAGTTACTTTCCAGGACATTAACTGTCTTCTCAGAGACAAATCCAATTTGATGTGTCCTCTGAGTCTTGTTATTTCTGATCCAGTGTAACCCTAATTGCAGATATCCATTCGCAAGGACCATGCTGTCTTTCTTAATCTTAATGCAAAGGAGAAATAGTGTTTGGAAAAGAAAGTGCATTGTTAATTACTTTTCCCAATAGTTTCAGCATGAAGAATACATATGCTTAGGTTAAAATGGTTAACCCTAACTGAATAGAAAGTATTCAGTTACTGATGAATGCCATTATCGGTCTCAAGAGTTCCTTCAATAATAGAAATTGGGAGGACTTAACTTGGTATTTCTGTTCTTACTTTACTAGCCAAAATAACGAAAACTCGAAAGTATAGTTCTTCTTAAGCTTTGCACTGTGAAATCCCACAATATTTATATTTGTTAGACACACTATTATATAATCACTGAAAATTTGGTGGTGGTGGGGGTGATATATTGTTCAGCATTCTAGTGACACCATCAGTACAATTCTATTTTCATCTGGGGAAAAAATGCCACTTTCACCTGGGCCAGAAATACTGATGTTCCCAATAACACGAAATAAACAAGTTCATTCTAAGATAAAGTGAAGCTGAAGGGTGTACTTTAATTTTTGGACCATTCTTATTTTTAATGAGACTGCGTACTGTGTGTGATTGGTTATTTTTATGTGAGGGGAATATGGCAATATTCTTGGATATTCAGCAGCAATTACCATTTTTTTCTGAATTTTTAAAAACGTTATTCTGAGGTTAAAAGAGATCTAGTGTCATAATATTTGTTCTACCACTACCATCAACAACAATAAAATAGTTCTGAATGGTAGATCATTTAACAAGAGTGGTGTTCTATCTTATCCAAAGAGGAATAAGGAAATAGTTTAATTTAAAAGTTTTTTCTTAGTCTTGCTAAAGTGGTGGTGGGGAAGACTAGCTAAGGCTGCATTTGTTTGGAAATATAATCACATTATTTTTAGCATGAAAAAAATACAAAAAATCTGGCAAATTGTGTAACTATTTTTTAAAAAAACAAACAATCTGATTCCTTGTCACTCATTTTGAACATGTTGCCTGGTGCATTTATTTGAATTATACTGAGTTAAAAGTTGGCATAGTAATTATTCCACTGGGTGCTTTCAAGAAATGGCCAGAAAAGGAGTGAAGTTGCTTGATAAGATTGTAGGACCCGATTGTACTGGTTTGTATGTTTATTTAGAAGTAAATATCATTGAATTTACTTTATTTATTTATCCAATTTATATGGCTGTCCATCTCATACAAGGTGACTCTGGGTAATGTACAATAGAACCAACAATTAAAACATATCACAAAAATCACTTAAAGCAACTTAAACATAAATAAGAACAAGATTGTGAGAGGATTAAAAATGATATTCCAAAGCACAGTGCCATGACTAAAAAGGATTGGGGTTTTTTAGGTTCTGACATATTGAATGCCTTAACGAATGCCTCTTCTGCTGGACCTGCTGGGATGGGTAGACGTAATTGTGGAGAAATAATCTAGCCCAAGGGTCTGCAAACTTGGCTCTTTTAAGACTTGTGGACTTCAACTCCCAGAGTTCCTCAGCCAGCAAAGCTTGCAGACCTAGCCCTATCTCTCAGATAACATAGCCCTATGCTTTGTAGAGCTTTAAAGGTCAAACCCAGCACTTGAATTGGATCCAACTGTACAAACAACTGTAACCAATGCAGCTCACAGAACTTCTAGGATATACATAACTTCCCATATAGCTGCATTTTGCACCAACTAAAGCTTCCTGAAATTCTTCAAGGACAGTCCCATGTGCAGCAGAACTACAAATATCAATCCAGGATTATCATGATGATAATTCTCAAAAATCCTACAGTTGAATTTCATCGTAAGAGCCTTTCAGAAAGATAGAATAGAATAGAATAGAATAGAATTTTATTGGCCAAGTGTGATTGGACACACAAGGAATTTGTCTTGGTGCATATGCTCTCAGTGTACATAAAAGAAAAGATACGTTCATCAAGGTACAACATTTACAACACAATTGATGATCAATATATCAATATAAATCATAAGGATTGCCAGCAACAAGTTATAGTCATACAGTCATAAGTGGAAAGAGATTGGTGATGGGAACTATGAAACGATTAATAGTAGTGCAGATTCAGTAAATAGTCTGACAGTGTTGAGGGAATTATTTGTTTAGCAGAGTGATGGCCTTCGGGAAAAAACTGTTCTTGTGTCTAGTTGTTCTGGTGTGCAGTGCTCTATAGCGTCATTTTGAGGGTAGGAGTTGAAACAGTTTATGTCCAGGATGCGAGGGATCTGCAAATATTTTCACGGCTCTCTTCTTGATTCGTGCATGTGCCAAGTATAGCACTAGCAGTAGCATTTAGACTTATATTACCACTTCATAGTGCTTTACAGCCCTCTCTAAGCAGTTTATAGAGTCAGCATATTACCCCCAACAATCTGGGTCCTCATTTTGCCAACCTCGGAAGGATGGAAGGCTGAGTGAACCTTGAGCCTGGTGAGATTCGATCTGCCAAACTGCTGGCAGACGGTGATCAGCAGAAGTAGCTACACCACTGCACTCTAATCACTGCATCACCATAGCTCAATATTACTCAATATACTATTGAATGGGGAGGAGGGAGAGAGATGGTTAAACAAGGGAGAATCCACTATGGAGAAAAAAATAACTCTCTTTACCTTAAATATATGGAGGACTGGAAACACATCCCCAGATGAGATAAGGACATAAAATGGGTTCATTCCACATGGAAGATGAAATCTTGAAGGTCCCTAGAAGCTGAAATATTAAAGAGGAAGGGACTGTTATCATATGACTCAAAATCTTATTCATTCATTTGATAATTTATATTAATATACTATATTTGCATTTTTTAAAAAATAATTCCAGAGAAAGGAATTTAACTGCAGTATATGATTCACTGAAAGTCTACCTGACTTTGACAAATTAATTTAACAACTTAATTATGTCTCCTTTCTTTTTGCCTTATTCCAAATGCTACACTTCATTCCTGTGGCATATTGTCTAATGATTCTGGTGGTACAGTAATAATATTAATCCCATTAAGTCCTTACAGAAATACAAACATTGCTTTCCTTATATAGCACATGAAATTATTGTGAGATGAGTTTAAAACAGTTTTTCTTCAATGCATTTACAAATTATTTGGAGAGCTCCAGGATTTTTATATATACATAATGTATACATATAATACACACACACAAACACACACACACACACACACACACACACACACATAGAGTAATCCATGATTAGCTTGTTGCTTGTATCCTTACGATTTATATTGATATTGATTATTTCCTGATTGCTTATTTGCACCCTATGACTTCCATTAACTGTTGTATCATTAAGTGTTAAATATGTACCTTATGACTATCATTAAGTGTTGTACCTTGATGAAGGCAGGGGTGAAATGCTCCCGGTTCGGACCAGTTCATCCAATCTGGTAGTGATGGCGGCAGGTGGTTTGGAGAACCAGTAGCAAAAATCTCTGCCCCCCCCCATGCCCAGCTGAGCCGCGTGATCATCAGAGGTTTTTTTTTTACTTTTAAAAGCATTTTTTCGACCAAAGAAAAAATGCTTTTAAAAGTAAAAAAAAAGCCTCTGATGATCACGCGGCTCAGTTGAGATCATCAGAGCCTTTTAAAAGCATTTTTCTACAACCTCTTTGGCTGTAGAGGTTGTAAAAAATGCTTTTAAAAGGCTCTGATGGTCCCAGCTGAGTTGACTGTTCAGCAGAGCCTTCGGTAGAAAAAACACTTTTAAAAGGTTCTGATGATCCCAGCTGAGTTGCCTGATTGTCAGAGCCTTTTAAAAGTATTTTTTTACAACCTCTTCTGCCGAAGAGGTTGTAGAAAAAATGCTTTTAAAAGTAAAAAAAAAAAGTTGGCCATGCCCACCCAGTCACATTAACACCCCCCCCACCAAGCCACACCCACAGAACTGGTAGTAACAAATTTTACATTTCACTACTGGATGAAGGTATCTTTTCTTTTATGTACATTGAGAGCATATGCACCAAGACAAATTCCTTGTTTGTCCAATCACACTTGGTCAATAAAAAAATCTATTCTATTCTATTCTATTCTATTCTATTCTATTTGAAAATTCCTGAAGGTTTGAATGATTTTGGGCAATGAGATGCTCTCCAATGACATAGGATGTAGTATGTATAATAGCAAACGGATGAAGTGCATATAGCTAATGAGCTACAGTCATTTCTGAATATAAATACATTAGGAAGGAGAAATAGAGGTATGCTGAAAACAGTATCACATAGGATAGCAAATAGTGCATGAAAAGTCATTTATCTTTTGAATATAGCTCAGTAGTGGGTTTCAAATCCCAGTGCTACTGGTTCGCTATCAGTAGCGCGTGGGCACGTGTGCTCATTTTGTGAACCTGCAGCACTTCTGCGCATGCACAGAGTATTTTTATGACGTCTGGGTGGGTGGGCGAAGTCTCCCGGTGCCGCCATTACTGGTTCGCCCAAACCGGGGTGAACCAGAAGCAACCCACCACTGATATAGCTTGACTCTTGGCAACTTCGTGGGCACAGCCATGCAAGTAGTCAACTGCTGGGATGATTTCTCCGTCCCAAACTCATTTGTGGTGTCCCATTTATTTACTAACAAAACCCAATCCTGTTTACCATTCAAGATTTTCCAGCTATTTCAAAAATGATATATCTTAAACAGAGTAACAACTTGCCTCCAGAAGTTGTGGGTGCTCCAAAACTTGAGTAGAAGACTTGCAAGGTCCCTTCTAATTCTGTTATTCTGTTAGAATCACTGCTATTTCATGCACACAATTCAATATTAATTATATTGTCTCCTTAGATAAATAGCTAATTGACAGTATTATCAAATAATCTAATAAAGAAAAGTTTTCCTTCAGAAAGTGGAAAACTTGCCAAAATGTGGAAAATAAAAAGGGCAAACTTTTGCATAAAAGAGTCAGAAAAATGTTTTCCTTTTTAATATAAATGTAACAATCATATTTTTTTTAAAAAAAAAGTAGGTTGAAAAATGGTTGAGTTTTTGGATGATAACAAAAATCAAAGGAAAATTGGAAACTGAAAAGTAGCTTAATTCTCAGATCTTTATTACAGGCAATATTTATGCTTGTATAAATATTTTCAGGATGTGAATCTGAATAGTTGAGACCTACAGTAGTGTCACAAGATCAATCTTTTTAACTCAGTTGAAAAAAAGTAAATATGGGGAAAAAAAGTTTAAACCATATATTATCCACCAAGAATTGTAAAAAGATGTAAATGTAAATGCAAAAGTACTGATCTTATAAAAATCATAGAACATATGCTGCAGATAAGCTTCTGTGCCAGACAACTGGAAAATATTGGAAGAAATACAAAGAAACTTGAGAAAAGCAAAGGCTAGGCTAGTTAATTTAAGATCTGTTTTTCATATATTGGTGGAAAGGATAATTAAAGATAAAATTGCGATGCATATAAATCCATGTATCTTGTGTAGTAAAATCAACATGGATTTTACAGTGACAATCAGTATATTATATGTTTTTAGAGTTTGCTAAAAGTATAAAATATTTTTAGGATAACTGTGGTTTTGGTTCTGATCAAGATCTTTATCTAAAGTCTCAAGAAAGCAAGATGAGTACAATAAGATATCTAGTAAAACAAAACATAGTTGTTGTAATGTAGGTTGCTGGGGAGCTGAGCAAGCAAAAGTGGTGTCCATGTTTGTTGATAATATCAATATCAAATTATTTGAGATTGTTAAACAAAAACAGAAGCAGTGTAAAACTCAAAGTTCTTTCTCCAAATCTGTGAAATGAGATTCAGCATAGGAAAAAATCATCTAACTTTAAGCAACACATGTATACATAAACACAAACAGAGAAAATAATCCTCAGAACGTAACTATTGTATATTTTATGCATTTATATATTGTATATTTTCACATTTAGGTTGAATAGTGCTACAATAGTGAAAAATATTGTGTAGTTTCAATAGTATAAATGGTATTTAATCTTTCCCTTTTCCTAATGGTCTACTTATTTCACTTGCACTTCATTGTGGCAAATTAATCTTTCAACAAAATCTTTTTTTTTTAATATGACCTTTGTTTCAATGTATTAACTTCTATTTGGGCATTGAGCACACGGCATAACAACATAAAGATTACCCTGCATCTTGAAATGTTAGATCATGAACCGTTGTCATTTGTGATTTCCCACATAACAGAAGGTCAGTTGTTGGCAGAATGCTACTTTGAATTGCTTGCATGAAAAAAAAAATCCAAAAATTGTCTTGGACATTAGGCTGGGCAGCCATGAGGGTTTAATTTAGAAGATTAAAGGTAACTGCACTCAAACATTCACAGCTAAAAGAGTAAATTCCCAGGTCCCAGATGGCTACAATGCTCACATAAAATTTGCTGAAAATTGTTTATAAAGTGCTATCACCAATTACAATTTAAAATAGATTTTTTTTTCTGGCCAAGTGTGATTGGACACACAAGGAATTTGTCTTGGTGCATATGCTCTTAGTTACATAAAAGAAAAGATACATTCATCAAGAATCATAAGGTAATGACTTAATGATAATCATAGGGTACAAATAAGCAATCAGGAAACAATATACATTGTAAGGATACAAGCAACAAAGTTACAGTCATACAGTCATAAGTGGGTGGTGGGAATGATAAGAAGATGAGAAGATTAATAGTAGAATAGACTTAGTAAATAGTTTGACAGTGTTGAGGGAATTATTTGTTTAGCAGAGTTATGGTATTTGGGGAAAAAACTTGTTGTGTCTGCGCCCCACGAGCTGGGCCCCCTGCCAGAAAGTGACTTGGACAGTGAGGGGGAAGGCCGTCAGGAGTTACCTCAGAAGCACCGGCCTCCCTGGCTCAGCTCCAGGAGCCAGAGGCAGGCCAGGTGGAGGAGATAACGAGGCCTCCGTCCCCTGACTCTTTCCCTCCCAGGCCACGCCTCCAGACCCAGCTGATGGCAATCAGGCCTGGCTGGACCCTAGGTTTCGTAGGCAGCAGAGGCGGGAACAACAGAAGCAGGGGTGGGGCAGTCCTAGGAAGTGCTGAGTCATGGAGCCACACCCCACAGAATATAAAACCAGCAAGCACTGCTGTACCTCTTTGTAACAGGCAAATCAACTGCTTAACTAAGAGCTGAAATACTGTTTGACTCATCAGCTCGAGGAGATAATAGAGGCACTTGGCAGACGCTTGCTAGTTTGCTGCCAGAGCTGATAGTGCCGGCTAATTAAGCTATCGCTTGGACGGAGGCGAGGGGGGACAAAACAAAACTGTTCTTGTGTCTAGTTGTTCTGGTGTGCAGTGCTCATTTATAGAAATGTACGCAATTTGATTAATTTTGTTGTTATGAATCAGCAGAAGTGAGCCATATTTCACCTACAATGAAACTCTTTGTAATACAGTGCACAGCAATATTACTTTCCTTTATGGTTTTTGCACTTAGTTATGGCAAAGTATTGTGTTCTGGCTACAAGAGGTGACATTTCTTTAATTGTTTCCAAACAGTGATACTGGTTAGGCAAATTGAGTAGGAATTGAGTGTTCGGTAAACATTTCAAGCTGTTATAGGGTTATAGCTCAGATATGCTCTGAATATAAACATTTTCAAGTTAATCTGCTTTCCCCCATGTATGTCTCAACCTCCTGGAATTTTCATGCAAAAGACAGAACCCAGCTGATTCTGTCCCAGTAATCCAGTAATCTTTGAGAGCTGCTACTAGCTGGTAAAACAACCCTGAATTAGATTAGACTATCATTTATATGTTGAATCAATCAGTCAGTTTCTAAGGAAACCCACTCACCAGCAACCTAGGCTGACTTACAAAGACTTAAAGCTGAGTTAAAAGATCATAACAATTATACACACTTCTGCTGGGAAAGGAAAACAGATTCAAACATACTGCAGCCACAAACTGTTTTAGACCAAAGCCTGTAAGAAGTCCAGGATGTTAAAGGCCCTTCTGAGGCAAGTTAAGATTGTATGGAATTTGAGAAGATGCTACTGTATTCCAAAGGCTAGATGTGGCACAAAGAAGGCACACTTCCTATGTCTCCTAAAGCAGTGGTCCTCAACCTTTGTGGCTTGGTGGTCTGGCTGGTGGGAGAGAGAAGATAACCAGGCTGCACAAGCTGGAGCACATGCACATGCATACATAGCTCAATTACAAGTTGAGCTGCCCACACTGGCATGTACACCTGCCTGCCATGCAAATTTATAGGACAGGTGAAGATTGTTGGAGTGACCTGGTCCTGCACATATCCAGGCCTATATACATACATACACACAATGGTGGACTTCAAATAATTTAACAATTGGTTCTCTGCCCTAATGACCGGCTGGGTAGGCATGACTGGGTGGTCATGTGACTGAGTGGGCATGGCCAACTTGATGTCACTCATGTCGAGGGGCGCTTAGCTTCGCTTGGCCTCTCGTGACCATAGGGATGCTGCAATGGTTGTAAGTGTGAAAAACAGGGAAAAAAATGTCACTTTTTTCAGTGCCATTGTAACTTTGAATGTTCACTAAATGAACTTTGTAAGTCAAGGATTACCTGTACAAAAATACAAAAAGCTTTTTTGCTTGCAAAAAGCTGCCCTAAATACCAATCTTTAGATTAGAAATGGGGCAATACGCACTGAAGATAATGAGTCACAGCTGTCATAGAAAGCTAAACCATTCAGTCTGAATACCTTCCTTCTCCTTAGCAATATCTGCAACCCAGAGTTACAAATCAGGCAGGGTGCCAGAACACATTGAGAAATTAAAATAGTTAAAATACAACCAACTCTTGCTCATAAAGTGAAACCCTTTAGCAGAGAGGTCATTTAAGCTCTCCAGAAAGTGGGTGGGCATATTTGGGCTACAAAATGCTGAGCTAAAGAGACAAATTAACAAATTAACATCTTGAATGAGGGCTAATTCCATTCTGTCTTTGTTCAGACCTTGCTGCAGGGAATTTTTGCCTATCTCTTTATCTCTTAAGAGCTGACATTTGCTGTGGGCTATTAAGGAAGGTGGGGGCTGCTTTCTCTCTCTAAGAAAACATGTTTCTCCATTTCTCATCCAGGGAAATATATTCTTTCTTTTTAATATTTCTCAAAATATTTCATTCTTCTAGGAGAAGGGTGGGTGCTAACTTTCTACAATTGGTGCCATGTTATTATGCTATATTATCATGAGAGCAACCAATAACAAATTAGATAACAAATCACTCACTACAAAATGAAGCTGATTGAAAACAAGATCTAAGCCATTTTTTTAAAGTCCTTAACCTTTGCCATATTTTATGTGTTTGAATTTCAAGAAGTCTAAAGAAATTGAATAATTGTTCTGTGCTAAGAATTACACTGAAGGATTTTCCTGAGGCCCTGATCACTGAAGGTCCCAAAAACTGAGCAAAGATCATGAGCCCCAAAGGAGACTGAGAATGGATCAGCTGGAGGCTAATATGGCAGGGTAAAAGTCAGCCAGCTCTGAGGGAACCAAACTGTCCCTTTTTTTCTGCTCAGCAACTGCTTAACTCCTGGCTACAAATAGAAAGCCAGAGTTACATGTATATAAATGAACCTGCTTGCCAGCTTGTACCATTTTAATGTCTCCATTTCATTTCTGTTTTTACAAATGCCTTAGCCTCATATTCTTAGTGAACAAATGATGGATGGTGCACTGCTCCATTTCTTTTGAACTATTATTATTTAAAGAAAGTTAAAGAGGAAATAACACTCTGAGCTGCTTTAAAAGTTACCTGATGGACAAACAGATACTTCATTTGCCAATCCTGTTTGTAAATCCTGTTTGTATTTCTGGTTGTCAGAATACTGAGTGAAAATTTTCTAGGTACTAAAACAGCTTTTGTATTCATTTACACGTTCATCTGATCTACCACATTTTTGTATTTGGTTTTTCCCCCCTTTGTTTGAAGTACACATATTAACATTTTCATTTAAATTTTGTTTAAAAGCTTTTTTCCCCTGTTGGAAGAAATATCCATCTGGGTTCAGTTCCAAGTGGGGACAAAGACACTGGAAATATGGAGGCTGCTTGTTAATAGCCCCAGAAAGACAAAAGACATCTTATCTACAACACAGAAGACCTTCAGCTCCAGGGTGATGGGTTAATGGTGGCCAGGATCACATGGCTTGAGATCCTGAACAGAAAAAGGGGCTGAGATCCTGTGTGCTCCCTCGTTTTATGCTTTTTCTGAGCTTTGAACTTTCTGGGGCACAGGAAGAGTATCCTGATTGGTTGTCAGATTCCCAGGGGGTGGGAGTCTTAGCTAACATTGTAGGTTGTCCCTCAAGCTTGCCTGAGCCTTGCTGGCTGATGTAATCTTCCCAGGTGCCATGTGGTGAGATGGGTAGAGGCTAATCCTATCATGTCCTGAGGACCATGTCTTAATCCCATCACCCTGGAGCTGAAGGTCTTCTGTGTTGTAGGTAAGATGTCTTTTGTCTTTCTGGGGCTATTAACAAAGGTGGGGGCCGCTTTCCAAGAGCATGTTTCTCCTTTTCTCATCCAGGAAGGTATAATATTCTGCTTTTTAAAATATTTCCTAGAATATTTCATTCTTCTAGGAGGGGGGTGGGTGCTAAATTCCTACACCCCTCACACGTTTCACAGATTTAAATGCATTTTTCATACATACAGACGATGGCTCTGAATCAGAGGCAGAGGGGGGGGTCAAGGCCATCTGGTAGTTCTTTTCTGTCTGGAGTCTCAGGAGTCTGACATCAGCAAGGCAGAAGAACAGCATCAGCCTGTTCCCAGTGTGCTCATGCGCAGAGCTGCCAGAAGACAGGAACAATTAAAAAAACAGGGTCAGCTTGGGAGTAAGGCTTGGAGATGATTGGCCCCTCCCATAAGACATAAAAGAGAAGCAAATGGGATGTGAGGTTTTGCAGGATGCAATTAGTTCATCTGGTTGGTAAAAACTCTGGAAAAGCTCCGTTTGACTCTGTGCTATACTTGGCCTTGCCCTGTGTTTGGCAATTAGTTCTCTGGCAGCATTCCAAGGGAGATAAGGTGAGTGTTTGTAAACACTCCCCTGATAGACTGTTTGAGAAGCCTTTTGGACTAGGATTGACAATCCCAGCTGTTTGAATTAAATAGGTTTGCCGGGACTAGGTTTGTGCTGTATACTTTCTAAGGTAGCCTAGGTCAGAACAAGTGTAATGATTAAAGTGCAAGACTCAGAGTTTGGGGACCCAGATTCTAGTCTTCTCTTCAGTGTGGAGACCAGCTAGGTAACTTTGGGCCAGTCACTCTTTTTACAGTCCTGCAGTGAGTGGATTCAGACTGCCAGTATTAATGAATACAGAGAGAAGCAGAGAGAAGATCACTCAAAATTGTCTGGAAAGTATGAAAGCCATGGGAAAATAAGTTCAGATCTGCTCATTAGTGCAAGAATTGTGGGACAGGATAGCTCATGTTGGACGCCAACAAAACTGTATTTCTCATGAGTCCCTAAAGGCAGATTCTTCTTTTTAAATTCCCAACTGCACAGCTAACTAGAGGTGCTGGGTGATTTTGTGGAAAGCCATTATATCCAGCTGATAGATGAAATCCAGCTGTTCAGAATATGTTTGCTTTAGATATTTTTACTAGATTAATATTATATCTTTTCCCCAGGAGCTTCAAGTTGGTTTACAAAGTGAATCCTCCTTCATTTTTATCTCCAGGGCAACCATAAGAGACAAGTTGGACAAAGACAATGAATGCTTACTGTGTATATTGCAATGTTATTTTTCACAAGAAAAGCCTAAGGAAGTGACTCTTTGTATATGTAAAATTGAATAAAACAGACATTTCTGCAGCTTCTCAATATTTGGATATATATTTGGATGGATGGATGGGTGGATGGATTGATGGATGGAAGAAAGGAAGGAAGGAAGGAAGGACTATAATTTCCCCCCCCCTAAAAAGACTATTTTAAAATAGATATTTACCTGAATAATAAACTTGATTCCATTCATTTTTATATTTTTAATGTTTGACTTTTGTATTTGAACAGGAATAATAATATTTAATTTGGGACTGAAAAATGATTCACAATTTCATTTTCAGATTGTTGGGAAAGCAAAACAAACAAACAAAAAGAGTGGGTGCTGTTTTGCCCCATTGTACTTGAATTAAATAAATTCTATTTAGGATTAACTTGACTTTTCTACGGTTGTTTTCTAGTTATTTCAGACTTTATTTCAACCTACAAATAGCTCCAAGTATGCCAACTCAAAGGAAATCACTCAAATGTCAACAATTCCTTGACATCTCCTTAGCCAAACTACATGTTTACTGTAAGGAAGGCGAGGTGTGTCAAGCATATGATATGGTCTAGTACCTATAGAGCAGTGAAGGCTAACCTTTTACATCACTGCGTGCTGGCTTGCATGCTGAAAATGGCACACAAAATCATCCCACCTGGACTGCATGGCCCTGCTGGCCTTCACGCGTGTGGGAGCGTCGATACCCGGAAGACTGGCGGTCCATTGTGCATGCGCAAGCCGGCACCTGAACTTCCAATTTCCGGCAGGGAAGCACACCCGACAAATAGCTGGCCATCACGCATGCACACGGCGAAAACCCAGAAGTTCGGGTGCCGGCTTGTGACACAGGGGTTCTGTGTTGACGGCCAGGAAAACATCGATTTTGTTTGCCAGTCGCCTGGCTTGAGTCTGACAATGCCTCTTTGCGCCCGGACGAACGCCTGCAAGGCCATTCGTCGCAGGGTGGAAAGGCGCCGAGAGGGCA
Source organism: Ahaetulla prasina (assembly GCF_028640845.1). Taxonomy (NCBI): domain Eukaryota; kingdom Metazoa; phylum Chordata; class Lepidosauria; order Squamata; family Colubridae; genus Ahaetulla; species Ahaetulla prasina. The sequence continues at coordinate 290,433,963 of NC_080539.1, read as the reverse complement.
TGTCGGATGCCCTTCTGCCAAGTATTCCTCAAACTGGGTTGCCGTGAATTGCGGGCCGTTATCGGATACTAGCGTGTCGGGCAACCCATGGGTTACAAATAGGTGCCGAGGACTGAGATCACGGCCTCGGCTGTCATGGATCTCATGAGAATGATTTCCAGCCATTTGGAGTAGGCATCGACTACTACCAGGAAGGTTTGGCCGTGGAAGGGCCGCAAAATCAATGTGGATTCTAGACCAGGGCCCTTGGGGTCTCTCCCATTCCCGAACCGGGGCCGTTGGGGTAGCGGTCTGACTCTGGCAGGCCTGGCATTTCCTACCCTTTCAGCAATTTCTGAGTCCATTAAGGGCCACCACACATAGCTTCTCGCTAGACCCTTCATCCTTACGATCCCTGGGTGACCTCGTGGAGGAGATCCAACACCCTTTTCCTCAATTTCTCTGGGATCACCACTGATCCCCCATAGCAGGCACCCCTTGAGCCGAAAGTTCCCACGCTTTACAAACTTTAAAACGCCGCCCGCGCAGCGGGCCACCCTCTTGTACCCAACCAAGTACAGTTCTCAAAATAATGTCCCGGTATGATGCCCGAGCCACCTCCTTAGACGTGACTGGGCCAGAGTCCAGAGAGTCAATTAACAGTATGGGCGCCCCGAGTGGGGTCCTCGATCGCCCCTGGTAGTGGGCATCTGCTTAATGCGTCCGCATGCCCCAACTCTTTCCTGGCCGATGCTGCAGTTTGTAGGAGTAGGCGGCTAAAAGATAGTCCATCGGGTCAATCGGGCGAAAGTGCCACAGGCGTTGGCGGTCGCCAGCCAGTAACCCTAACAGTGGTCTATGGTCTGTAACAATTTCAAAGTCTCTACCAAAACGATTCGTGAAACTTTTTACCCCTGACACTATAGCTAGAGCTTCCTTATCCAACTGACTATAGTTCCTCTCTGTCGAGGACATCGCTCTGGAGTAGAAGGCTATTGGGGCTTCTGTGCCATTTGGAAGCCTGTGGCTGAGCACAGCCCCACCCCGTAAGGGGAAGCATCGCAAACTAATACCAATGGCATTGTGCTATGATACTGGATCAGTAAACTATCGCCGAGAGTAGGTTTTTACTGCTCAAAGCCCTAGCTTCCGACTTTCCCCAAGACCAAGCAGTATTCTTTCCCAGTAACTTATGTAGCGGCTCGGCAACGGTTGCCTTATTTTTAAAAAAGACCGCGTAAAATTCACTAGACCCAGGAATGCCTGTAGCTCTGTTTTGTTTTTGGGCGCTGGAGCCTTTCTTATTGCCTTGACCTTGCTTTCAGTGGGTGAATTCTCCTTGTCTATTCTGTAGCCCAAGAACTCTACGGATTCTACCCCTATTTGGCATTTGTTCACTTTAACCTTTAGACCGCTGACCGAAAATGCCCAGAACTTTCTCAAACGCTCCCCAATTCTTCTAAATTTTCGCTGATACCAATACATCATCAAAATAGGGACTACCCCGGAGCCCTTGCAGAAGTCGCCCATTAAATTTTGAAATAGACCAGGTGCCACACTCACCCCAAACTGTAACCGGGTACACTTGAAAGCACCTCTGTGAGTCACAATTGTCTGGGCTTCGCTGTGTTGGCGTCTACAGGCAGTTGTTGATAGGCTTGGGCCAAATCTAATTTGGCAAAACGTGCCCTTGCCCCAGCGAGTGCAGCAAGTGTTGCACCACGGGACTGGTAGCGCTTTTTGCAAGGCTTTGTTTAACGTTGCCTTGTAGTCAGCGCAGATTCTAACTGACCCATCTGGTTTCACTGGGTGACGATTGCCTCCCACTTTGCATGATCGACTGGCACCAGTATCCCCTGACTGATGAGCTTGTCTATCTCCCTGTCAATCTTGGGTTTAAGGGCAAAAGGAACCCTCCTTGCTTTTAACCGTATGGGGGCTACCTGGGGGTCTAAATTGAAGGAAATAGGGGTCCCTTGTACTTGCCCAGGCAGTCCTTGAAACATCTTCGAATTCGTCATGAGTGTGTCCTTTAGGTTAAAGTCACTTCTGTAGATGCCAGTCACTCCCATGCCCAATGCACGGAACCAGTCTAGTCCCAACAAACTTGGCAGGGTCCCTTCGACTATCGTGATGGGCAGGGTCTTCTTGTGTGGTCCGTACTCGACGCGGACGGAGGTGGTCCTCGAACAGGGATGCGATTCCCTTGGTAGTCGTGAACTCTTAGCCGCTGTGTTTGCAGTTTGCGTTTGGCGATTTTCGGCAAAGCTTTGCAAAAGTGTCCCAGGACATGATTGTGATCGCTGACCCTGTGTCCACTTCTAGTCGGCACGGCACTCCTTCGATTTTCGGTTTTGTGAAGATTTTCTTCTCTACGCGGTTGCTGCGGCCTACTATCACGGTCGCTCGATTTGAGTTCGCGCCTTTTGTTTTGACCAATCACGGGTCGCCTTGCCGATCCCGCGCCTGATTGGTTGGTTTGAATTTTCGGCGGAAGGTTGGGGTGCTCGACAGACTTGAGCCAGGTGCCCTTCTTCTCGCACCGCCGACATGTAGCGCCCTTGAACTTGCATTGTTGACGCTGGTGTTGCCCTCCGCAACTTCCGCATTCATCCCGGTCTTCTTGCCCCTTCTCGGTGAGGCAAACCCTTCCTCATCCTCGCCGCCTGATTCGGTCTGGATTTCTTCGTTGTGGACCGGGTTGATTTTGTGCTTCGCCGTTGGCGTGAGTGGCTTTGTAGGGTTTCCGCCCGCTTGGGTGGACATCTCATGAGCTCTGGCTTCGCCCAGAGCGCTTGCCAGCGTTAGATTGCTTTTTGATAGCAGCCGCCCGCAAACGAATGTCTCTGACCCCACGGATGAGTTGCTCTAACAGCTCCTCATCCAAGTCTCGGTACCCACAGTCTTGGAGGCTTTCCTCAGGGCGGCCATGTAATCGCTGATGGATTCGCCTCTTGCTGTCTGCGCCTCCAAATTCAAAACGCGCACGATTTGGACGGTGTTGGCGAAATGGTTCTTCAATAGATTTTGCAGAGTTTGCCACGATACCGATTGTACCGGCGTTGGCTCTGCCAGGGCTTCCGCGATGTCGATGACCTCGGACCGCAGTGGCTCAGGAAATATGCCCTTTGCGGTTGTCTGAACTCCTTGCAGTTCGTTTGCCTCGAGGAAGCTCTCAAACGGGTCATGTCGTTCCCCATTTCTCCTGGATGGGTCAAGCGGCGGGCGGAGTGTAGCTGGCCATCGCTGCGTTTCTGCCCTGAGTTTGCTGGGTTCGGTTCTTCGTGCGTTCAGCTCGTTCCTGGTGCTCTTAGCCTCGAAATCCCACCTTCGCCGCCAGTGTTAAGTTTAGGCAGTAACGAGGCTGGAGACCAGGGTAGTGACAACAGCTCTTTAATATATGGTGAACCCAGCAACCGGCTGGGGAAAACCTCCTTATATTCAGTTTAACTGGCGGCTTCAACCAATCAGCAACGTGCTTGTTTCCCGCCAAAACATTTAAAGATACATTACACCATCTATATATAGGTTTTGATCCATTGGAATGTTGCCTACATCTGTTCCACAACAGTCTTGACCTAAGAAGCCAGATCAGCTCATCAGCCCTTGGGACAGTGTAGCTGTACCACAAAGCCACTCATACCAGTACTAGAGCAGGCAAGCCACACTAAAACCATATGCCATATACATATCAGAGAGCAATGTGGTTTATACACTGACCACCAACCAGAATTTAAAAATATTTGTCAAGGGCAGTTCCATATGTAATAATGTAATCATGAATAGTTAAAACCACATGATATTATGCCAAATCCCTTATTCCTTAAAACATATCATGTATGAAAGAAGATTAGACCATTGCTTTAATGTGGTGTTGTAGATGTGTGCTTTATTTTCACAAGATAAAAATAGCATTAGCACTTAGACTTATGTAGCACTTCATAGTGCTTTACAGCACTCTCTAAGTGGTTCACAGAATCAGCATATTTTCCCCAACAATCTGGGTCCTCATTTTACTGAGTTCAGAAGAATGGAAGGCTGAGTCAACCTTGAACCAATCGGGATTGAACTTCTGGCTGTGGCCAGAGTTAACCTGCAATACTGCATTCTAACCATTGTGCCATCATGGCTTCTATCCACATATAAATGATCCTAAGAAGGACCATTTATGTATGGAAAAATTTATATGTGTGTGTATATATGTATACACACAAATACAAAAGGGATGCAGTGACTCAGTGGCTAAGACTGAGCTTGTCAGTCAAAAGGTTGGCAGTTCAGCAGTTCAAATCCCTAGTGCCGCATAACAGGGCGAGCTCCCATTACTTGTCCCAGCTTCTGCCAACCTATCAGTTCTTAAAAAACGCAAGTAGAAAAAATACGGACTTTGGTGGGAAGGTAACAGCATTACGTGCACTTTTGGCGTTTAGTCATGCCAGCCACATGATCATAGAGATGTTTTCAGACAGCACTGGCTCTTCCGCTTTGAAATGGAGATGAGCATGGCCTCCTAGAGTTGGGAACAACTAGCACATATGTGTGAGGGGAACCTTTACCTTATATGCAGTATGTATACAGTATATGAATGTATGTATGTGCATATATGTGTGTGTGTCTGTGTGTTCTTTCAATAAAAATACTATTTGCATTAATCACACTTATTTTATTTTTATTTATTTATTTTTGTCACACAGTGTATATAAGCATAAGCATGAAATAATTATACAATATATAAGCATATATATATGAGTATGAGTTGTAATAACTATATTAATTGAATATAATGAAGGAAAACAATAGGACAGGAACGGTAGGCACGTTTGTGCTCTTATGCACACCCCTTACAGACCTCTTAGGAATGAGGTGAGGTCAAAGGTAGATAGTTTTTGGTTGAAGCTTATAATTAAATTATATAATTATAATGAAATGACTTATCAGCACAATAAGAATTGTCAGTGAAAGAATTTCATGGGTCTTGAACAGGAAAATTTTTATAATAGATAATGCTGGCTTTCTAACTTTAGGAAAAATGGTAACGTTAGTTTTCCACTATGGGATTTATGCCTCCTATAAACTCTTAATATGGTACTTTAAAGAATAGATGATCTCTTAATGTTTCATTTATGAACATTTTCATAAACATGGCATTCATGTACCAAATTAAGAGAGCTATGGTCAGCTTGGAATCTTTACATATTCTGTAAGCATTGCAGTTGTCAGATCTTTAGGTAATAATTAGCATGTAAAAGGAGTTTTATGGTTATTACATCAAATAATATGTCAAACATTTGTATTGTTGTAGGGTGTCTGGATCGGACACCAGGACCAGAGATTTAGTCTTCCAAGTTTTCAGACTCTTGCTAGAACCCATCCTCAGGGAACTTCTCTCTCACCAGAATTAATGCCCATTCCCCGAGGAGGGGCTCCAGCACAAATCTGAAAACTCAGAAGACTAAACCTACGGTCCCGATGACCAACCCAGATTGGATCCTGTAATATTATTCCAGGACACATATATTTGCCTTAATTCACATTTGTATTGTATTTAAGAAAGCCAATTTGGTGTAGCGGTTAAGGCATCAGGCTAGAAATAGACAGACTATGAATTCTAATCTCTCCTTAGTCACAAACCCAGATGGATGATCTTGGGCCAGTTGCTTTCTCTCAACTCTAGAAAAGAGATAATAGCAAACCACTTCTGAAAAACATTGTCAAGGAAAATGCAGAGACTAATGCAGGAAATCGCCAAAAACTGGACACAATTGAATGGGGAGGAAAAAGTTTATTCATATCTATCCTGGTGTGTGTGTGTGTGTGTGTGGAAGGAGGGAAGGAAGGAAGGAAGGAAGGAAGGAAGGAAGGAAGGAAGGAAGGAAGGAAGGAAGGAAGGAAGGAAACCTTACAGTTTAGAAATTAAATGCAATTCTGTTGATCCAGTCTGTTTCTATGGATTTTAATAAAAAATAGAAAAAAAATGCTAGATTGAAAATCTTTCCCAAAAATGGAATGTTAAAAAAAATAAGAAGATACAAATAGTTATTCTGTGTTAGGCCAAAATCTTTCTTTCTTTCTTTCTTTCTTTCTTTCTTTCTTTCTTTCTTTCTTTCTTTCTTTCTTTCTTTCTTTCTTTCTTTCTTTCTTTCTTTCTTATTTCTTATTCATTCATTCATTTATTCATCCTATTTCTTAACCACCCATCTCCCTCAGAGAAGGGATCTGGATGGTGTTCAATGTAATCAATATACAAACAACATATTAAATTCACATTAAAATATTAAAAATAATGTAAGAATACACACACACACACACACACACACCATATATAATATAAATTGTTAGAAAGGTAAAAAAAAATTCCAAGATGGACATTTAGCAATAGTTAATACAAGTCGGAGGAGTTCTCATGAACCAGCCATGGTCCTTTGTATGGTCCTGTATTCTGTCACGCAAGGATGCCCAGTTGAGTTTTGACCCCTTTTGCAGAAGGCCAGGATTGTGGGGGCCCATCTACCTCTGGGGGCCCCTAAACTGTTTATGAGCAGAAGTAGAAGAGTTAGCTGCAACATTGTTTCCTGCAATAACAGGTAGAAGTAATTAATAACTCACAACAGACCTTTCCTTTCCAAGTTAATTAAAGCCATTTTAAAGCTAGTCATGTGTACTTATTATTATGTCTTCTATTAATATAGTGCAACATTCCTACTCTTGCTTTAGTCCCTTGTCACATTTGTTTGTAATTCAATAACATCAACGAACCTTCAATATATCTGGGAATAATGATATTTATTTAGAATTTCTTCGTGTCCTATCGTCATGTTACTGATGCAGAAAACTGGCAAAAAGGCAAAAAAAAAAAAAGGAGAAAAGCAAATGGTGAAGCAAACATTTAATTCTACTTGTGAAATTGTAAAACACATGCCAGACCATGTTGTGACACGTTTGAATTTCTATAGTAGAGACGTTACTGAATCTTATAGTCCTGGGAGAAAGTTCTAAATTGCATGAGAACCTCAACAATTCAAGCAAATCCTTAGTGCCTTTGTTCATTCAATATATCAGAATGTAAAAGAAAAATTCCAACTTGAAACTTCCAGCTTAAAGTAATGGTGTCAACATTGGATACTAATTTTTACAAGACACAATGCTGTACAAGCAAAGAAATATGAATGAAAAGAAAAAAGCAATTGTAGCCTGGTTCTATATTTTTTAAAGTAAATGTTTAGGTCAGTGTGCATTGACAATGATATCAGAATCAATTCTCATCTTTATTGGATCTACAGCAAACACCTTGACTTACCAGAGTAAAAAAAAAATCATTAAGAAAACCCCAGCACTTATAATCCTTCTGTATCATCATTTTGCACTGGAGAAAATTAATATAGGGAGGCTCCATGATCCTTACAACAGACTATATAAAGCTTTGGTACTAAGATTAACCTTATAAAGACTCAGTTCAAAGGTGATTTAATGGAATGATTCATCCCAAATAAATGATTCATCCCAAATAAATCTTCAATCTATTTTAGTATCTCAATTAATAGAAAATTAAACAGAAAATTAAACTGATCTCTCTCTCCCTCTCTCCCTCCGCTCATTGTGTATATGTGTGTATCTCAGGTCAAATCAAATTTTATATTCAATCTAATATGGTAGTGCTGAATCCTTAGAATGAAATCTTCAGTTAAGTTGAATTCAACTTTTTTACTGTTGCAACAGAGCTAAATATATTAAATCCATTTAATATTAAATTAATGTATTTAGAAAGGATAAACATCTATTTAAAAGAAAGGTTGTGAATGTAATAAAATGAAACAAACTAAAAATCAAAACAAGATTTATAGGTATTTATTTTAGTTTAAATTTAAGATTCTTTTCAAATGAAATGTACTGGCATGCCTTTTTCTTGTTTTCATAGTAAATGTATAATTATAATTGCTTTTATAAGATGAAATAACATTAATTAATTTATTGAAAAATTGAACTTTGCTTCTCAAGATAAAATTTGGCATGAAAAAGCTCTCCCCCTCCATGTGTTTTACTTTGAAATCGAATGCAGAACTGACATTTAATGACATGGAATTATTTTCTCCATTGTTTCTCTGAAAAAGAGGCAGGCCAAGTCTCTTTATGGGGGAAAAAAATATCTCACCGTATGCATTTCGTTGTTGGAATAAATTCATTAAAAAGTGAATGTAAAATTACCATTAAATATGACTCACACAGCAGTCAGATCTGCCAAGGACTAGCTTAATTGAATTCAAGATGAATGGCAAGGTAAAACAAAAAAAAAGTAACTTTTTTTCAAGTAAAGAAAAAGGGGTGATTTTCTTTTTGTTCTACATTATGCATACTGTAAAAGTGCATGCTGGTTGCATCTCATCTCATCTAATATATCCTTCACTGTTCATACTGGCTAGGGAATTATATCAGTAGCAGCAACTTAGTATGAGAGAGACAAAAGAGCCAGATGAATAGTTGGGCATCCCAAAGGGAAATTTTATTCACGGATGTGCAGCATTGCGTATGGGTTTTCTGTCTTTGATAGGTGTTAACTGTCCTAAAATACTTTTTCACTACCTTAAATATGTCAATTGATGACCAAATGTTGAGGAACTTTTCTTTGAAACCTATCCACAAACTACAAACTTGCACTACTAAGACCTGTTCTGACCCGGCTTTGCAGAAGCAAGAAACAAACTCCCCGCAAAGAAAAAAGCCTCTTTAATTTAATTTAATTTAATTTAATTCAGCTTCAATCACAACAATACAAGAGCAAAGAATAGATTTAAACTTAATCTTAACCGCTTCAATCTTGATTGCAGAAAATATGACTTCTGTAACAGAGTTATTGAAACTTGGAACATACTACCTGACTCTGTGATCTCTTCTCAAAATCCTCAAAGCTTTAACCAAAAACTGTCTACTACTGATCTCATCCCATTCCTAAGAGGTCTGTAAGGGGCATGCATAAGAGCACAAACGTGCTTACCGTTCCTGTCCTATTGTTTCCTTTCATTATATCCAATTAATATAGTTATTACATACTTACGTTTATATATATGCTTATATATTATATAGTTATTTTCATGCTTATGCTTATATATACTGTTGTGACAAAATAAATAAATAAATAAATAAAAATAATTACACGTTGGGAATTAACTGCATTCATCATAAGTTACAGCCATTGTGGAGTCCTGGTGCTCATGGATCAAAATTCAGGTGCTTTTGCAGCCTACCCTGTGCACTGCAAAATTACTACCTGCTTATCTTCTCCCCATCCAGGTCCTTTTGACACCCAGCTACCCTGTTCTTGGCTGCAACAAGAAACCATCACTGTCTTCTTGTTCCCACTGCTGGTCAGACTGCTGGCCTAGATGAGGCTTACTTTGCGCTATGAAAAAAAAAAGGAGCAGGAGGAGCTGAAAGCAGACTACCCCATTTTTTCTAAGTGGAAAGCCAGACCCAGCCCTGCCCAGTATTCTTTGGAAAGGGATATTTTGACACATACTGGCTCGGGAGCAGGGGGGGCTGCTTTTAGACCCCCCCTTTTTTTTGTAGTGCAAAGCCAGCCTAAATCTGTCCCAGGAGCCATGCAAGGCATGCCTTAGCAGCAGCAGAAGCAATAATATAGCAATAGCAACATCATTTAAATGTATATACATCAGTGGTGGAATTCAATTTTTTTTACTACTGGTTCTGTGGGTGTGGCTCGGTGGGCATGGCAGGGGAAGGATATTGCAAAATCTCCATTCTCACCTCACTCCAGGGGAAGGATACTGCAAAATCTCCATTCTCACCTCACTCCAGGGGAAGGATACTGCAAAATCCCCATTCCCTCCCCACTCCTGGGGGAAGGATATTGCAAAAACTCCATTCCCACCCCACACTGGGAATGGGGAACCAGAGGAGTTATTTGCCAGTTCTCTGAACTATTCAAAATTTCTGCTACCAGTTCTCCAGAACCTGTCAGAACCTGCTGAATAGCATATCTGCTTTACATCCCTCTCTAAGTGATTCACAGAGTCAGCATATTGCTGTTCTGACCCAGCCTTAGCAAATAATGATAAACCACTTACTCGCGAGTACAAAGAAACCCCTTTTCAAACAGGGTAGGAATAGTCTTTTATTCACATGAATAAACAAAAATCAAATGTAATTAGTTTCGATCTGGCCAAGAAATTGCTTGCTATATACTAGAAAATGAATGGTTGTCTGTGACAACTGGCCACTCCCAAATCCCTACTATTCATTTCCCAGCCAGGGAGGGGCTGGCTAGTGTCCACATCTGCTTTTCTTTGAGAGCCGGCTTATTGTTTTCCTCTCTCTCTCTCTCTCCTCTCTTTTTCTGTCTGTGCAAATTTTTTGCCAAGAAAACTGCATGGCTAATCTAGACAGTGGCCAGGACTCAGGCCTAATGTGAAAGTGTATCTGAGTGCACACACTCACACACACAGAAAGATACAGATGTATACAGAAAGACCTAGCTATCACTTTTTGAAACTCTTTTTTTTCCCAGTAGTCCCCTGGCCAAATGCCTTGAAAATCATCTTCAGTAATAATCAATAGTGAAGGGCAAAAGATAAAGACTCAGGCATAAGACATTAATACTAGAAATGGGTGAAATAAATGTAACATTTCTAATGGTTAATCACTCCTCCTTCCTCAGAAATACAGAACACTGAGTAAGAAATGCACTATGAATAATAAATGCACTTATTGACATTTTACAATGCTTGGGAAAGTTCAGAACCTGCAGAAAGATTGTGGCTTATCCACTTTTAATTTCCATTTCTGATTTATAGCAACCACCAGGTTCAGCTGGATAGTAGCATGACTAGATTTTTTTCCGGCTGTACTAAAGATGCCATTGTATATTCAAATGGAAGTAAAGTTTGATGACCAATTAAACTGTCCTACTGCATTTTTCTTGACATTTATTATTAATTTGTTTTAGCAATTGTTTTCAGTAAAGAAAATAAAGAAGTATAAAGTTACATTGTCAAAGGATATAAACATTTCCCCCATATATCAAACGGGATGATTTTCTTTTTCCTACTGCATTTTGAATATTATTATTTATCTTTCTCACACACATACAATACGTAGACTCCAAAATGATTCTTTGATTGCTGCTCAGCTTGATTGTATTATTCTAACTGCAGGAAATTAAAAGAAACATACAACACATTTTGAAGAATTGGAATTAAAATTTCCTTTTGAAAATCAGCTTTGGATTGTAGCACTATCATGGAGTGTTTTTTATAACCTGTCCATCCTCTTCACTGCTACTTGTTAAATTATCACACAGGGGACCATTTCCATTCTGTAATGTAGACTATTTCTAAGATAATTTATGGTAAGCAATACCAGAAGACTAATATAATATTCTCTGACCTTAACAAAGGCAACACATGCCTGTGATATTACAGGTGCATCTAATGGGTAGTAAGATCAGCTATACTTTGAAAAAGGTAGCATTACATAAAGAACTGTTTGTCACTAATATGGAACCATGCTACTGAACATACACAATTGGCAAAAATATATATATATCATTAACTTCGTGCAGTAAATTCATGTCTTTTCCTAAGCAGTTGCCATGGGAATAGTTATTTAGGGAATTCCATTTCTGCAGCCAGTGATTGAAGGTTTCTGTCCTGGGGGTGGGAATGGGGTGTTCTTTCCCATATAAGTGTTATATTAATATAAAGTCAATTATTTTCTTTTTGATAAAATTTGCACAAAACTTTCAAGAAGAAGCAACAGGAAAAACATAATGAATGCCAATCATTAGTTCCCCATTATGCTTTAACCTGGCGCTTTCAAATATAGAATTCAGAATTGACAGCTGTCAGTTGTGAGTCATGCACAATGACATTTTCTCTTTTTTCTTGTCTTCTTGGTATAGAAAGGCTCATATTACATTTCTGTCCACCCACCTTGTTTCTTGTCCTAAAGTAGTTGGGAAGGCAGGACTGAACTGAGTGGTTTGTTATAACAGTATACAAAATATTAAGGTATCGTGGACTAACAGGAGAACACCACAGTTTTCTTCTATCATCTGGCAGGCAGCAGTTGGGGAAGAAGATAATTATCAGTGTAAACAGTATAATGTAAACCATGCTAAAGGCAGAATTAGAACAAATTAATGGTTGCCACAGACATATTGTTCATATGTTGCAAATAAATTAAAAGTTGTTATGCTCAAAAATGTGCTACTGATGCGGCCGGGAAATATTGAAAAATATTCTTTTCACAGTATATAAGACACTGCATTACAATTAATCCCATCTACTCCAATTAAGAAGGCAAATGACAGAACAGAATTGTACCCATTAGTGTCCGTATATGTTTCAAAATAGCATCCACCATCCTTCAGTCCTCTGTGCATCCGAAACAACTGTTACAGTGAGTCCTTGCAAGAAAATTAAAGGAATGAGATTTGTACTTCTCTCATCCTCTTGCAAATGCTAAAGCCTGGATGTCCCTGATTTGAGACAAGGTTGGTGGTTGAGCTGTCTTTTCATATAACAGTTATTAAATTTAGTCTCATAATCATCCAAATGCTTAGACTGGATTTGGCTTTTTTATTCACCTATGGCAGGGGTGTCAAACTCGATTTCATTGAGGGCCGAATCAGGGTTGTGTTTTACCTTAGAGGGCTGGAGTGGCCATGGCCAGGGTGGGTGTTGCCAGCTCGACATCACTTGTGTCAGAAGCGTCTATGGTGGCCTGAATGCTCTCCCAGAGCAAACGGGCTCCCGAACTCTGTTTTCAGCTTCAACAACCCTCTTCAGCTTCCTGCAACCCTCTGCCAGTGAAAACGGAGTGCAGGAGGGCAACGTGCAGCTCTCCTGAGCTCTGTTTTCACTGGCAGAGGCACTCCGAGTCAGTCTTTCACTGTTTCCAGGGCAACCCCATGGGCCAGATCTAAACACCCCATGGCTGAATCCGGCTCCAAGGCCTTTAATTTGACACCCCTGACCTATGGGGTTCTTTCCAGTGGAATCCTGAACCTTGGAATTCATTTATTTGTTTTATTTGACCAGTTTATTTGCTCATCTCATAAACAGCATATCTGGGTAACATTCAGTACCATAACACACCAATAACAAGGCAGATTATTTCCTCTTTCTGGTTATAAATATAATAGCTCCAGTGGTGGAATTCAAATTTTTTTACTACCGTTCTGTGGGTGTGGCTTTGTGAGTGTGGCATTGCTTGGTGGATGTGGCTTGGTGGGCAGGGGAAGGATACTGTAGAATCTCCATTCCCACTTCACTCCAGGGGAAGGATATTATAAAATCTCCATTCTCAGCCCACTCTGTAGAAAGGCTACTGTAAAATCTCCATTTCCTCCCGATCAGCTGGGACTCGGGAGGAAGAGAATAGATGGGGAAGGAGCCAGTCAGAGGAGGTATTTACCGGTTCTCCGAACTACTCAAAATTTCAACTACTGGTTGTCCAGAACTGGTCAGAACCTGTTGAATACCACTTTTGAAGAGCTCCTATAAAATAAGATTTACTCTGGAATTTCCACCCAAATTCTGCTTAGCTTTCCAAAATAATCATGGTCACCAGGTGTTGCCAATTACTGGGCAATAATATGTATAGCTTAATGTTCATAATAGCTAAAAAAAATCCTTTTATAAAATTTGCATCAATTTTCACTAGGTAGCTAGTGAAGGAGGAGGGGAGATTTAAAAACAGATATTCTGAATATGTTGTTAATTTGATATAGCTTTTAATTATTTTCTTGCTTTTTATAATGCAAATTGGGTGCAGTTTCTAAAGAAAAATGTGAACAGAATTATTTATACTCATCAAAATATCACGATTCTCAACATGTCATTTGAAGATATTAATAATAAAGCACACCAGGTTTTTCCCCTTTTTTGCAACAAGGCCTGAATGTTGTTACTATCCCAAATGTTTTCTCCTAAATCATAGCAACTTTTCTTGGTTCTATAAAGCAGCCATCACATTACTAAAACTGCTGTTTATATGCCTGATCACTTGTAATCATAATAAAGAAGAAATAAGTAAGCTAATTGTTTTAGAAACAATCCATGACTCTAAAGGAAGGTAAAATGTTGTCTAGAGCACTAATATGCTACAGATACTTCCTTTGGGATCTAGCAGGGTTCCTGTTTCACCTTTCTTTGCTTTTTAAAATATTTAAAAGTAAGAATAATTAGGAAGCTGGCAAGTTGCAAAGCAAAAGAGCTTTTAGAATTCTTCCACTGTCTGATTACTCTTCAAAAGACTGTTTTCATATAAAGCCTGCAAGACATATAATAAATGGGTGGGGCTTCAATCAGGTGGTTGTAGTGATTGAAATTCATGACTTTTTTGATTTTCCTCCAGCACATCACTGAACTTCTACACCATGCCCTTATTGTTCACATAGTTAAAAATATAGAAGAAATACAGTAAACAGTTGCAAAGCCAAGTGCCAGCCTTTGGCATCATTTTGACTTCCAGAAAAGTTGATTGACCTCATAAATATCTCATAGATAGTCTTAATAAATAAAGAAAGGAAGTCCAGTGCTTTGTTTGGGAAAGGACTTGAAAAGAATAAATATGCAGAAGCAGTAGCACATAGCTGAAGAGAATGGCAGAGAATAGTGTCACCAGTTTGACTTTTGATAAGTAGGTGATTTGTTCATAATCCATGTGGCAGTTAAGTAAGCTTTTCCATGACAATTTTTGAGAGCATCTATAATATGCTCTCAAGTTCTGGTCCCCCTGCTATGCTGATGACATTGTTCTAATAGCTAAAAATGCAAAGGATCTGCAAAGTTAACAACTTGGTCATTGACTCAGACTTCTTATTTGAGCCAAAAATACCCAGTCCTATTTATCCTATTTTAGATATATTGTATAATTACGTGGGTGGACTCAGTTAAAGTGATGATAATGGACCATTGGAAGACTTGAAGGGCCAGTTTAGGGGCAGATAATAATGATACTGACAAAATCTATTTATCTTCTTTCATGTCACTAAGAGTTAACATGAAATTTACTTATTTATTTATTTATTGTCTCCTATCTTTTTACAAATAACTTAAGGGAGAGAATATATCCAACACATCTATCTTCTCATGTTTACCCACAACAACAGTTTTGTGAGATTATCTGGGCTGAGAGAGAATAACTGGCTCAAATTCACACAGATGGTTTTTATGGCTGAGGTAGGATTTGAACTGGTGACATTCTGCTTTCGAGTTTGGTGCCTTAACCACTGGACCAAACTGGCTCTCAACTTGAATAATATACAAACACATACATATTGTTTATGCATACATATATGTGAATGAGTGAATGAATGACCCCCAGTTTAGGGATAGATTATCTTGGAGAAAATCTGTGTATGTGGTCACTAAGAATTTATGCCAACATGATGGCACGTAATCAAATCAAAACACATCTAATCCAATCCAATCCAATCCAATCCAATCTAATCTAAACTAATCTAATCTAATCTAATCTAATCAAAAGTTGTCTACCACTGTCTTAGTAGGTTCCAATATGTTAAAATTCCAATATATACATTCACATTCTAATACTTTGGAATTGTGATAAAATATTCACTTCCTTTTACACTACTATCAATATTAATAATATAATATTATTATTAATCTTTCTTCTAGAGATTGTTAAAGGTATACTCATGGGAGTAAGAGTTGTACAATATAAAGACAACCTAGAGTGTTTTTATTATTATAATATATTTTGCTTCTCGTTGTTAGGTATAGATTAAGGCATCATGGATTTTTACTTTTATTTTCTTTTACCTTATTTTCTTATAGAAGGTTAGAAAATATTTAGTTTTAGAAAATAGGTTCAGATAATGTGATACAATAGATAAAAAATTTCAAGCTGTTATTGCATAGAGTATATTTATAGAGCTACTTGCATTTTTGTTTTCTTTTTTATATACTTATTTAGATTCATCCTTTCTATTTTCATTCCAGTTTTAGTAATAATTTGGGCATTGCTTGCCTAGAGAAATTAACTTAGGAGGGAGGCAGCTAGGTGGTGAATGACTTTCTTTGGAAGTAATTTTCTTCATTTTTATTTTATGTTTATTTGCTTATAATTTTATTTCTTTTTTAATTACATTTTTATATCCACTAAAGTATATCAGTTATAATGATTGGTTTGGTTAGAATTTTGCTATAAAAAGAAGCTGTCAGTGTGGTGTATACTTTTTAGATTTATTTTTATTACACTTTAATAGTTTATTAAGTTGGAATGTTAAAAGAATGCATAATATTGTTATGTATAGAAAGTTGCTTCCAAATCTATATAGGACAATGAAGGTGTTATATTTATACAGAATAGCTATATCTTTACAATGAAACAAAAACTTGTTTGAGTGGGTTGATTACACATTACTGCAACGTCAACGTCACTAAGCCCATTAGGGTCATGATTTTGTTTAATAAATATATAAATATATTGTTTAAAACATTGTAGTTAATGAAGAATATTCAATCTGAAGATACCTGATGATAATTAAGAGCACAAATGTGCCTACCATTCCCTGTCCTATTGTTCCTCTTCATTATATACAATTAATATAGTTATTACTTATGCTCATATATATGCTTATATATTATATAGTTATTTCATATTAATGCTTATATATACTGTTATGACAAAATAAATAAATAATAAATAAATATAAATAAATAAATAAATATACCGGTATAATAAATAATATCATAGATAGGATTTTGATGGATATTAATAGGTTAAATTTGGTTATCTGGTGGGGTAAGATTAATTAGATTAAAAGAAATATAGTTAATATTGACATAAATAATTAAAGGGTAAACTGGGGATAATTCCAAAGAGAATCTCTCTCTCTCTCTCTCCCTCCCTCCCTCTCTCTTTCTCTCATTCCCTCCCTCCCTCCTTCTCTCTCTCCCTCTCTCTCGCCATGTGTATGTGTACATATATAGTATGTGTGTGTATGTTTGTGTTTTTAGCTAGCTAGCCAACTATATATACAGAGAGAGAGAGAGAGCGCAAAACAGGTCACCAAAGATTTATTTGGACAGAAAAAAGTTTTCATTTACTAGCCTTTCAGAATTATAATTAAGTATTTATTTTATCATCTATATTTATGCAGGATGGGAATTTAATATTAATCTCCATAGACTTCATTAGAAAGTTATTAGTATCTCTGCTAATTTTATTTGGATCTGTTAAGATCCTGGCAATTACTGAGGTCAACGAAGAGCAAAAGAAGTATTTCAGCTGCTAGCTTACATTAATCTAGACATGTTTTGGTTTTATTGGGATGTATATTAGCTTTTAATATTGAGTCGTATTAATATTTAACTTTATGGAAAACCTCTATTTAGAGACATGTGCTGAGACATTCAGTTGGAAAGTACAACCAGAGTCTGGAATAGTCACTTTAAATCAAATATTTTCAAATGACTTTTTAATGATTTTCAACAAATATAGTACTTTTTCTTTCCATATAACATAGTACAGTGGCAAGGATTTTTTAAAAAGAAAATTATTTCATAAATCAGATATCTTGCCTACCTTAAAAGGCCTAAAATGCTATCATTTCTTATTGAGTCTATTACTAAAATTAAAATTAAGGTAATTTTGAACCTAAGGTATAAAAAATAGCCAACAATTTATATTAAGATATTGGAAAAATAAATAGAGTTTGAATTTAAAAATGTGTAATTTATCCATTTTTGAGAAGAGAAGAGAAGAGAAGAGAAGAGAAGAGAAGAGAAGAGAAGAGAAGAGAAGAGTTGGAAGGGACCTTGGAGATCTAGTCCCAACACCACTTCAGACAAATGGTTAGCTAATCTCTTCTTAAAAACTTCCAGTGTTGGAGCATTAACAACTTCTGGAGGCAAGTTGTTCCTCTGATTAATTGTTCTAACTGTCAGGAAATTTCTCCTTAGTTCAAAGTTGCTTCTCTCCTTCATTAGTTTCCACCCATTGCTTCTTGTCCTAACCTCAGGTGCTTTGGAGAATAGATTGACTCCCACTTCTTTGTGGTAAAATGCTAATTACAATGTATGTATATTGACATTTCACCTAGATTAAAAACACAATAAAATATGAATGTTGAAAAGATCTATATGCAGATACCAATCTAGGTTTATCTGAAAAAATCTGTTACTGGACCAATATATGCCTTCACCTTACAGACAGTCTCAGTATAATTTATATTTTGATTTGGGACTCCAAAGTTACACTGAGGGGAGGATGCTATACCCACAGTGCATCCCGGCAGATGTCGTGTGAGGTGCAAATCTTATTCAGGGTTATCTGTTGCTGAGGTGGCAGTTCAAAGCCTGGTACCTTTTTTGTCTTCCTATGTCTGGCATTGACAATCCACTTGCCTTTTTCCTTGGAAATCATAGTGAAAGTTAAGCAGATGTTGTACAGGTGCCAGTGGGACTTCCTAGATTTGAGCTTTTCAATTGATAAATGGGGAAGGCCAGTGTGCACCAATAGGAGAGAGTTGCCCATACTTTTTCTGTATTCTCTTCTTAGTGCATCTTGTCTTCATAGACCTGGCAGTGCTATGCAGCTCAGAACAGGAAGCCAGCAAGTCAGAGTGATTTTAATATATCCGCTTATAATCCTCATGGTGTCATTGAGTCTGGCGTCTTGCTGACTAGCATGGCAGCTGTTAAGCCATATGGGTGTACACTGTTTTGCTATAGAGATTACTGCCCTAATGTTGATGTTCTGAGGGTGGCAGCTTCATCATATGTTACCAAAACAGACAAATGGTTAATGTTATTTTATGTTTAAATGCAAATATGACACATCTAGATGATCTATATTGATTTAACACATTAATTTGGGTGGGCTTCCTTTAATCTATTTTGTTTATGCTAGTCTTAAAGTTTTATAATTAATTACTGGTTTTTAAATTTTTCTTTTGTATGATTTTTTTTCTGCATTTCTCTTTTAAAAATTGCAATAAATTATTATTTCATTTTTAAAAGTGAAACTTTTAAATCTGCTGCACCCTTTTTTCAGGCTTCATGGAAGCCTGGATTAACTTGGTCTGCTTTAATTTACTGCACAAAAGAATTGGGCTCTTTTAGACGTGCACAAAATTATCTTAGCCAAGTCTTATCTAAAACTCTTGATTTCTTATCTAAATCAAGAAAATCCAAATAGCATCTTAAAAGAGATAAAGTCCATTAAATTGTACTAGAATTCTTTCATCAAGTTTCAAGTCAAAGGCTCACAATCTAGAAGTTGTAATAGCAAGTTCCAATGGTTGCAGAATTGAACATCTTAATACTTGGTTTTGAATCTCTCCAAATTTCTTGGATTCCAATTTCTGAACTGGAAGTTCTACAATTATGCAAAGTGTGTCAAAGCACTGGAACTGTCGGTTTTTTTGCTTCTTAAATGCCACATATTTTAGCTGGGGAAGTTGGGAGGGGGTTGTTGTTGGAGCAGTAGAAAGTTAGTCATAACAACATTCCATTTTCAAAGACATCCTGTGTCTGATGGAGACTGCCTGAAGATTGTATCCAATTGAGTGTGAAGAGTTGATTGGACAATGTGATGAACTTGTGGGTGTGGGGCAGGGCTGTGAACTGTCAACTGGGTATGGAAAACTTGGAAGCTTTCAGTTTTGGGTTTTCCCAGCTGTGCCAGCATGACATCTCTAATAAAGTGGAACTTTGAGGAACCTCAAGCCTCAGAGCTTTATTTCGTTGGGGGTGTTCCTTGGAACCCTGACAGGAACTTTCTCAGCTCAAAGACAATTCTTTGTCTAATATTGTGGGTAAGGATGCAGAAAGTAGAAAATCAAACACATGATACAACTTCTGGGAACAAGGGAATGATAAACAGAAACCTGAATGTGAATTACCAAAGGAAGTCATGGGAAATAATAATATTATAATAATAATAACAGAGTTGGAAGGGACCTTGGAGGTCTTCTGGTCCAACCCCCTGCCCAGGCAGGAAACCCTACACCACTTCAGACAAATGGTTATCCAACATCTTCTTAAAAATTTACAGTGTTGGAGCATTCACAACTTCTGGAGGAAAGTTGTTCTACTGATTCACTGTCAGGAAATTTCTCCTTAGTTCTAAGTTGCTTCTCTCCTTGATTAATTTCCACCCATTGCTTCTACTCTCAGGTGCTTTGGAGCAGGGGTCTCCAACCTTGGCAGCTTTAAGACTTGTGGACTTCAACTTCCAGAATACCTTAGCCAGCTTTGCTGCTGAGGAATTCTGGGAGTTGAAGTCCACAGGTCTTAAAGTTGCCGAGGTTGGAGACTCCTGCTTTGGAGAATAGTTGATGAAATATGATAGGATACTTTCATATGATATGATAGGATACTTTCAATCTATTTCTATATTAAAAACTCTTCTTTATCAATTAATGCTGTTCAATTGCTTTAATTTGTTACTGGTCAATAGACAGTAAAGTTTTGTTCGCTACTGTGTCTATGGTTCCTTGAGAAAAGAGCTGCAACTGAACATCTATCAGCTATAAGGGCAGATCAGACCAAGAAATAAATTCCACAGAAGACTAAAAACTATTAGCTATAGCAGGGGTGAAATGCTCCTGGTTCAGACCGGATTGCCTGATCCGGTAGCAATGGCAATGGGTGTTTCGGAGAACCAGTAGCAAAAATCCCTGCCCCCCCCCACCATGCCCAGCTAAATCATATGATCATCAGAGGTTTTTTGTTTTGTTTTGTTTTTTCTTTTAAAAGCATTTTTTCTTCGGCCAAAAAAATGCTTTTAAAAGTAAAAAAAAAAAAAACCCTCTGATGATCGTGCGGATCAGCTGGGATTGTCAGAACCCTTTAGAAGCATTTTTTCTACAGCCTCTTTGGCAGAAAAAATGCTTTTAAAAATAAAAAAAAAGTTGGCCATGCCCACCCAGTCACATTACACACACACACACATCAAGCCACGCCCACAGAACCGGTAGTAACAAATTTTACATTTCACCCCTGGGCTGTAGTAACATAATATTGCAAGTCTGGATGTGCTTCCCCTCCCACTTTTATATTCATATAAATTAGGGAGGTATCTGTCCAGATGGTTTTTCCATCATTCTCCCTTGTCATTTGGACTTAAGCAATGTTTCCCTTTTTGTTGCTTTTGTAAAAGATCTTTCCTCTCTCCATCAAGACTGTCCTCTATACTTTCTACAATTCTAATCCAAAGTGTCTAATAGAGTATCTGAACCAACTGATATTGTGACAGCATTCCATAATATACATCCTAAACCCTCAGCTTTTCTCCTCATTGGGTTGCTATATATATATTACAGCCTTTCCTACCAATTCAAAAATCATTCACTGTTCCTACCAATTGAGAATCTTTCAAGTGTTTCAGCAACCAACTGACATGTGAGAATATACTGTAATATATCACTGCACTACTATGTCCCCCTCTTTCTCAATATTTTATTGACCAAGCTTGAATGGAAATTGAGCTCAACACAGGAATGAGCTTCCTTGAACTCAACATTTCACACCCACAACCACACAACCACCTCCAAAAGCCCAAAGTTGTTTCTCTTACTGAGAATCAAATGTGTTACTAGTGCACTGACCTAGTTTTGAAATAATTGTGTGATTACTAAACTAAGAGAAATGGAATGTAGGACAGAACAAACTAATGGTAATTAGAGGAAAATTGTTAATCAAAGTAGAAGCTACTTTTAGCGAGCCATAAATTAGCACATTTTGGCATTTTTAACATATCTCAAAAACATGGACTCTTATGAGTCAATGTGCATTGTATACTACCCACAGGAGACTTTGGACTAGAATAGTAATTAACAAAAACAAAAGAAATACAATATTTTCAAATGTATTTTACCTCAATATGACAGTGTGTTTGAAAATAAGCTTTTGGTCTACTTGATAGTGGAAGCTGTAAAAAAATACACTGATCTGGGATTCCAAATGCACTTAGATTTACGTCAGGCATTGCTCATGAATCAAGACACTTCTGTATCATAAACTGTTGAGGAATCCTTTTGAAATGTTACTTCTGCAAATGCCTTGGCTTTGTTTCTTCTGCACAATTCAGAAAACCAACTTCTTAGGTTGAAATACTATTATTTATTACAGGATCCATTTTGGTCAGTCACTGGAACCAGAGGCTTAGTCTTCCGAGCTTTCAAACTCAGGGAACTTCTTTCTACCAGACTGTGTAGAGAGAAGTTTCCTGAGGATGAGCTCCAGCATGAGTCCAAAAAATCAGAACACTAAACTTCCAGTCCCAGTGACCATCCCAGATTGGATCCTGCAACATTACCCTAGGACAGGGGTCGGCAATCTTAAACACTCACAGCCACTTGGACCTGTTTCCTTCAGGAAAAAAACACACTGGGAGCCACAAAACCTGGGTCGGGTGGCCAACTCAATGTCACTCACTCCCACCCAGTCACATGACCACATAGCCACGCCTACCCAGCCACAAAACTATTCTCTATATCTCTCTCCCCTTCTCTCCCCAACTGTGTCTCTCTCCCTCTCTATCTCTGTATTTCTCCCTCTTCCCCAGTGTGTATAACTCTATGTGTCTCTATGTCTCTCTCTCTCTCTCTGTATGTATGTGTGTGTCTCTCTCTCCCCCCTCCCTTTGGGTGACCATCCTCCCCCCCTCCTCTCGTAACTCCCTGGCCAGCTGTGGCTGAGCCAAGAGCGTTCGCACGCACAGGGAAACTCCAGCTTGAAGTGGCAGGAAGCAAAGGCTGCCTTACATGCAAATGTGGCACAAAGGCAAGTGCAGGGCAGCTTCACTTCTGCACTCTACAGTGACCCTCTTTCCCCTCCTCCTCTCAGGACATCCAGGACAGCTGTGGCTGAGTCAGGAGTGTGCACACACGCAGGTTCTCCTCAAGCAAGTGCCAAAGCTCAGGAAAGGCGCACATGGGACGGGCAGTGGCTCACTTACGGAGGGTATCTCCGTACGTGTGCATGCTCCCAGCTCAGCCACAGCCAGTCTGGGGGTTTTGAGAGCAGGGGCGGGGGGAAGAAAGTACAGGAGCAAAGCTGCCTTGTACCTGCCTTCACACCACATGTAAGACAGCCCTCACGCCCGCACATGGTATTTTGTGGAAGAGCCACACTCAACAGGCCAAAGAGCCACATGTAGCTCGCGAGCCACAGTTTGCTGACCCCTGCCCTAGGACATGTATATTTGCCTTCATCCTATTATTTATTTTGTCAATTTTTATGTCGTCTAACACAAATAGTCATTTCGGTGTAATTCAAAATAGTGACCACACCAAACACAAATGCACAGTTTTCTAATGCAAGGACAATATAGCAAATATACAGTTAAAACTTTTAAACTAAGAGTACGGGATGCAGCTCAACTTCAGCATTAAATTATAGCATTATCGATTATCTTCTATAGGTAGATCTATCTGCATCACAAAGAAAATGGCCTGAGTAGAAGAAAACAACAAGTAGCCTTGATAAATAAAACTTAAGCACACATAATTATAAAATATGGACACGGTGTTACATGAATAATAATATTAATTTATTAAAATTGTAGGCCAACTGACTCTCAACAACTCCGGGCAGCTCATAACAATTAATTTTTTAAAAATTACAATAAAATCAATGAAACATAAAATATAAAAATAAAAAATGGCAAATCAATGAAGCGAGGGATTTCACTAGGTCTCCAAACAAAGGCTGGGATGAAGAATGACTTGCCTTATTTATCCTGAACCATCTGATGATTCGTTTCAGCAGATTATTCTATTTAAAAAAAAAAAAAAACAATACATATACACATACACAAATACACAAATACCTTAATTTCTCAGGTAATGTTCTAATCATTACATTCTCTACATATTTAAAAAACTTCATAAATAAATAAATAAATAAATAAATAAATAAATAAATAAATAAATAAATAAATAAATAAATAAATAAATAAATAAATAAATAAATAACAGCTCTGCTCAGTCTTTTGATGAACAAACCTACAGGTAGCCCTCAAAAATGACCACATACAGATTCATATATTGGACAATTGCATATTGGGATAATTCCATGTTTACCATGGCTACTATAAAACTTGATGTTCCCCAGACAGAACTGAATCAAGGATTGCCTGAAACACACATATTATAGTACGAATAAGTGTTCCTTTCTTACCAGATTACCTAAATTACTCAGCACACAATTGAAAAAAAACAAACATTACAGACAATTTTATATTGGTTGATTAAAATTATCCATGATATTTAGGTTTTTTCATTCCACCTATTACAGGCAAATCTATTAGCCCAAGCAATGTCTATGGGGATTCTCAATAATCCAGGTCATGGTTATCTCAAAGATGTTTTTTCTTTTTCCCCAAAAATTGCTTAGGCTATACCAAAGGTGCTTTTTCCAAAAGGCAATTGGACTTTTCTGTGTTTATTTTTTCTCTTTGAAAATATTTTGCTTCTCATCTAACGGTTGGAACTGAAAAAGTTTCTTGGATGAGAAACAAATGTTTTCAAAGAGAAAAAAAAAACCACAAGAAAGTCCAATTGCCTTTTGGAAAAAGCACCTTTGGTATAGCCTAAGCAATTTTATTTTTAATCTCTAGGGTCCAAATACTGAATTAGTCCTTGGTTCCTGCAAAAGGGCATTACCTTTTGCCTCTGGCTTTGTTCT
Source organism: Ahaetulla prasina (assembly GCF_028640845.1). Classification (NCBI taxonomy): domain Eukaryota; kingdom Metazoa; phylum Chordata; class Lepidosauria; order Squamata; family Colubridae; genus Ahaetulla; species Ahaetulla prasina. The sequence goes on along the minus strand of NC_080539.1, from coordinate 290,409,307 downwards.
CTTTTTCATTATTTAGGGAAGATGATACTATAGAACCCAACATGATGTTTCTTATTAATACAAACTGATGTACTTTGCCAAGAAACTGCTGAGAACTACCCATCTGACTTGGTTACAAAGTGGATAATAGAGTGGGTTCTTGAAGGAAACTGCACTGTTGCTACTGATTACATTTTCTCATAATATAAAAAGAATATCAGGAACATGTTGTGTATGTCGTAAACAGCACAGATAGTAAAGCAAAGATGGCTGTTTATCAATGTTTTTTGGTTCGTCTCAACAAGTGAGACCGAATAACAGAATAACAGAGTTGGAAGGGACCTTGGAGGTTTTATAGTCCAACCCCCTGCACAAGCAGGAGACCCTATAGCATTCAGACAAATGGTTGTCCAGTCTCTACTAAAAAGCCTCTACTTCTCTACATCTTTTTTATAATATGGTGACCAAAACTGGATGCAGTATTCTAAGTGTGGTCTTACAAAGGCTTTATAAAACGTTTCTAATTCTTCACATGATCTTGATTCTATCCGTCTGTTAATGCAGCTTTCATTGGCTTTTTTGGCTGCTGCTGCATACGACTGGCTCATATTTAAGTGACTGTCCACTAGGCCTCCAAGATCCCACTCACAGTTTCTGGCATTAAGCCAGGTTTCACCTAGTCCGTACCTGTACATTTGATTGTTTTGTTGAGGTTTTTTTGCCAACAGTAAGAGTAAAACCTTACCTTTCTCTACATTACATTTCTTTTTGTTAGATAGGGTCCAGTGTTCAAGTCAGTCAAAATCCATCTGGATCTTGAGCCTATCTTCTGGACTGGAGTCTTTCTTCACTTATTGACTATTCCTGTCAGTTTAGTGTCATCTGTAAATCTGATAAGTTCCCCTTCTATTCCTCATCTAAGTCATTTATAAAGTTGTTAAAGAGTATTGGGCCTAAAACGGAATCTTGGGATATCCCACTACTTCCTTCCATCCATGTAGATATAGTTCCATTGAGGATCACACATTGAGTGCAATTTGTCAGCCAGTTACAAAGCTATCTGAATACATGTATTACTCCATTAGCTAGGATAAAACGTATAATGAATAATGCACCATTAAAAAGGATATTAGAAATGCAGCAATCATAAAATTTATAAAAATCTTGAACCCAGAACCAACCCTGCTTTAGGTAGTCTCCATAAGTAGAAATTGGAATATCAGTTTCAAAGTCATACCCTTTTATGATTTGGGATCAAAGGTCTTCTTACCTAGTACTTTATTTGAGTGACAGACACCTGCTGGAATTATCAACATTCATTATCCTCAGTAAATATTTTGTTATTACAAATCTTATAGCTACAAAAGTGTCCTCTGAGAAAGTGATATCATTATAATTATTGCTTATTTTTATCTGTCTAGTATCTCTCTCTCCCTCCTGTCATGTATTTATAAATCTAACAAATTTATAAACCTAACATGTCTAAACTTTATAAACTAATGAAGTTTAATTTGAGGTTAGCATACCTTCAATGGTTTTCTTTTGCCAGTGATTAATCCAGAATTTGCAGTGCTATTTTATGCACATTGTCAGAAAAAGAGCCATATTGTTGGGTAGGATTTATGGTTTCAATTGCCAGTTAAGAGTCCATGAGCAACATGTGAGAGAATATATAATGATTCACATCACGCATTATACTAAAATGAAAAAAATATATATAATTGCTTCAAATATTATTTTCTTTTTATTTCTAATAAAAGATTGCCTAAATGTTTTAAGGCATTTTATTCTTCCTTTATTCTTGTTGTTTCCCCTGTATTCAGTTGTTGCTGCTGCTGTTATTTTAACTTTATAAAACAGGAATAATGTATTTCATTATTTCATTCTCGGTGTTATGTATCTCATCTAGCTCCAGTATATATGTTCTGTCAATTACACAAAACTATAAGCATTTTGTTCTATCTTGCATGTAATTATCATTGTATTTGGAATTTTCTTTAATAAGAATATATTCAGAGCTAGCATTATATGACAAAACATAACAAAATATGGGATCTTTAAGATATCTGAACCAGGTGAAAGGAATTACTATAGTATTTCTTTTGGAAATTAACTTTTTATAAATGCTGTTTCCACGTTTAGTTCTAGTACAGTCAAGAAAATCTGTCTAACAGTAAGCAAATTTACATGCTCATAGGACCTAAAGGTTTTTTCATACAAGACAGTTTGTATGTATGTATGTATGTATTTATTTATTATTAACTAACTAACTAATTAATTAATTAATTATATTTGCATATATGCTAATATATAAATAATATATTATTTATATAATATATAAACTCATGGAAGCTTGCAATATTTGAATAGCAAAAATGCAATCACAAAATCCAGTCATCCTAACAACATAACATTCCACTAAAAATGTAAGCATCTCAACCCCATAAAATTGTACATGGATAACAAATGGTTCCCCACTTATTCTGCTACAGATAAAAAGCACAACTAAGTAAAACAGTTTTCAAAGGTTTCCAGAGAGGGCAGTGGTGGTCCATCTCATCAAGGTGGGCAACATCCACACTTAAGTTTTCCGTATCCATTCATTTTGTGCAGTTATTATGAAGTTTAACTCATGGAGATACATAGGTCAGCTTTTCTTTTATCAATAAGGACAGCTGCACTTCTCAGGTTAGAAACTGTACTAATGCAAAATCTGGAATTATTATATTTATAATAATATTATATTATTGTATTGTTACAGATATAAATAATATTTTAAATGTGAAATTATTAAAGTATATAATATTTTATCACCTGTACATATTGCAATATATTTATTAGCTCTCACTTACTTATCCACTTGGTATTTTAAATCTAGAACTCAACAACATTTTTTTACAACTAACAACAAAAATTTAATTAGGGACAAAATCCCGTAAATACTTGCAAATCTCTTTCTTAAAGTGGGGAATTTGTACAATAGAATAGAGCAGAGCAGAGCAGAGCAGAGCAGAGCAGAGCAGAGCAGAGCAGAGAAGAGAAGAGAAGAGAAGAGAAGAGAAGAGAAGAGAAGAGAAGAGAAGAGAAGAGAAGAGAGTTGGAAGGAAACTTGGAGGTCTTCTGGTCCAAACCGCTGCTCAGGCAGGAAACCCTATAACATTTCAGACAAATGGTTGTCCAAACTCTTCTTTAAAACTTCCAGTGTTGGAGCATTCACAACTTCTGGAGGCAAGTTGTACCACTGGTTAATTGTTCTAACTGTCAGGAAATTTCTCCTTAGTTCTAACTTGCTTCTCTCCTTGATTAGTTTCCACCCATTGCTTCTTGTCCTCAGGTGCTTTGGAAAATAGCTTGACTTCCTCTTCTTTGTGGCAGCCCCTGAGATATTGGAACACTGCTATCATGTCCCCCTCTTATCTTTTTCATTAAACTAGACATACCCAATTCCAGCAACCATTCTTTATATGTTTTAGCCTCCAGTCCACTAATTATGTTTGTTGCCTTTCTCTGCACTCTTTCTAGACTCTCAGCATCTTTTTTATATCATGGCAACCAAAATTGGATGCACTTTTTCAAGTGTGACCTTATCAAGGCATTATAAAGTGGTATTAACACTTCACATGATCTTGATTATGATTATATTTCTTAGTTAATGCAGCCTAGAACTCGGTTGGCTTTTTTGGCAGCTGCAGGATACTTCTGGTTCATATTTAAGTGACTGTCCACTAGGACTCCAAGATCCCTCTCAAAGTTACTATTGAGCAAGGTACCACCTATGTATTTGGTTTTTCTTGCCTAAATGTAGAACCTTACTTTTTTTACCATTGAATTTCATTTTATTAGCTAGCACCCAATGTTCAAGTCTGTCAAGATCTTTCTGTATCTTAATCCTATCTTCTAGAGTGATGGCTATTCCTGCCAGCTTGGTGTCATCTGCAAATTTGATAGTTTCTCCATCTATCTCCTCATCCAAATCATTGATGAAGATGTTGAAGAGTACTGGGCCTAAAACAGAGCCTTGGGGTACCCCATGGCATTCTTGCTTCCATGTAGATGCAGTTCTATTGAGGAATACATGGTGAGTGTGTTTGGTCAGCCACTTACGAATCCATCTGGTGGTGATGCTGTCTAACCCACATTTTTCTATTTTATCAAGGAGTAGGTTGTGGTCTACTTTATCAAATGTCTTACTGAAGCCCAAGTAAATTATATTGACAGCATTCCTCTGGTCCACTAATTTTGTCACTTTGTCAAAGAATGACTAAAAGCTCTAAGAACAGCACATACAAGTGTTTGCTTGTGAAGTGCCAGGCTTTGATAAACTTGTAAGTATGGAGGGTGGTAACATGATTGATGATTCATAAACTAACCATGCTTGCAATTCCATCAACAGACACATTGACCTACAACCAGCCTATAAATACCTCAGAATTCAAATCAACCACACAGCCAACAAACAACAGCACTGACCCTCAACCAACCCATACAACCCACCCCCATACCACCCAAACCAGCACTTTACCTCCCAATGACCTTCATCTCATGTGACCTCCTCATTACAAGACCCATCACAAGACCCTCACCTGAAGTGATCTCCCCATTACAAGACCTACTGACCACAAAAAGCCCTTATAAACAAAAAGCAACAACAACACACTGACATTCACATCACCTAAACTCCACTGAAGATGTTATCTAGCCTGGTAATGAAGTAATTCAGAAAACCAGCCTACAAGCTCGGAGAATGAACTTCTACCCTCAGATTCATTCTTATTTATCTTAAATAACCCGTGCCTGACACTTCCCAATCAGGATGAAATAGATAATGTGATGCTTCTTGACCGTTAATGGAACCGATAATGGCTGAGACAATTCAAAAGATCAAAGTTGATATTTGAACTAAATGAATCTCAAGATTTACTGAAAAGCAGGAAGGTCCGAAAAATTAAGATCTGTTTTCCTCCCTTACAGTTTTAAACTTATGACAAGAAACCTCATTGACTAGCATTAACACACACAATGGCCAAAAATGTGTGCTGGTACATAATGGGCAGGACTTTACTGTGATATCATAGCACACATAACATCATTTTGATGAAATCATAGTATGCTGTCAAGCGTACTCTAACAGAGGTAGTGTTTTACTTTACTTCCTGTATATATGCCCCATTTAGGAAGTTATTGTACCATCTCTTCATCAATCTTTCAAAGATTCAAAGAGAAAGGAAGGACAAGGAAATGTGTTGTATAAGCATCCTTCCACCCGTTCAGGCTGGAATCTGAATAAACTACTAAAAAACTACTAAAAAAAATTGTTACATGTACAATGCTTAAAAGAGTGGATTCATTGTTATACCTTAAAATGAAGCAAAGAAGAGACTATGGAACTAAATAAGGCAGAAATAGATATGTGGCTTCATACAGATTTTTCATCTGATGTCCAGTTGTGTGGTTTGAGGGTGTTTTTTTTTCCCCCTTTTTTCCTTTACAGCTTGGATGCAAAAGCCGATGAAATAATGTACCAGATGTGCTAGACTGCATAGCTTAACTAGCACAAATTGACAGGAACATTTACACTTCAAAATGTAATTTTTGAATGTATGAAATTATCTAAGCTGGAATGTGGCTAGGGTAATAGCCTGGTATCTGCACCTGCAGAATGTTAGAAACCTCCTTACACCTAGCTAATAATTTCAGAGTTATCTTCACTGTTAGTCTCAACTCTCGTATTAACAGATGTTAGTCCTTCCTACTGGAATTATGAATTCATGTTATTCCTGCTTTTTCTCAAAGCTCATTCTCCTCGTTGATAAAAGAATGGTAAGGCATATTCTTCATATCTGTTCTTACTGTGTGGGTTAGAGCTCCTGCCATCCCTGGAATCTCAGAGCCAAATTGTGCATACAAAATCCAACATCAAAGACAACAAGGGTCATCTACTGATATTTTTTACACAGCAGCATTATTGTCCGTTAAATGAAATTTTACTGGCTTAAAATCACATTGTACTCACACATTGCACTCATTTGTATAGCATAGTTCACTTGGTTTAATTCATTTCTGAGCTGGCTACTTGATGCTGTTATCCTGTAGAATTGGCAATCCACACTTGGTAAAGCAATTGGGAAACTTATGTATTTCCAAAGTTAGTAACGTATCTTTCCTGAAAAAGTCAAAGTCCCATGATTGTGATCTGTTGCTATTGCTATTGGGTAAGTCATATCCTTTAGCAGATTTGCCTAATTATAACAATATTTGAGAGGAGATATGAAAGTGTATGGGGGAATATTAACAGAAACTGATTATGGACATGGAATGTTTGTTCAATGTGTGTGAGTGAGTGAGTGCACGCACGCCCACTTGGAAGCTTGTACAATGTTATTCACCCATTATCTTTATTCATATTAATTTGTGAAATATATTCAATATTTCAAGAATTATAAAATATAAGGAGTAAGATCCCCTTTACAATTATTAACAGTCATTCCTACAATGATTTTATTTTCATGCTCAAACAATAAAAGTTAAGTTACAATAAGATTATTTGTAGAATTTTTTAAAAAATATTTTGGTTAAACATTCAAATCAAGTCAGAAAAGCTATGAGAAAATGGCACAAGGAACACTGCATTTTTGTTTTGCCCCACTGTCATCTGGATTTTCCTGTGAGAAGTAAATGTCAGATGAGTGTAGGAGAAAGTGCTAAGAAAAAACGAATTAAGTCTGCAAATGTAGTTATGCATTTTGAACCAGATCTCATCACATTTTGAGGAGCCAAAGCCAGAGCATCTTTTGTAATATCAAATAATGATACATGCCCTTACCTTGTTTCTCTGTGTGAAATTACTTGTGATTAGTTCCACAGCGCAAAGGCTAGTTCAAAGCCAAACTGTTCAGTATTGGGATCTTGCCACACTGTATTTGCATTCCTTTAAACCAACTGGAAAAGTCACATTTCTGCATGAAGAAAATTGTGATGGTTTTATCCATGCAATACCCAGAAAACAAGACAATGCAATCAGTCCAGGGACAAGGCACAAGAAAGAATATTTTGCTGCAAAATGCAAGAATTAAGGAAAGGGAAAGAGGAATAAAAAGGTGCTAAGTACGGGCAAGCATTTGCAGATCAAAAGAACATGAACTTTGTTTATTGATAGCAAGGAAGACTTCCTTTCTTACCTTCTAACTAATATATAAAGATGAAATTTGAGTAGAAACAAATTAGGAAGAAAAGGGTTAAATTCTCCTTGAATTTTACTTTACATAAAGTCAAATCCAGACTAATAGCTTTGTGTTTCTTAATTAACACAAGTTACAGGTGTTGGAAGAAATTTCCATTTGGGTTCAGTTCCAAGTGGGAAGAAAGACACTGGAAACATGGAGGCTGCTTGGAAGGACGGTTTAATGGTGAAGCAGAACCACCAAGCATTTGTGATTCTGAGTAGCTGACCACATGGAGTGGAGAGTGACAGCTATTTATACCCTTTCTCCAGCTTTGCCCTCTATTCCTGTGCAGGGAATGTCCCAGGGGGCTTTGCAGGAATAACTTTGTAGACTGTCTGAATTGAACCTTGGGCTGATGTAATATTCCTAGGTGCCATGTGGTGAATTCTGTTGCTAGATGGGTAGAGGGCAAATCCTATTATGTCCTGAGGGTCATTTATTTATTTTATTTATTTATAGTTTAATTTCTATACCGCCCTTCTCCCGAAGGACTCAGGGCGGTTTACAGCCTTTTTAAAAACACAAATAATACATAATATAAATAACAAATTTAAAACAAATTTAAAACAAATATTAAATAGGCCTAATTTAACTAAAACGGTCATAGACCGACGTAAAAACCCTTAAAATTTAAAATTATAATTAAAATGTACTCAGGCTAGTCCCGCATGATTAAATAGTAAGGTCTTCAGTTCCCGCTTGAAGGTTCGGAGATCGGGGAGTTGGTGTAACCCCGGAGGTAACTCGTTCCAAAGGGCCGGTGCTGCCACAGAGAAGGCTCTCCCCCTGGGGGCCGCCAACCGACATTGTTTGGTCGACAGCACCCTGAGCAGGCCCACTCTGTGGGAGCACACAGGTCGTTGGGAGGCCAGCGGTGGCAGTAGGCAGTCTCGTAAATAGCCCGGTCCTAAGCCATGGAGCGCTTTGAAGGTGGTCACTAACACCTTGAATTGCACCCGGAAGGCTACCGGCAGCCAGTGCAGGCCACGCAGGATATGTGTTATATGGGAGCAACGTGGTGCTCCCTCTATTACCCGCGCAGCCACATTCTGGACTAGCTGGAGCCTCCTGGTGCTCTTCAAGGGGAGCCCCATGTAGAGAGCATTGCAATAGTCCAGGCGAGAAGTAATGAGGGCGTGAGTGACCCTGCGCAAGGAGTCCCGGTCAAGGAAGGGGCACAACTGGCGGATCAGGCGAACCTGATAAAATGCTCCCCTGGCGACAGCCATCAAATGTTCTTCTAAAGACAGCCGATTGTCCAGGAGAATGTCTAAGTTGCGCACCCTTCCCCTAGGGGCCAATACTTCACCCACAACAGTCAGTGAAGGTGTAAGCTGACTGTACCAGGACGCCGGAACCCACAGCCACTCTGTCTTGGTGGGGTTGAGTTGGAGCCTGTTCCTCCCCATCCAGACCCGCACGACTTCAAGACACCGGGCCATCACTCAACCGTTTCGTTGGGGTGGTTCGGGGTGGAAATGTACAGCTGAGTATCATCAGCGTACAGATCATAATCCACCCCGAAACCACGGGGTGTCATGTCTTAATCCCATCAGCCTGGAGCAGTGGTAGGTTTCAATTTTTTTTACTACCGGTTCTATGGGTGTGGCTTGGTGGGCATGGCATGGCTTGGTGGTGATGGCTTGGTGGCAGGGGAAGGATACTGTAAAATCTCCATTCGCACCCCACTCCAGGGGAAGGATACTGTAAAATTTCCATTCCTACCCCAATCCAGGGGAAGGTTACTGCAAAGTTCCCATTTCCTCCTGATCAGCTGGAACTCGGTAGGCAGAGAATAGATGGGGGTGGGGCCAGTCAGAATTTTTACTATCGGTTCTCCAAATTACTCAAAATTTCCACTACCAGTTCTCCAGAACTGGTCAGAACTTGCTGAAACCCACCTCTGGCCTGGAGTGAAGGTCTAATTGTCTTGTAGATAGGCTGATCCAGTCTTAATGTGCACCAAATATCTGCTGTGAGCAGCGAACTGCTCTTTGTCTTTAAAAACTTGTTTCTCTTTTTCTCATCCAGGGAAATAAAATATTCTGCCTTCTTAATATTTCCCAAAATATTTCATTTTATCTAGGAGGGATGGGTGCTAACTTTCTTCATAGGTATATATCATATTTGGGACCTTTTTAAAAAAAAGCTTTAGTTAGTAGCTTTGTACAATGCTAATGAACAATTGTTATATTGTTTGCCCTCTTATAGCTCAAGCAGTTTTACCTACCTCAGAAACCCAAATGCTAATGTATTAAGATCAGACTTAATGGCATTACCACTTACCACTAGAAGCAGTTAAAACTGGAAGTTTCACACTCAAATCAACACAAGTGCTGTTTGAGAGCTATTTCATTAGCCCAAGGCATGCAACACTGAAGCCTTTTTCATGTGTTGATACAAAAGTCTCTAGTGACTCAAAAATAAAGAACATAAGAGTATTACAGTATGCCATTAAACCAGAGGTGAAATGCTCCCGGTTCGCACCTGCTCGCCCGATTAGGTAGCAATGGCAGCTGCTGGTTCGGAGGACCGGTAGCAAAAGCCCTGGCCCCGCCGCCTGCCTCTGCTGAGCCACACCATCAGCAGAGATTTTTGGGTTTTTTTTACTTTTAAAAGTTTTTCTTCAGCCGAAACATGCCTTTAAAAGTAAAAAAGAAAACCCTCTGATGATCACGGGGCTGAGTAGAGATCATCAAAACCCTTTAAAAGTTTGTTGTTTTTTTTAAAAAACCCTCTTCAGCTGAAGGGGAAAAAAACGAAAAAAACCACGAGGTTTTAAAAGCCTCCACTGGCGATCCCAGAGGAGTTTTCGATCCTTACAGGCTTTTAAACTCACTTTTTAACAGCCCCCACTTACAAGAGCCCCCACCCATGCCCAGCCAATTCCCCCTCCTCACTTACCTATAATTACTGCTCTTTCAGGCTGGCAACGCCATGCTTTCTTCAGCTACTGAAGAAGAAAAAAAGCTTGCTTTGACTTTCTGCTTTGCTGAATGAGGAACTCTGGGAGTTGAAGTCCACAATCTAAGTTACTAAGGTTGGAGAACCCTTATCTAAAAAAATAAATAAAAATAATAAAATAAAATATTTGTGCAGCTTTCTGAGATTTGGTGTGTTTCTGTAGTGTTTCACTCTAACTACACAAACACACAAAATCTCACAAAGCTGTATGTGGCATTGTGTGGGTGTGTGTGTATGAGTGAGTTGTGTTGTGTGTGTGTAAAGGTTGACAGTGTGAGGTTCCTGCTTGTTGCAGGGGCCATTTTGGGTGAAGTGCAGCTGCTTTTACATTGTGTGTGAGTCAGTTGTGTTGTATTGTGTGCGTGTAAAGTGTGAAAGTTGGTTTTTGGTACCTCTTATTATTTTGTATACTTTATTTATTATTTTTATTATTTATTGTTATTGGCCACGCCAACCCAGTCATCTGACCACCAAGCCATGCCCACCAATTAAGCCACGCCCACAGAACCGGTAGGGAAAATTTTTAGATTTCACCCCTGCATTAAACATACATTTATTACATAGGAAAAATGTCATTGTAAAATCAAGTTACTTTTTCAACATATCAGTTTGGTTTCAACCATTGCAATTAATCAGAACAGAATATTAAAATGTGATTTTTGGGGAAACAACCTGAGTATAATAAATATCAATCAGCCAATTACAGTGTTGAAAGTTGGGGGGGGGGAGTGTGTGTATGCTCTTGTGGAAGCAGCAATTAATTTGGGAAAGAACCTAGTAAGAATCTGAATTTCCAACATCCATATACCTCGGCTTCAAAATGGTATCATATTGAAGCACTACTCGGTCCATCTCTATTTCCTCTGCAGAATTGTCAATTTCCACCGCAAATGGTGTAGACAAAAACTGCAATTGTGGTTCAAGTACTTGGAAATCATTGCAGTTCTATATAAAGTTGTTTCTGTATATGAGAAATGATACCTGAAAATTCTGTTAAACATCAGAGTACAGCCTTATCCAGAGTTGAGAAATAGACCAAAATAGACAAGAATTCCCTTCCCCTAAAGTAAGCTTCAGTTTCAATGGTATAACAGTGTCCTGCATCTATCTTATCACTGGTTCTCTATTTTGAAGCTTCAAGTTTAGTGCTTTCAGGTGAACAGTTACATCTGTTAGAAAAGCAAGATTGCAGAATAATCTAGATGGGAAACTGCTTTTCAATTTCATGAAGGAATTAATGTTCATCTCAGAACATTCCCAAATCAGCCATCTAACTTTGACATGGTGTGGAAGTTTGCCATACTCACCATCTCTACTTCTGAGAAAGGAAGGTGGGATTCAGCTTTCAAGCATTTGTGAAATTAATGATTCTATATCTATATTCATAAACTCCTCATTTTTATGCTTTTACTGTAGAGAACATATGGTACAAAAATGTAATGTAAGCTAGTACAGTTGATTCCTCCTGTAATGAGGGTGTTAAATTTATGCTTGATGGAGTGTGATTTTTCAGATCAAAATAATTGCCCATTTGTTTTGTCATTATAGTTGACCAACAGTACCCATCTACCATAAAATCAGAAAGGAGGTTGGTTTTAATGGATAGAACATATTCCTATTTCATGGCACATAATTTTGAACATGTTCATTTTGTTGCAGGTTGCAGAAGATGACATTGAAGTTGGCATGAAGTTGGCATGAATTATTGTATTGATGTAGTACAGGTTTAAGAACCCTAAAATGGACACAGGCCATTTTATATGGAAATCTAGTTTAGATATGAAAACCAAGTAGCCAATGGGACTGTTTTTAGAACCCATTCTAAATTGAAAATGAGTAATAAACATTTATTTATGAATGTATTAGTGCAGGGGTGGACAATTAATTTCCCCTAGGGGCTAGGGGATTGTTGTGGAGGGCTGAAGTAATAGGGTTGTAAAGGTACATAAGCACTTATGCACACACATATATAAATTGGGGGGAAAATGGTAGTTGCCATCAAATTAAAAGCAATGCATGCATGTGATATACTTATTTACATTTGATTTCTAATTTGCAATTAACTTCACACAGGCAGGTTGTGGCCTTGAAGGTGTGTGTATAAAATGCCCAGGTCAGTATTGTTAATTTGTGTCAAGGATGGAATTTAGGCTATATACTATTTTACTTGTGTTCACTTTCATCTTCTTCCTACATAATACAATAATTCAACTGCCCTACTCCAGTTTACTAATTGGTTTCCAAGTGTTAACATCTTTCTGATCATTTCCTTAGTTTTCCCTTCAAATCCATTTCATCTATATCTTTCTTTTTAATTCATGAATCAATTTATGAATTAAAAGAAGATGGGTTCAATCCAAACATGAAGTTAGGGTAGAGTGGGCTTGGATTTTTGTCTTCTCTAGAAATTTAAATAACATCCTAATTATCTGGTTGTTTCCAGTTTAGCAACCTGAGTGAATGCTTTGATTGCATTCGGTAAGTCCAGAGTTAGATTTGGGTGAGTTCTGTGATTCCAGACATTACATAGTAACAAATCTGGAAAAATGTACAGCTGTTCAAACAAACAAACAAAATATGGTCATATCTCATAAAAAATAACAAGTCACAAAATTCTCTAAGTCACTATACTGTATAATAGTTCCTATCCATAAAGGTCAAATGTGCCATGCCAATGACTCACATAGCATCCAGCACTGGGAAATAATCACTTCCAGATTTGATTACGGCTATCCGAGCACCATGCATGATTAAAAGATAGATAATTGCTGCCAAGATCTTTTTTCAAAACACGATTCTGATCTTGACCTTACCAAGTATGGCATATATATGCTTGTTACCTTATTTATCTATTCACAGTTGTTTTGTTGTGTCTGTTGTTTTGATAGTTACTGACAAGTGTCAGCTCACACAATGAATTATGCCTGTGACACATTCTCCCTCTCATTCCACATTTCCTGCCTGGCAACATTCCTAGTCCTGAACTTGTTCTTAAGAAAAAGACCGGCATATGTTATATCATTGTGACCAATTAACCTCCTTTACCTGCCGTCTTGTCCCTCACTAATCTCATTATCCACAGTTATCATCACCTTGGGTTTTCTCCATTGCTTCCTGATCTCCCTGCCCTTGTGTTTTCATCATACCCGTCATAATGCACAGGACCCATACAAAATGGGTATGACCCGGCGCCATTCTCGACCAGCTCCTTGGTTCTCTGAGGAGCTGAGAGAGATGAAGCGCCGGAAAAAATGCCTAGAGAGCAACTGGAGGGCCAGCCGTTCCGAATCTGACCGAACACTAGTACGGTCTTTTGTTCAGGCCTACTTAGTGGCGATAGGGACGGCAAAGCAGGAATACTTTTCCACCCTTATCGCATCGGCAGATAACCGCCTAGCCGCCTTGTTTAGGGTGACCCGCTCTCTGCTTTTCCAGGGAGCTTGGGAGGACCCCTTGCAAGGATGTGCTGAGGAGTTTGGAATGTATCTGCACGATAAAATCGCTCAGATCCGGGACGGGCTGGACGCTGATTGGGTGGATTCGGGTGGGACGGCGAAGGCAGCTCTTGAGAATATTATTTGGGGGGAATTCAATTCTGTGATTCCCAAGGACATGGACAGGATACTGAGAGGGCTGAATGCTACCACATGTTTATTGGACCAGTGTCCCTCCTGGTTGGTTCTGGCCACACAGGAGGTTACACGAGGCTGGCTTCAGAGAATTGTTAATGCTTCTTTGAAGGAGGGTATCTTCCCCACAGCCTTGAAAGAGGCGGTAGTGAGACCCCTCCTCAAGAAGTCTTCCCTTCATCCAGCTATTTTATCGAACTACCGTCCGGTCTCTAACCTTCGTTTTGTGGCGAAGGTTGTTGAGAGTGTGGGGCACATCAGCTCCCTCGATACCTGGATGAAACTGTTTATCTAGACCCGTGCCAGTCCGGCTTCCGGCCTGGGTACAGCACGGAGACGGCTTTGGTCGCGTTGATTGATGATCTCTGAAGGACCCAGGATAGGGGTTGTTCCTCTATCCTGGTCCTACTTGATCTGTCAGCGGCTTTTGATACCATCGACCATGGTATCTTGCTGCAGCGGTTGGGGAGCCTGGGAGGGAGGGGCACCGTTTTTCGGTGGTTCTCCTCTTATCTCTCTGACCGCTTGCAGACAGTGTTGGTGGGGGGGCAGAGATCGACCGCGAGGCACCTCACATGTGGGGTGCTGCAGGGGTCGGTTCTCTCGCCCCTCCTGTTCAACATCTATATGAAACCATTGGGGGAGATCATCCGTGGTTTTCGGGTGAGTTGCCAGCTGTACGCTGATGATACTCAACTGTACATTTCCACCCCGGATCATCCCAACGAAGCCGTCTGTTCTGTTTCCCTCCCCCCAATACTCCCAGCAAAGAGTCAGTCAGAGGCCTTCTTTTCTCCTTTTATTTACATAGATATATGTCCTGGCCACGTCTACCCACGGGCCTGCCAAGTTTCTGGAGATAACGAGGAAATTATAGATAAGGCCAGAATTACTCACGAATATATTCTTCCCTCCATTGAGACAGTTAGCCCGCGCCAATTCATTGCTTTGTCCAAGACAAAAAACCAGGAAGTCCTGCCTCCTATTTATAGTCTCTGCAGATGTCACTGCATGACAATTATGACTTGGCTTTCCCCCAACCCTTCCGCTGCTGCGCACGCCGATCACGTCTGCGCAGTCTTGCATCACTCCAAAACTGTTCTTGGGGCGTTGCCAAATCAGAAGAATGCTCCAGGGAATCAGGTCTTGCCGGCCCCTCCTCCTCCCTTTGAGTGGGTGCCAGGGAGGGAAAGGGCTCAAGAGAAACAGGGCTTGCCAGGTCTTCTCCCTCACTTTCTGAATCATCCGAGTCCAGGAGTCCGGGTCCAGGAACCTGGGTCACAACACTATCCCTCACTGCAGGGCCCTTCCCCCGGGGCTGACGATCGGGATGTGGTCGGGCTGGGTTCTGCTCATGGAAGGCCTGCACCAGGTCAGGGGCATGAACGTCGGAGGCATCTACCCAGGAAAAATCAGTCCCATATCCCTTCCACGCGATCAAATATTTGAAACGACCCTTCAACCAGCGGGAGTCTCGTACGCTGTGGACTTCGTATTCCTCCGACCCGTCCTCGGCGACAGTGACGGGTGATGTTGGGCACCGAAGGGGACTCGGTGTGGCCTCAGGAACCAGAAGGGACCGGTGAAAGACGGGGTGGATCCGCATGGATCGTGGCAGGGTCAGTCGGTAGGCTACCGGGTTGATGACTGCCTCGACAGGGAACGGGCCGATGAATCGGTGGTCCAACTTCTTTACTGAGCGGTCGGACAGGAGGTGTTTGGTGGAGAGCCACACCCGGTCTCCAACTGCCAGCGGGGGCGTTGCCCGTCAGGAACGGTCGGCGGATCGTTTGTAGTCCTCCTTTGCCCGATCCAGCAGCTGACGTACCAACTGTTGGACCGCATGCAATTCCGTCAGGAAGGTCTGCGTTTCGGAAACAGGAGATCCGGTGGTGCCAGAGGGAAGAGCCGCGGATGGTACCCCACATTGACAAAGAACGGGGTCATCTGAGTAGAGGTGTGCTGAGAGTTGTTAAAAGCAAACTCCGCCAGGGACAGGTAATCGGCCCAGTTGTCCTGTTGCTGGTTGATGAAGCAACGGAGATACTGTTCCAGGATACCGATGACCTTCTCTGTACCCCCGTCGGTCTCCGGATGGTGCGATGACGACAGACACAATTCGGCGATGTACTCCTGCAGGGGGCGTTTCCCTTGACGGAGTTCCTTAAGGCGCCTGGTTGCCGTCAGCATTCGAACGGGGTCCTCGTACATGGTGCGCAGGTGCTGCCAAAAACGCTGTTGGTCCGCCAGCAGGGGGCTGTCCTGGAGCAAGAGGGGCGTGGCCCATCGAGCAGCCGAGCCGGAAAGAAGGTTAATCACGAAGGCCACCTTAACCCGGTCGTCTGGGAAATCCTCTGGCCGCATAGCCATGTAGAGCTGGCACTGTCCCAAGAAGGTCGGGAACATCTCAGGCTGCCCAGAAAACTTATCCGGCACGGTTATCGGGCACTTGCGACGAGGAGGAGGAATGGGAGGATGGGGGGGCTGCAGGCACATTCCTGGCAGCAAGTTGGCCTGCCAAGTGAGCCACTTGCTGCTGGAGCTGTTGATTAGCCGCTTGTAGCTGCTGTAACTGCTGCTGTACCTGCTGCTGGTCCATCTTTGGTGAAAGATGTTTTAGTCAGGTCTTGGACAAAATGTTCTGTTTCCCTCCCCCCAATACTCCCAGCAAAGAGTCAGTCAGAGGCCTTCTTTTCTCCTTTTATTTACATAGATATATGTCCTGGCCACGTCTACCCATGGGCCTGCCAAGTTTCTGGAGATAACGAGGAAATTATAGATAAGGCCAGAATTACTCACGAATATATTCTTCCCTCCATTGAGACAGTTAGCCCGCGCCAATTCATTGCTTTTTTCCAAGACAAAAAACCAGGAAGTCCCGCCTCCTATTTATAGTCTCTGCAGATCTCACTGCATGACAATTATGACTTGGCTTTCCCCCAACCCTTCCGCTGCTGCGCACGCCGATCACGTCTGCGCAGTTTTGCATCACTCCAAAACTGTTCTTGGGGCGTTGCCAAATCAGAAGAATGCTCCAGGGAATCAGGTCTTGCCGGCCCTTCCTCCTCCCTTTGAGTGGGTGCCAGGGAGGGAAAGGGCTCAAGAGAAACAGGGCTTGCCAGGTCTTCTCCCTCACTTTCTGGATCATCCGAGTCCAGGAGTCCGGGTCCAGGAACCTGGGTCACAACACCGTCGATGTGCTGTCCCGGTGCCTTGAAGCCGTTCAGGTCTGGATGGGGATAAACAGACTTCGACTCAACCCATCCAAGACGGAGTGGCTGTGTATGCCGGTGTCCCGGTACAGTCAGCTAGTTCCATCGCTGACTGTGGGGGGCGAGTCACTGGCCCCCAGGGAGTTGGTTCGCAGCTTAGGCGTTCTCCTGGATGCATGGCTGTCGTTGGAAGAACACTTGACGGCCGTTGCCAGGGGAGCTTTTTATCAGGTTCGCCTGATCCACCAACTGCGTCCCTTCCTGGACCGGGATTCATTATGCACAGTCACTCATGCCCTCGTTACCTCCCGCCTGGATTACTGCAATGCTCTCTACATGGGGCTCCCCTTGAAGAGCACCGGGAGACTTCAACTGGTACAGAATGTGGCTGCGCGGGGGATAGAGGGAGCTTCCATATAACACCTCTCCTACGCAAGCTGCACTGGTTGCCAGTGGTCTTCCACGTGCAATTCAAGGTGTTGGTGATCACCTTTAAAGCGCTCCATAGGACCAGGTTACTTACGGGACCGCCTACTGCCACCAATAGCCTCCCATCGACCTGTGCGCTCCCACAGGGAGGGTCTCCTCGGGGTGCCGTCAGCTAAACAATGTCGGCTGGCGGCCCCCAGGGGAAGAGCCTTCTCTGTTGGGGCACCTACCCTATGGAACGAACTGCCTCTGGGGCTACGCCTTCTTCCCGACCTCCGGGCCTTTAAGCACGAGCTCAAGACTTTTTTGTTTCAACGAGCAGGGTTGGCCTAAGAGTAATTTTTAATTGAGTGGTTTTATTTCTTGTTATTTTAATATTTGGCCTTATGGTTTCAGATTTTTAAATTTCAAATATTGTGTTTTAATTTTTGTATATGTCTTTTTAACTTGGCTGTAAACCGCCCTGAGTCTTCGGAGAAGGGCGGTATAGAAATGTAAATAATAAATAAATAAATAAATAATAAAATACCTTGAAACTCCTTGTTTCATTCTTTCAGCAATCAGTCAGGCAAAGACTATCTGCTTCCAATAACATAAGGTTTTTCTACACAACATTCTGCAGTTCTGAAGGACAGGGAGATGAGTTTAGCTAACAGGGTATGCATTAATAAGTGTTCAATTTGCTTCTAGAAGTTGATGGAATAAATGCCTGCCTTTTGTCATGAATTGGTGTCAGCAGATATTTTAATATTCTATCACTAATTTTCCCCTTGCTACCTTCTGGCAGAATTAATGGCAGAATCTGATTTCATGTATTTCCCCCCTTAAAAACAACTGAGGAGGGAAACACTATTTGTTCCACAGTCTGATTCTTCTTTCAAAAAAACATCTTGGTCTATAGCAGTTTACATTCCATGAGACTTAAATTATTCATTGCTGTTTATTTGTAGTTCCTGTCCTAATGAATCGGATTTGTAGTCCTTAATTCTCTGAAGGAGTGTTAAATCACAAGCCAGAAAGTACAGGGGCTAAAAAATTCTTCATCAACTAAGGGAAATATGGCTTCTGGAATGTGACTTCTTTTCACTCTGAAATAGCTTCAGGCTCTTTGAATTAAAGTTGAATCTTCGAAGGCAGTAATCAAAGGCAGAGTTCCTCTACATTCCTGACATGCCAAGTCCTTTTGCCCAAGACAGTGGGGAAAAAAACCCTATTGAATTACAATCCCTTTACACATGATTCTCACTCATCCTGATATGGTGACAGCTGGCTGATTTGCATAGACTTGAAGGAAAGCAACTTTGTTTGACATAGATGAGGGGAGAGTTAAAATCAATTGCCAACATTTTAGGATGGGTGTGTCTATCAAAAAATGTAAAAAGTCTGGGATAACTCTAATGAGTAATCTTAGCATCTGCATTTCATGAGACGATAGCTCTCCTAATGCCAAGATACATCAGAAAATACATTAGCAACCAGAATTTTTTAAAACCAGCCCTGCCATTTCTTGTAGAGCAGTCCTAATGAAACTACCCTATTTCCCCCAAAACAAGACATTCCCTGATAATAAGCCTATTCAGGCTTTTGAGCGCGTGGCAATAAAGCCAAGTGCTTATTTCAGGGTTCAATATAATTATATTATATATTATAAAAATATAAGACAGGGTCTCATTTTCAGGGAAACACGGTAACAAGAAGTGATTTGATGCAGAAAAATAGTGCAAGAGGGTAAAAAGATGAAGGAACAAACTGATATTTGATTAATACATTTAAGCTTTTTAAAAAAATTTAAAGTGTTGTCCACATAAGGAAGCAGCAAAATCTTTTGGACTGGTATATAGTACCCAAGAAATTTTGTTTGTTGTTGAATGTGGCATTATTATTGGTTTTGTGTGTTTGTGTATAATTTTTAAAAAGCAACACACAAAAAACTTAAAGAAAAAAGAATAGAAAAAATCAAAGTACAAGAAAAAGAAAGAAGAAGTTCTTTCAAATATCACTATAAGATTTAAGGTTTCTTTTTAATTTTTCTTTATCCCATGGCAAAGACTACAGTACTTCAAGGATTTAACAAGGCTCTTTGTAGATTCATTAACAAAATATTTTCCAGGTTATTCTCTTGAGTTATCATTTGTATTTCTCTTTTAATTTTTAAAACTTAAACCAGTCCCTTTTGTATAGCCAATCATGTGTTCTTTTCCAAATCATTCTCTTGGCCTGTCATTTACAATTCCACTTTCAATAGTTTCTCTGTTGGATAAAATTTGTTCCACATCTGTCATTTCACCATAAACATTTTGGGGACATAGTCTATTCAGAGATTCAGACATCTCAGACATCATTACTGATAGTGTTGATATCGTAACTACCAATTTCTGTCTCACTTCTTCAAAGATCTCCTTTTGATATTTCTAAAGTTATGACATATTGGGTCACTTTGTAGGACCCAGTATTAATTGAAATCAAAATCAGGCTTATATATTTTTCCTTCTGCTTATAATCTTTAGTTCTGTTTAGTGTCACTTATTAGAGTTAAGTGAACACTGTTCCGAGTTAAAACTAAACTCACCTGGCAACTTTTCAAATTTACCATCCTGAAGGTCTCTAATAATTTTAAGATAATTAACAGAAATTTCAGAAAGAGATAGAAAATGAATCTCGCATTATGACTGTCATTAATATCATTATTCACAGACTTAGGCATATCAGTTTTTTGGAACAACAATAAGAAAAGAAATTTGTGGCACTTGAGGATAACTAATTAATCTGGCTTAAACTTTCATGAACTAAAATGTACTTTATTAGATATATGTGATATTGCCTTAAGTTAAAAATATATAAGTACATGATTAAGTAGGGCATTGTAAATAATAGGAATAAAGAAAGAGAAGTATGATAATGCTTCATGAAAGATAATAATTATCTGCTTCAAATGCTGATTCCAAGAATGTTTAGTCTACTGGCAAAACTACAGTTTCTGCCAAAAAGAAGTTTTATTTTGCTTTTAAATGAAGCGTATTTTTTCCAATGAAATACTTTATTGGATTTCCTCAATATGAAGACATAACATTTTCATTATGAATATTCTATAATCTACATTTTGCTAACTCACAAAATTGAATTGTAACAAGAGGTCAAAAGAGAAATAAATCTGCTGATCTCTCTTAAAAACATGTGCGTGTGAAAATTCATCCAGGGATACAAGCCAAATCATAAACCCTTGGTCTACCTCACCTATGTTCATACTACTTCCCTCCCATAGAGAAGTGCTAAACATGATAGCATACTTTCCACAGATCATGATATAATTTTGACTTTTGTAAGACCCATAATTTTGTGTTTTTGCATTCTCTAATATTACAACCTGCAGACATGAATGCAAATCAACTGATCTACTGATCAACAGAAGTGTTCAATCTTCTGCTTATGTTTGCTTTCTGCTTGTTAAGTTTTGAATTAAAATTTTGGTTAAATTAGAATTAGTTAACACCCTTCATATAATAATTAATAATAAGCCAACTTTAAGAAAATCAATTCTTCTGGATTTTGTTATGTGGTTAAGAGGATGGTAAGGCCCCGTATTTTCTAAATGTTGACTCATCAAATATCTTAATACCCTCCAGTAGTTTTCTGAGTAATTGATATGTTAGGTTGTTTGACATGTAAAGATATTCTGAAGCAATCAGATTTGTTGATCATGCATTGAAGTAAAGTTTGGCTTCAAAATCCATCAGTCCATCCATCCCCCCCAATTTTGTAAATATAATTTGGAACCTCAATGGTACTGATTTCAAGGGGAAAATAACACTTAGTTAAGGTATTTCAAAAATAAGAAAAGATTCTTCTATATAATTTTATAATCATTTATATGCCATTTATGCTTGGATAAATTTCAAACTTTTTGAACTTTGGTAATATTTCCTGATTTTTCATATATATAAAAAAACAGTTTTGTTGATTTATAGTAACTCTGTCTTTTTTCTTGCAGGACTAATGTTATCTTCATCAAGAAACAAATCCTTTTATCAAGCCAACTGTCATTCCTATCAAACATTAGATACGATTTCTTCAGGTAAGACAGATCATAGCTTGAAGACATATTATAGCCAATCTATAAAATATAAAGTCATATTTTCAGAACAAATATTTATTTTGTTCTCAGGTGTAATTTCATTTTCTTATTTATCTCAATAGTTAATTTTGAATAAGGTCCAATGTTGCATCATTAATTTTGTGTTTTCATTCTCAAAAATTGTGAGAACATTGAATCTCCTCAAATTTCTTGACAATTTATTTTAGCCAATTGTACTGTTGCTGTAGGTTTTCTTTTAACTGCCAATATCCATGTATTACTTCGTATAAAATTAACACTACAATTCTAAGTATATTTATGCAAAAAATAATTCCCATTTGTGTAGATTTTAATTTTTAGTACATGCATGGAACATTGCATCTAATGTCTTCACAATAAATAAGAAACCTAATTGTGGAAATATAACACACCAAGAAGGATCTAGTAAATTTAACATGATATAACAAAAAGGATTTGCAAAGATGATCAGGAATTTGATCATGCATAAGGATGGAGATATATATGTTCATAACATAATACTAATACAGCTTAAATACAAATATATCTCTTTCAGCATAACTGTTATATGCATGCAGGATCTTATTTTACAAGATGCATTCCCTAGACAGAAAAACTTTTTCTATGGAGTTATATTCAGAAATACCCATAAAATGATACCCATGTTTTCTTTTCCATGAAATTGGAGTATTTATTGATGGATAAAACATGAGATGGCTAAAATACAGTGATACAGCTGGAAATTAAACTGAGCGACCACTATTTCCATTCCCACTTTTGGCATGAGGCCAGCCTGGTGACCTTGAGCCAGTCACACTCTCAGACCTATGACGAAAGCAATGGCAAGCTAGTTCTCTTGCCAAGAAAACTGCAGTTTGCCAAAAGGCACAAATTGGACACAAGTCAGTTTTTTTGTTTTGTTGTTAAGGAAATAAGAGAGATGGCAAAAAAGGCATCCAAAAATAAGATTATTTATAAATTTGGGTATTGTATTATATTGTCCAACTCCAAAGAAATACATACACACACACACACATATATATACATATATATACATATAGGTAAAGGTAAAGGTTCCCCTTGCACATACGTGCTAATCATTCACGACTCTAGGAGGCGGTGCTCATCTCTGTTTCAAAGCTGAAGAGCCAGTGCTGTCCAAAGACATCTCCGTGGTCATGTGGCTGGCATGACTCAATGTCAAAGGTGCACAGAACGTTGTTGCCTTCCCACCAAAGCTGGACCCTATTTTTCTACTTGCATTTTTTACATGCTTTCAAACCGCTAGGTTGGCAGAAGCTGGGACAAGTAACGGGAGCTCACCCCATTACACAGCACTAGGGATTCGAACTGCTGAACTGCCGACCTTTCTATTGACAAGCTCAGTGTCTTACCCACTAAGCCACCATGTCCCTTATAAACATATACATAAACACACACACACAAACACACACATATATACAGGCAATTTCTGTTAGTACAATCTTTCCAGCTTCTTTCAATTTAGAGTTCTCTATATGAAAAGATTATGGAGAAGCAATTTCCCACAATTAATAACTTTATTTTGGATTTGCTATCATATTCAGTGAGAAAGAAAAAGGGAAAGGGAAGAAGGGAGAAAGGGAGGATGGGAGAAAAGAAAGAAAGAAAGAGAAAAAAGAAAGAAAGAAAGAAAGAAAGAAAGAAAGAAAGAAAGAAATCCTATGTGCTGACTGAAGCACAAGGCTATTAACAACAAAGCTGATACTTAGGTTTTTGTTGACACCTGATGAGCATGGTTTTGTGCCAAGAATTTCAGTCCAAAAAGAGAAGCATTTGTGTTCACTTTTTCTCTTGTACGAGAAAAAAGAAGAAAAAGAGTCTAAAACATCATACATGCTGAGAAAACACTATTATCTTCCCCTTCTCATGACAGGACCGCTAAAAAAAATTGCCAAGTAGAATTTTGTCAGTTCCCTTGAAACTGTTACCACCTTTGGGGCTTAGAAAAAGAAAGTTCAAGCCTAGAGGCTAATTTATTTCAAACCTATAAGCATCTGAAAATAGAGGACTGAAATGAAAATGTCTTTAAACTACTGGGAAACGCTACCAACTTTCATCTGTGAGTACTTGAAAAGGATACAGGAAACTGCGCCTACAGCATATGTAGAAGGAGAAGTTATTAACTAGTTATCCCATGAAACTTTAGCTCTTGATCAGACTCTTTTATAATCTTATTGCTTTTCCTCTGCTTCTTTGTCCTCTTCTTTACTGGCCTACTTACACACATAACAAAAAAGTTGGTAAAACAGCTGTTCCTGGAGGTGACTTAATTTAATCTACCTACAGCTACAAAACCAACATAGGCCAACAGTCTCTTGTTTGATCGTTATCATTCTGAATATGGAAATACATGGCAGATAGTCTCCTACATGAGTCCCATTGGTAGCTGAAGTGGGACAGTCAACCAGGGACACCTTAAAGGCTTCAAATTGTTTTTCTTTGTGTGTAGTAGGCCTCTAGACCTTTTGCCTTTCTGCTGTCTGTCTGGCTTTCCCGCAGTTGTGAAAAAGTGCACAACTACAAACTCCAAGATTTCCGACCCTTGAGATGGGAGGAAAGATTGTCATTTTTAGTTTTTATATTTTTCTTTTACCAGCTTCAGGAATGAAGCTTGTAGAACTGCTTCATATGAGAGCTGCTACTACTATCAGGGGCAGCGATGGTACTCTCCAGGGAAGCCGCAAGAGTCATGGGGACAAAGCGGAGGAGCCCCAAGATTCATCCAAGGTTCCATATCTGAGCCATTGCCACAAGAAGAATGGATAGAAGAATGGATAGAATACTTTGGACATGCCTGAGAGTGTCTGGCCCAAATCAGCAGAAGGTGAATTTGGCATCAATTACAAACAAAGTGCTTTATCTTAAAGAGTTGCAAAAAAACCCTCTATCTGAGCTTGTATCTATCTATCCTGCATCCTTTGGAAAATGGAAAACATCAGCCCGATAGCATCTACCTAGCTTTTAAACTTTGTTATCTCCATTACAGATTCAGTGAGTTATGTGTAGTTAAGCCAATTTAAATCAGTTATCAATTTTCCTTAATAAAAATATTTCCCTCATTTTCTCAACAATAAAAGCAAAGAGGGCTACATGCAAGATCACCTATTTGTCCACATCATCCACCAGTTTCTTCCAATTACTTCTCGCATTCTTTCACACGACTGGCTATTAAGAGGCAACAGCAATGCGAGACATAGAAAGGATGCCCACCCTTCCCAGTGTTTGGGATAATGGGCTTAGTAAATTGTGGTACACCTGCCCATAAGATCTTGCAATAACCTCTAGAAAATATAATCTTCATAAAGGCAACTGACATCACACCAGCCTTTGATTTGTTGTGGCATTTTACCCAACTACAAGAAAAAGAAATATTAGAAGGGTTTGACTTATGCATTTGACTGTCTGTGAAAGAACAGGCAAATTTAGAGCAATTAAAAATAATTGGAGAAACTGTTGATTGCAACAACAACATTAGTTATTTGCTCTTGGAGAGTTCCCTTTTCCCCCACTGTTGTTGTTTATCGTGATTTGTTATATATTCTGCCTTTTCCACAGACACATTTGTTCAAACAACTGTTTTTAAGATGTCACTTCAGTCTGTATCCATAATTGTGTTACAGATATGTATTTCTTAAAAAAACTAGCTTTCCTCAATTTTGTGTGTGTGTGTGTGTGTTTGTGTGTGTGTATCCATATATGTATGTATACCCATATATGTATGTATACACACACACACACACACACACACACACACATTTAGGCCTTAGTAATCTCTGTGTGGGGGCATTCTGAAGAATTATGTTTCCCATTAGTTTTGCCACTACTTTGTGGCGATACTTTTTTCTTTATGATTGCATTGTTCACTATTTCACATAGTTGACCTCCTTTAGTTCTCAAATAGCAAAATGATTATAAATCTGAAACATGAATTAGAATGAGTAAAATGTTTCAGCTGAGGGTGTAATATACAATATTCTAATAACTGTTGCTGTTATTGATATTCCCCTGTCCTTCCTAAACCATTTTTTTTGTTTCCCTTTTCCATTACGCAGATGTTTAAATTATTTCTGTTAGCAATTTATCCCCAAAATAAGCAGCATTTGGTAAAACAAGATAATCTGTTCAAAATGTCATAGCCCACTGTTACTTATCCTTAGTTCTATTCTGGTTCTTGGAGAACATTGTTGGCTCATTTTGAAACATGGTGTTTGAATGTCACCTTCTTCCTACTCTAGAAAAAAATATTCTATCATATAACTATTGTGTGAGATTGATTATGTAAAAATATTCACATTTTCCATGTGGTTGGATTTGATGTAATATATCTCATATTAACATAAGGTGTTATTTCATACAAACTTGGATGTAGTTTGATATTGCTATTGCCAAATTGTTACCATTTCCTTGTTATAAATGACCTTTTACAATATCTTGCAGACTTTGAGCTTGAATATATTTCAAGGTTTAAGTGGAACCATTAGATAGCGAATACAATGATGGGGAATTAAACAAAATTAAAAAGTCATACATTTGTTCTTTATGACTTCAAGTTATGCATGCTTGTTCTCTGATATGGTGATCATTAGATTATGTTCCTAAGGAGTCATGAGCAAGTTTGAGGTGCTTGAGAAATTGCTCAAACAGCTACTAAAGCTACTAAAATGTCTAGGAAAGCGAACATATAACTTATCCATACAATGTCTAAAGTAAATTCTGGCAGGCTCCTGCTTTGCAAGTGGAAACCCTATGTCCTGGGCACCCACAGTTGTGCACTTTGGAAGAACTTGCTCTCATTCTGCCTGGAAAAAAGACAGCAAATCAAGTTGTTGTTTTTCCCCCAAAAAACAGCTATTGATCCAAAATAAATGCTCAACTAAATGGATAACAGCTATCTTAAAATAAAATTCTGGTAGAGGAAAACTATGCAAAATGAAAGTGACTAATCTTTCAAAGTGACTAATCTGAAAGTGACTAAAATTCAGATGTAATAGTTTCATTATTTCCAGTTAAAATAATTGGAATAAGATAAGAATAAGATAATTTCATAAACTGTTTTATCTGATATACTGTAGGTATATCAGTTTTATATTTATTTTTTATCCAAGTTTAATACAAATGAAATATCAGTTTTATTCATCTGGTGGCTGTCACCATATTAAAAAGTGTGCCTAATTTGACCAGATATATTTTTTCTGAGAGAATTTTTGGAAATCTTTGAGAATCAGTTTGATCACTTTCTGTTCTTCATGTGTACTTCTCTGGATTTATACAAACCATACAAATGTTTCTTATTATTTTATTAAAGCATTTATAGTCTATTTTTTATGCCAAAACAAACTGAAATTGGTCCACTAAATAAAACCTAATGTTTCAAATGTTCATTGAAGCTGATTTTAGCTTAGGAAAGAAGGACAATGTACAGTTTATGTACATTAAAGTACATAAACATTTCATTTCTTTCATCATTATTTTTCTTACGTTCTTATTCCTGCCTCCAAGGACAAAAACTATAGTCACCATTTATGCAGCTATCTCTAGAATTGGAAATTTTCTGCCACTGTGGATTTGTGTTATTTTAGCCATCCCTTAGTGTGTTTTTTTCTGCACTATGAACTGCTTAATTGTAAAAATAAGCATTTCAGAAATATTATGTCAAATATTTGACTTCTAATTAATAAAGGGGAGTGCCAGTGTTTTAATCTGTCTAATACTTTTTTTCCCTTTCCACCATAACTATTCTATGCTGTGAACACAACAGAGCTAATCTATGTATACATTATTTGGTAATTCACTTGATAGTATATCACCTTCCTGTTACCGATGAAAATCTAGGCAGGCATTTTTAATTATAAAATAGTAAAAAATGTCCTGAAAATTCCAAGCAAAAGAAGAGGCAAACAATGCCATCATCATCATCATCATCATCACCATCACCATCTGCCATTGTTATCTTCTAAGTTGGAAATTAGCAATTATAATAAATGTTTATGCATTTAATTCCAATAGTACATATATTTTCTATAAAACTCAGAGTTGTGCTGATTGTGCTCAGAACAGCATGTTGTTGTTTTTTAATTTTAGCTTGTAATGGTTTGAAAAATTTCTGGTTTTTAAAATTGTTTTAAAGGGGGAAAAAACTAGCTTCCCTAACATATAATATAAATGCAGTTCAACCAGATGTCACAGCAGATGTGAACATGTAGAAGCCACTATCTAATATGAAGAAGAAATACAATGTTCAATGTGACATCTGTTTGCATTGCAACTGCGCTGTGTATGAAAAAATATCATAAAATCAAAGAATCACAGATATGGCCATTACAGATTTCCTTCCATAAATGATTATAAGAAAACCGTGATTCCATTTCACTGAAATTAATACAGTGACTTGCAGAATGCAATATTCTCAAATAGCCCAACAATGTTAATTAGATTCTTTTAGATATATTCTCCTAATATATACTATAACTCAGGGTTGAAATCCAGCAGGTTCTGGAGAACCAGTAGCAAAAATGTTGAGTTCAGAGAACTGGTGATGGAAATTTTGAGTTCAGAGAACTGGCAAATACCACCTCTGGCTGGTCCCAGAGTGGGGTGGGAATGGAGATATTGCAATATCCTTCCCCCAGGAGTAGGGATGGAATGGGGATTTTGCAGTATCATTCCCCTGGAGCGTGGAGGGAATGGAGATTTTGCAGTATCCTTCCCCTGGAATGAGATGGAAATCGAGATTTTGCAGTATTTTTCCCCTGCCACGCCCACCAAGCCACACCACGCCCACCAAGCTACGCCTACAGAACCGATAGTAAAAAAAAATTGAATTTCAGCACTGCTATAGCTGCCATTTAATTACCATTCCTGTAGTTGAAGAAACTGTAGATATCTTTGCTTCTGATGACAACTCTGAAGTTTCCTATATATTTATTATCATGTCTTCCTGGAGTTCAAGATGGTACTGTATATACAGTATAATACTTTTAACACAATTTTATCTCTACAACATCATCTTAGGAGTACAGTGGTGCCTTGATATTCAACTGCTTTGAAACTCATTGATTTTGGTACTCAAAGCATTGTGACATGAAAATTTTGTTTTAGTGCTCATTGTTTGTTCAGTGCATGAGCTAGAATGTCAGTATCTACTGCCTTGTAACTCATTACATTATTCCTTATGTGGAAAATTTATTTTGATACTTATCATTTTTTGAACTCATTGTTTCTCCTGGAACCAATGAGAAATGAGTTCAGAGATACCATGTACATGAGAACACCCAATTAAGTGCTACAGAGAATTTGGGTCTTCTGGATCCCAATTTAACATTGTATCTGTACCTTAGACTTTCATATGAAGGCAGACCAAACTATTCATTAGTCATTCATTCAATTCTACAGGGTTGGGGTGTTTTGTTTTGTTTTTGTATTTAACTCTATCACCCAGAGACATAGTTTCCTTTACTTAGTTTCCTACTTCTAAAGTATTTAAATATTAATGTTATTGATGTTATGCTTCTTAAAAGTTTTACTTTCATCAATTTCTTGTTTTCACACAGTTGTTTTTCTGTGAATAAAATCTTCTTGATTTCTTGCTGACAGAATCCATCTTTATCCTAATAACTTATCTTTGCTGTTTATCAATCATGCCACTGACTTCTAAGAGTTGGTAAAACTTTAGCTAGCATATGTAAATTCATTATTCAAAGGGTATTGCAAGAAATAAACAGTATATCAACATGTCACAAAATACTTCTAAAACATTATTTCTGCTTCCTCAGATTTAATTTTAAACTTTACAGTGTACGTACAATACATACAGCATATGAATTTATAGATAATTTGCCAAAAATGTGTGTGTGTATGTGTGTGTGTGTGAGAGAGAGACAGAGAGAAAGAGAGAGAGAGAGAGAGAGAGAGAGAGACAGACAGACAGAGAGACAGACAGACAGACAGACAACAGACAGAAAAATATTGATAGGGAATTTTGTTCTCAAATATTGAGTGAAAAAGAGGCTTGCATTAAAAATTACTTCTTTTGTATAGAAACGCTGAAAAATACGACTTACCGTGTTCATTAGTTACAACTATGGAATGATAGAACATCAACAATTTTCCAGTTGACAGTTAGAATAATTAATCAATGGAATGAGTTGCCTCCAGAGATTGTGAGTGCTCCAACACTGGACGTTTTTAAAAAGAGATTGGATGGCCATTTGCCTGAAATAGTATAGGGTTTCCTGCTTGCGCAGGGGGTTGGACTAGAAGACCTCCAAAGTCGCCTCCAATTCTGTTACTCTATTATTTTTAAGTCTTAACCGCAGTTGCTTAAATACCCACAATTGCCTGCAGTAACTTATCCAAAATGCATCCATCAATAATAGAGTTTATAATGTCCTAATATGAATTACAGCCCTATTCCCTACATATGATATGACAATCAGTTTAATAGTAAATAATATAAACATGGTAGAAATGGCAAGAAAAATAAGTTGGTTTTCTTCCAGATTAACAGGACATGTTGACCAAAAGAAAATATTAGAAGTCTCACTTCCCATCTAAGTAACTGTGGGCAAATTAGGAAATAGAAGAAATACAAAGGCCAAATACATGCTAAAGATGCAACTGATATTAAAAATGACTTGAGAATAATATGAAATAAAAAGAGAAAATTACCTTGTGCCAGATAAAATGTAAATTAATGAGCATTATGATAAAACCTAGAACCTTAAGCTAATTATAGCCAAAATAATATTTAAAAGAAAACTTGCTCTATAGGACATCCAGGATATATAAACCAAATCTTTTGCAGAATTTTAAATCTAGCTCCAAAGAATACAAATGAAAGAGAAAAATAGGGTCAAAAATTGATAATCTTGAAAAAGAGGAACCAAAACATCCAGCAAAAGTTGCATATTTTAAGTTAACAAACCAAGCAGAGAAATGTAACCTTTAAGAGACTGTTTTATGTCTTGTCTCATGAGAAGAGACCTGAGTTGGTCCAAGAAAACAGTCATCAGATAATGGAATTGTTCTTTTAAGTTGTTTAATGAGTATCCTAATTTAGGACAGTTGTTTTCTGAATCTATGTGATCAGTGCAATTGCAAAGTTTAGGTTGAAAGGATGCATCTGAAGGCATTTCATTTGTGTATTTGAAGGAAAGTTCTGTTGATGCTAGCTTCAGCAGTTACATGAATGTCACTAGTTTCAGTGAAGCAATTTGTCTCCTATTGAAAACAGTGCATATAAAACACAGATGTCTTGTCTTACAAATTGTTGCTTTTGTTTGAGACTTGGGCAGTTTAACCCAGCTGGACAGCTGCAGAGACAAACAAACGGAGAAAGTATCTGTGCGAAGTAGCATTAAGTTAACAAGAAGCATCTGCAACATTTTAGTTTTAATATGTTCTTTCTCCAGGAAGTAGCTGCTGATTTTCAACTAGACTACATTTGACATTAGAATATAATACCTCAATTCAAGGATGGACAAAAATTACCTATAGAACACATGTTTCTTTGAGATGTGTCTTTGCGGATGGGTGGTGGCTTTGGCTTCTGCACAGGGTTTTGAAATAACTGGTTGCTTTTGCGGTTAATTTTTCATCCTCTTCGCAGTAGATTTTACCGAGAAATGAAGGGAATGCCATAAATGAGTGCATAATTGCTGCTAAGATCACATTCTAACAGCTTGGATATCAGCTGGGGAACAGAAGCCTTTCATTGAGCTGATCATCTGTTCAGAAGAAGATACTGATAGTGTTGATTAGTTCTTAAGCAGGCATGAGTCTGGACTGGAGAATAGAAGCTTAGCATTTGTAAACCAGGCAGACATTACCCCAGGAAAACAATCAGAGTTGACATACTGGAAAGGACAAAGACATGGGCCAGTAGCAGATGGGTTGGCTGGGGAAACCCAATTGCTAGATTTAAGGGGTATTTTTTTCCTATTTCAGGCACTAAAACTAGTAAAGTCCTTATCAGGTACACCAATAACCTAATCATAAAGTGGACATGATTATTGCCCTGGGCTCTTCAACCTAGATTTTTTGGATTGAATCAGAAAAACTGAAAGGTGATTGTAACCCAGTTTGGCTGAAAAAAAATACTGCATTTCTTAAATCTGTTGATTCTAAGGGGATTCCCAATCTTACAAAGAACTGTTCTCAATGAACACCAGTGGTGGGTTGCTACCGGTTCATACCGGATCAGGCAAATCGGTAGTGGCAGCAGCAGGTGGCTCCACCCACCTGCCCAGATGTTTATGCGCATGCACAGAAGCTTCTGCCCGTGTGCAGAAGCGCCACGCATGAGCGAACCGGTAGCTACAGGATATGGAACCCGCCCCTGGTGAACACAAATAGTGTTCTCAGGGATGAGGTTGATACATGCACCATTTTTACCTCCATACTTTTGAATGTTTGAAAAAAAATAACATGCATATTTTTTTTCTGGGAAATCTGTGCCCATCTAGAAAGATTTTTGATATTCAAAAGCAGCTTGGTCTAATTTAAAGGTTTCCATTTCTACCAGTAGATGTGTTAGAATACTACTGTCATTATTCCTGGTCATATGCCATGCTCTTTAGGAATGACGGGAAATAGAGTTTAGTTTATCAGGATTAACTCAGCAGATTCAGAACCTTGAAAAGGGATAAAAAACCCAAATTCTTGGTATATGATTTACAACAAGTCTAAAGTTCTGTCTCCTATCTGGTATAACATGTAGTAATGGGTATAGCTAAGATTATATCTCAGTGAAAATGCTTGATATTTCCCTGTGAACTTTAACAAATATATGAACATTGTACAGGAATGCTCAATGTAATAACAGAATTTAATTTTCTATTTTAAAGGTTTCCATTTTGAAAGAAAAAAAATATAATCAGTGAATGCTTGCTATTCTGGGCAGACAGTTTTGAAAGACTCTTTTAAAACTAAGTATGCTGAAAATTGGATATAATATGATCACTGAAATGTATATGGTTAAAACATATCAGAATTTTAATATGCCAAAATCGGGGTTTTAATTTTCACTTGTAAATTTTACTATGTTTCATATGGCTATTTTAATTTTTCAGCTACTAGAGTAATAACTTCAAAACGATCCTATTTTACAAGTGTTTAAACAAATTCGTTTAAACACTTGTAAAATAGGATCATTTTGAAGTTATTACCATTTTTAAAAGAGAAAATTAGATTTTTGTAAAATAAAATAGGTCAAATGTCATTTTTTAAACATTCCCAGCAAAATAGATAGGCATATCACTATTTTGTTAGTAATGCATTTTGACAGACTACTTCTAGCTTATTGGGAGTTAAGAAAACAATCAAGGAAGCATTAAGACTTTTAAGTCTGACTGATTTCAATATGAGTGATGCTGATTAACATATTCTGTTATTTATGCCCCCACTGAGTGTACGTTTTAAACTCTCTGGATAAAAATATCAGGTCATAACAGCTGTAATCTAGTAGCATCTCTTCTACATTAACTGAATAGTAGTAGGATATATAAATATAAGAGAACATTTAGATATTGGATCCAGTCCGTAAGATATAAAAATAATGAGTGGAGTGGGGTGGGGTAGGGTGGGGTGGGATGGGATGGAATAGAATAGAATAGAATAGAATAGAATAGAATAGAATAGAATAGAATAGAATAGAATAGAATAGAAGGTCAAGTTGGACACACAAGGAATTCGCCTGGTACATAAGTTCTCAGTGTATACAAACAACAAAGTAATATAATCACAAGATACTGATAGAAGAAGGTAGTAGAAAATATGAGAAAGATATTTACTGCATGGGTAAATATCCTTAGACATAAGACAGTACTGTGGTAATTAGGTGTTCAGTAGAATGACGGCATGAGGGGAAAAATATTGTTGTGTCTAGTTGTTTTGGCACGCAATTCCAGTATAGCACCATCCTGAGGAAAGAAGTTGAAACAGTTTATGACCAGGATGTGAGGGTGTCTGTATATTTTCTCAGCCCTCTTTCTGGCCCATGTCATATACAGGTCCTCAGTGGAAAGCAGGTTGGTTGTAGTTGTTTTTTCTGCAGTCCTAACTATCCATTGGAGTGTGTACCTGCCCTGTTTAGTTGCTGTACTGAACCAGACACTTATAGAAGTACAAATGTCAGAATCAATAATTCCTCTGTAGAACTATATCAACAATTTCTAGGACAGTCTGAACTTTCTAACTTTTTATTTTTAATAATTTATTTTATGTTTAGAATAAAAGTATTCTAAACTATTAATTAATTCATCAAATATAGGACCAGACCTTTTATCTCAGAAGTTTGGAAAAACTGTTTTCTTTGAGCCTCATGGATCAGAATGCTATACATCTTTAGCAACCAATCTGGTGCATCTTATCTTGTCTTTACTAAGAAGAAAAATACTCCTTCTGTATTGACCACCAAGCATGACTTAGACAGGAATGAATGAAATGAAGAATTTCTTGAAATATAGATAGTAAACCAAAAATATAAATGCAGAGATCTAGATCTTAAAAAAATAATAATTTCAGGAGACATAGTTGAGTGATCTATTTTTTATATATTGAGGGATTCAGTGCACTAACTTTAGTGCCCCACTCATATATAATTTCATTTTTGGTCAGAAAGTTAAAAATACTTTGTTTGTACTGTGCCAATTCTTCTTCAACTCCCATTGTAAATATATTTACACTAAACTTGCATTTGTCTTTTCTTCTCCTATGGAGATATTGGCAGGCAACTGGAAACTACTCTATTTTTAATAGTGATTTTATTAAAAATGATAATTGCAATAATACAAAATAATTCAAAGTAAAGAAATAAAAAATAGAAAATGCAGAAAAGAAAAAATAGAAATAGAAAAAAATAAAATATAAGAATATAATAAAAAGGATGAAAAAGAAATATATAAAGAAATGATTTCCCCTTTCCTCACAACTATAATTTTAGTAATTTATCACTGTTTCCTAAAATAAAATAAATAAGCAAATACTTAAAAGTTCATTAAGGGTTACTAAAACAACATATCTGTAATGTATTTGAATTTCAGGAGGGAAATTTGGGCGGGAAATTGCACGTTGCTGATTGGCTGATGCCTCAGCCAAAATACTATTTAAAGAGGTGTTTTGCCTGTTGGTTTTTGCTGGGATCACAATAAACCAAAGAGCTGTTGTCACTTGTATCGTCTCCTGCCTCTTCATTGCCCGAACTTAACATTGGCGACGAGGATGGGATTTTGAAGGCAGTGAGACTAGGAAAAGAGCTGAAGGAGCAACTTAGTTTCAAACCCAGCCAGTATCAAGAGCGGATACATAGCAATGTCTAGCTATATGCCGCCAGTGCCATTCAACCCAGCCAAGGAGAAATGGGGGTCGTACATGGCTCGTTTCGAGTGTTTCCTCGAAGCTAACGAACTGCAAGGAATATCGGATAATCGGAAGCGCGCTTACTTCCTGAGCCACTGTGGGCCAGAAGTCTTCGATACCGCCGAATCACTGTCAATCTTGTCAAGTAAAATTTGTTCCTTTTCCATAAAATCTTAAACACAATCCAGCTATTGAGACATTCTTGTAATTAATTTCAGGGTTCATTGTTCAAAAATATCTTTCAATATTTCCAATGTTTAAAATATTTGCTTCATTCTATATTTGTAAGAACAATTATTATTCTTCCCCTTTCACTGTAAATTTTAGTTCCTTCTAGTTTCCACTAGTCTCCAATTTTTAAAATCTTACTATGTTTTTAAGAAGAATTAACAACAAAAGTATATTCCCATGACAATTCTTTTAATTACAAAAATCTATTTCAAATTTTTCATCAATTTGTACATTTTTAAAACCAAAGTTTTAACCATCCTTTTGCTGTTTATCCATACCCACCCAAAAGTAAGTTCGTAAACTTATATTTAAAACTTATTTTACTAAGGATTTTACTACGGACTTCCATCCAGTGCTCTAAAATGGGTCTATCCAAAGTTTCCTATCACCTGAAAAACATGGGAAATTTCTGAAAGTGATTAGAAAAGAAATTATGTAAACCTATGTAAGCCAGTGAACACAAGTATTGATCATGGTTTGAGCAAGATGGCTATTCTCTCATCTCCCAGAGCTCTAAACCAAGCAGAGACCACCATCTCATGGTCTCCACATAAGGAACAACTGTCTGGATTACTTGTGGATAATCTCAAATCCTCTCCTTGTCCAGACAGGAATTAAAAAAAACCTGATCTACTCACTGGCTCTTCATTCTGTCATGGTGGTCACCTCCCGTTTTCAACAGAGTCATCTTCAGGTCACCATTTCTTCCCCAGAAATCAGAAACTGCTATAAAATTATTTCCTTTTTTCTAATCCTCTGCTTATTTACTTAGGGGTTGTGATTCTAACACCAAAAGTGCCCTAACAAAAATGTACTGTGTAGCTCAAAATTCTAGACTTTGGAGAGCACAAAATATACAGATTTTCCAAAGGGTACTATGTTAAACTTGTCTGTTTCCATTTATGCAGTGCTGGAGGAAAATTTAGCAATCAGTTGGGAGATAGATAGGAAGATAGAGTGTAAGTTACATAGCAAGGTAATTGTGTGGTAGATTATCTTCTCATTTCTGATTTCTTTTGAAATTGTATCAGCAATGTTGTAATTGAATAGAGAACTGATAGTAATCATATGCCCCTAATACTACTCTGGACACTCCAGTTACAACTCATTTAAAGAGGAAAGTTTCAGATAAAAACTGGTTCCTTTCCTTCTTTTTCTTAGCTCAGGGAAAATTTTAGTCCTTGAAATAAAGCTATTATTATTCCCATCTATATGAGAGGCAAT
This sequence comes from Ahaetulla prasina, assembly GCF_028640845.1. Classification (NCBI taxonomy): domain Eukaryota; kingdom Metazoa; phylum Chordata; class Lepidosauria; order Squamata; family Colubridae; genus Ahaetulla; species Ahaetulla prasina. Next base: position 290,372,928 of record NC_080539.1, on the reverse strand, counting down.
AGAGCAGATCCCAATAAGTGCTACCCAATAAACTTGCTCTCCAATATTGGAAAAGCTATACATTAAGTTTTTATGTAACAAACTGAAATAGTGGATTATAATTAACAAAGATGACCAGAGATGAACAGCTAGGTTATAATAGGGGATTTCTACCTTAGATCATTGCCTGACACTTTTCCATTTTGCAGAGAAATATAAGTATCCTAAAGAAGATAAATTATTCATTTCATTTATTGATTTAAAAACGGCTTTTGATTCCATCTCACATGAAGCTGTTTGGAACATTTGTCAATTGAACCTTGCCTGTTGTTTTAGCTAAAGGCACTATATTTTAATATCCTTGCTCCAATGCTGCCAGGACAAAGAGCCATCTATCTTTTCAAAAGGGGTATCAAGAAAGAATGTGGTTTGCACCCCTATTGTTCAATCTCTATCTGGCAGATTTATTCCTGGCTCCTAGTAAATTGATGCACATCTACCAAAACTGTCAACATGGAAAAACTGCCTTCAGGTATTTTCTACATTATCCTGTACACTGGTAATGCAGAAGTCTTTTCTTAAATCGGGCTGTTTGGAAAGCATCTCATAAATGGGTTAAACGAGCAGCTTGAGTTGCAAACATAACTTTCTATAAATTATGAAAAATCCAAGGTCTTGATCTTTTCACATGTAAGGGTATTTATATGGATAGCAAAATGAATTGTTTGAAGGAAAAATGTTCTGCTAAAGCTGGGAATTGCTCTATATTTTTCCTTTAATCTTATAAATGTTGTAAGTTCTAGACAATTCTAAATTGATATTTAACTACTTTTTTTGGTTTGTGTAGCAATTCTCTCTCTCTCTTTACACACACACACACACACACACACACACACGTGTGTGTGTGTGTGTGACATTTAAACTGTTATATGTGTATATATATAAAACAGTTTAAATATCTGGAAAAAATCTTTGTCCATAAATAAACAACCATAAAGTATAAAACAATGGTTCTTTCGATAGGCATTCAGAAATAATTGTGAAACCATTAACATAGTTATTGACTGAGAAAAAAGTATCTCAAAATGATTTCAGTGTTTGAATAAGTATACAAGCAATCTTCAATTTATTTGATCTTACTATTTTTAGGGGCTTTAACCATTAGAGCTTTGAAAATTAGAATTAGAACCAGCATTTTGAACTAGACACTAGGAAAAACTGACACTTAATGGGAACCATCAAATCACTTTCTTTCATTAAAGAGATATTACCCTACTCCATCTAACTGAATAATTTGATTCTATTTCAAATCGTTTGAAGGGCCACTTTTCTGTTTATATCTACCCGTTTCATTGGAAGAGGAGATTATGAATCCCATTCATTATTTATTTTATTTTATTTTTTATTTAATTTTGTCATAACAATATACACAAGCATCACACAAAAAGATTATATAGTATATAAACATATATATGAGGAGAAACAAGGAAGTATAAGCATATATATATAAGAAAAAGAAACAATAGGATAGGAACGGTAGGCACGATTGTGCTCTTACGCATGCCCCCATTCATTAGATCCCATCCGTTATCTAGTGGGGCCAGGAGGGGTGGGGGGTTCTGTCTTGTTGCCCACTCTTAGAACATCAGAGATTAGATTAGCCTTGCCCCTGCTGGATTTTTGCAAGGCATTAAAAATGTGGTTCTTTTATTGACAGATCCCATGCAGGGAATGTGTGGCTTTGCTGTTGATGGGTTTGGGTTTTTTTTTAACCTCACATGATGATTTTATTTATGTGGTGTTTTTTTTTTCTTACATTGTGTTATGTTTCTATATATTTTTGAATGGTTGCCAGCTGCCTAGAGTCTTGAGTTTGAATTGAAATAAATCAATTCAGTTTATCATGTTGCAGTTATCTAAATGAGAATTACAACCAGCTTTAAAATTGGTATAGATAGTAGAAAGTCTTCTTCCATAAATTATTTGGGGATGGAATTCTGATTGAGTTGCATTTTAGGAGAAGTGGTAATAGCGTGCTTAGCTAAATTTTGGTATGGTTGAATGGGGAGGAGGAGAGCTTTAAATTGAATCTCTCTGGACATTGGAAATGTTAAAGCTACAAAGAGATCTGTCAGCAATAGGAGGAAGTGGGAGTACTTCTGCTACTATTAAAATACCTAATAAATAATCAGAAAAAAATATTCATAAAGTCCATAGCCTTAAATGTCTCCATGCCAGTGTTCAGAGTGTAAGAAATAAACTCTTGTACATAAAGACACATAGGTAAAGGTAAAGGTTCCCCTTGTACATATGTGCTAGTCGTTCCTGACTCTAGGGGGTAGTGCTCATCTCCGTTTCAAAGCTGAAGAGCCAGCATTGTCTGAAGACATCTCTGTGGTCATGTGGCTGGCATGATTAAATGCCAAAGGTGCACGAAATGCTGTTACCTTCTCACCAAGGTCTCTATTTTTCTACTTGCATTTTTTTACGTGCTTTCGAACTGCTAGATTGGCAGAAGCTGGGACAAGTAACCGGAGCTCACTCCATTACGTGGCACTAGGGATTCAAACTGCTGAACTGCTGACCTTTTGATTGACAAGCTCAGCGTCTTAGCCATTGAGCCACCATGTCCCTAAAGACACATAAGGGACATAATAACATAATAAGCCTAAACAGAGATCTATCGGGATGAGTTTCTTGGTACTGATATAGCAGTTGAAAGATACAGTTTGTTCAAAAGTGATAGAAAGTTGTGCAATATGTTAAAATATTCGTATTGTTCAGAGATCAATATGAAGGGCCTTTGGCACCAATAAATTGCCCACAGATTATATTGCAAAGATAAATTGTGTTAAAATTAGCAAAGTCTATTGTCTATTGTCTATAGTCACCTATGTAATGAAAGAGAAAAGGTAGATTCTGCTTTCTAGTAGCTAGCATCAGATATTTCAAGGCACTGTGAAATAGTAGTGATGGCAGAATGTAATTAACCCAACATCTATTGGTGAAGAAAAAAAAAACCTCTGCCAGGCAAGAACCTTGGCATTCTCAAATCATCTTGCTGACAATTTTCTCCTTCAAGGAGTAGGAGCAGGAACAGCTATTCTTAATATGAGACAAATAAGAAAGACTGAGTTAATAAAGAGGAAGGATAAGAACATTTGGGGAAAGGGTCCATGTAGTGATGAAGTTCAAGAAAAGTAAACTGCAATCAAACATATGCCTTGGATTTGAAGGAAACAGATCAGTCATTAGGATTCTTTTGCAGGAAAAAGTAAAAATCAAGCTGGATGATCTTCACCCAAGAATGGATGAATAAAATAGGATATGAAAGAAAAAAAATCAAGCAACAAAGAAAAAAGTAGAAGACCAGAAGAAGCATCTAATGCAGTGATGGTAAACCTTTTAGGCACTGAATGCCCAAAGTGCACGCACACGCCCAAACTGCAAGGTGTGTACACATGCATGCCTGCACACCACACATGTATGAGCACCCCACACATGAGTCCGCCCTCACTCAAACTGCAAGGCGTGGGTGCATGCATGGGCACGCCCTGCACATGCATGGAAGAGACCCGAAGACTGGCTGGCCAGCAGGAGGCAGAGACCCAAAACAGAGCTAGACCACTGATCTAATGCAAATATGTGCAAATATGGTTCCCCTCGCAAATATGTGCTAGTCGTTCCTGACTCTAGGGGGTGGTGCTCATCTCCATTTCAAAGCTGAAGAGCCAGCGCTGTCCGAAGACGTCTCTGTGGTCATGTGGCCGGCATGACTCAATAACAAAGGCACACGGAACGCTTTTACCTTCCCACCCATAAAGGTGGTCCCTATTTTTCTACTTGCATTTTTTACGTGCTTTCGAACTGCTAGGTTGGCAGAAGTTAGGACAACTAACGGGAGCTCACCCCATTACACAGCACTAGAGATTCGAGCCGCTGAATTGCCAACCTTTCGATCGACAAGCTCAGTGTCTTAGCCACTGAGCCACCACGTCCCTTTTATGCATCATAGTGCATATAAAACATGCACTATATGCATCATAGTGACAATATAAAACAACAGCATACACATATGAAGTGGAAAACAAAATGTCACCAAGGAAGGGAACATAGACTGAAATCCAGGATAAGCTGAGGCTGTCAAAGGATATGAACAACAACAACTACTGTATGTTGCTATGGCCAAAATTAAAAAAAGAGAAACAAATCACTATATCAGCTGCTCATTGAAGATGGCAAAACAACAGATAGCAAAGAAAAACAGGACCATCTAACTGCCTCACTTTTCTCTGAGAAGAGGATATGAATTCCCTTTGGCAAGGAGGAAGAGCAGAATGAAGAAACAAACTGAGATTTGATGCCAATAGAGACACAGGCATTTGTCAAGGCCCAATATATTTCATTCTAGGGTATTAAAGGAACTTAATTATGATCTGCCTTGAAAGTTTCTGGGGTGAAACATCAAGTGCCTATCTTCAACACAAAAGAAAAGAAACTGAGAATATAGGCTTAGCAGACAAACATCAATATATAGGAAGATTTTATAGTAAATCATAAGCCACAAAATAGTAACCATGGAAACATGTTTTGACAACATAGATTTATCAAGAACAGGTCTTGCTATATCAACTTTATCTTCTTGTTTTCTGTTGGGTAACATCTGTTAATAACCCCTATCCCAGTGATGGCTAACCTTTTTGCCATCGCGTGCCAGGATGGGGGGTGGGGGAAGATTCATGCATGTGCATGCTCACACCCATAATTCTATGTGCCGCGCCCTGCACATGCACACACAACCCCCCTCCCCCTCACTCCTGGCACGCGATGGCCCAGTAGGCCTGTTTTTCTTTCTCACCTGGCTCCAGGTTCTCTCTATGCATCTGGGGAGGGCGAAAAGAGCCTTCCCTATCCCTTGGAGGACCTCCGTAGCACAAAACAGCCCATTTCACACCTTCTGGTTGGACAGGAAGTGATGTTTTTTGCTGTCCCCAGCTTCCAGAGCCGCTGTAGGAGTCTCTGGAGGCTGGGGACAGCAAAAAAAGTCACTTCCTGTCCAACTGGAAGTTGGGAAATAGGTCATTTTGGGCCTCCAGAGGGCCTGGGAATGCTGTTTATGCCCTCCCTAAATGCATAGAGGGGATCTAGAGACAGGTGAGAAAGAAAAATGGCCTTCCCCATCCCCTGCAGCCCCTCCAGAGGCAGGAAACAGCCTGTTTCCCTACTTCTGGTGGGCCCAGAAGGTCCAAAAATCAGCTGGCTGGTGTGCGCTAGAGCTGAGCCAGCGTGCCCACTGATATGGCTACGCATGCCACCTGTGACATGTGTGCCATAGGTTCACCATCACGGCCCTATCCTATTGCATCGCGGAGACTGCAAAGAATAATATGTCTTGTCTATAGCAAAAGTTTACTACAGTATCTTGGCATTCTGATTAGCAGTAGACAAGTGGCAAGAATACATATTTAATACAGATACCACAGAATTGTTCGGGAACACTAACACCTTAGGAGATAGAAAGGAAGGACTAAGCAGCCTTGGTAGGTAAAAGACAGGCTGGAAAAAACTGATAATGAAATGTAACGGATACAAATACTATGTTCTTCATTCTGTAACCTAAAAACAATAGGCACTGAACTGGGAAATTGGACATGACAATAATACTTGTGAAAAATATTTGGAATAGTACTTCACCAATGGACTATGATTTCATTAGTGTCAAGTGACTCCAAAAGGCAGATGCAATGTTAGAGTGTGTCAAAAGAAGTACAGATTCAAAATTCTCACTTCATTCAATGCTGTGTCTCAAGTATGTCATCTATTTTTGAACACTCTACTTTGAGAAGTATTCAGACAAAGTTGAAAAGGTATAGAGAATGTCATCAAGGACAATGAAAACCTAAGAAACCAGGTAATATGAAAAGGCCTTGAAGGAAATGGGATTATTTATTCTGAAATGATAGCTGGGAGAGGTAAGAATTTGATAGCATTCTTCAAATACTAGAAGGGATGTAACATAGAAGAAAACCAATTTTTTTAACTCTTAATGTATAGGTCGTGGAATAATGGATTTAGTTAAAGGTGGACTTTATGACTGAATATTAATATTTTTTTTCCAACAAGAAGATTGGGTTGAAAATAGAACTGATAATTTTTTTTAATTTTTTTTGTTTACATTTATATCCCGCCCTTCTCCGAAGACTCAGAGCGGCTTACAGTGTGTAAGGCAATAGTCTCATTCTATTTGTATATTTACAAAGTCAACTTATTGCCCCCCCAACAATCTGGGTCCTCATTTTACCTACCTTATAAAGGATGGAAGGCTGAGTCAACCTTGGACCTGGTGGGACTAGAACCTGCAGTAATTGCAGGCAGCTGTGTTTTAATAACAGGCTTCTTACAGCCTGAGCCACACCGCGGCCCCATAATCAGCACATAATCCAGAGAGATAGTAGTCTTCCCTTAATTGGAAACATCAAAATAGAGATTGGATAGCCAATCATGGAACATTCTTTAATGTATATTCCAGCCAAGGCTGGTACAGGCCCCTTCCAATTCTCTTCTGCTATGACTGCATGGAATATTATTAGACTCTCTCCTTATTCTGCTCATCTGAAGTTGAAACAAGCTTCTCTTAGAACAGGGGTCTCCAACCTTGTCAACTTTAAGACATGTGGACTTCAACTCCCAGAATTCTGGGAGTTGAAGTCCACAAGACTTAAAGTTGACAAGGTTGGAGACCTCTGTCTTAGAAGATGAAGGAACCAGAGAATTATCTCATTAAAAAGATATATAGGTAGTCCTTAACTTACAATAGTTCATCAACTGTCGCACGACAGTTCCCTCAGTACCTGGATGAAACTGTCTATCTAGACCCGTTCCAGTCCGGCTTCCGGCCCGGTTACAGCACAGAGATGGCCTTGGTCACGTTGGTTGATGATCTCTGGAGGGCTCGGGACAGGGGTTGTTCCTCTGTCCTAGTCCTATTAGATCTCTCGGCGGCTTTTGATACCATCGACCATGGTATCCTGCTGCGACGGCTCGGGGGGATGGGAGTGGGTGGCACCGTTTATCGGTGGTTCTCCTCCTATCTCTCCGACCGGTCCCAGACGGTGTTGGCAGGAGGGCAGAGGTCGATACCGAGGCTCCTGATATGTGGGTTGCCTCAGGGGTCGGTCCTCTCGCCTCTTCTGTTCAACATCTATATGAAGCCGCTGGGTGAGATCATCCGTGGCTTTGGGGTGCAATGTTATCTGTACGCTGATGACACCCAGCTGTACATATCCACCCCAGGCCACCCCAACAAGGCCGTTGATGTCATGTCCTGGTGTCTGGAAGCCATACGGCTCTGGATGGGGAGGAACAGACTTCAGCTCAATCCCTCGAAGACCGAGGTACTGTGGATGCCGGCTTCCCGGTACAGCCAGCTTACTCCATTGCTGACTGTTGGGGGTGAGTCGTTGGCCCCCACAGAGAGGGTATGCAACTTAGGTGTCCTCCTGGATTCATGGCTGTCTCTTGAAGATCATCTGACGGCTGTCGCCAGGGGGGCTTTCTATCAGGTCTGCCTGATCCGCCAGTTGCGTCCCTTTCTGGACCGGGTTTCTCTGCACACAGTCACTCATGCCCTTGTTACATCTCGCTTAGAGTACTGCAATGCTCTCTACATGGGGCTCCCCTTGAAGAGCACCCAGAAGCTCCAACTGGTCCAGAATGCAGCCGCACGGGTGATAGAGGGAGCACCTTGTGGCTCCCATATAAAACCGCTCCTGCACGGGCTGCACTGGCTTCCGGTGGTCTTTCGGGTGCAATTCAAGGTGTTGGTTACCACCTTTAAAGCGCTCCATGGCTTAGGACCGGGCTATTTACGGGACCGCCTACTGCCACAAACAGCCTCCCATCGACCTGTGTGCTCCCACAGGGAGGGCCTCCTTGGGGTGCCGTTGGTGAAACAATGTCGACTGGCGAGCCCCAGGGGTAGGGCCTTCTCTGTGGGGGCTCCTGCCCTCTGGAACGAGCTGCCTCCGGGGCTTCGCCAACTCCCTGACTTTCGGACCTTCCACTGTGAGTTGAAGACTCTTATTCCATCGAGCTGGGCTAGCCCAGCTGACTAAGTAATTTTAAATGGGGTTTTAGTTTTTTGTATTAATTAGTTTTTAAATATTTTGGCCATTATTTATATAAATTTTAGTCTGTTTTTAATGTGTATTTATTGTATCTTTTAAATTGGCTGTAAACCACCCTGAGTCCTTCGGGAGAAGGGCGGTATACAAATGCAATAAATAAATAAATAAATAAATAAATAAATAAATAAATAAATAAATAAATAAATAAATAAATAAATAAATAAATTTAATGACTGTTTGAAGTTACAATGGCACTGGAAAAAGTGACTTATGACTATTTTTCACACTTATGACCATAACAGCATCCCCATGTATGATTTACATTCAGGTTCTTGACAATTGGTTCATATTTATAATGGATGCAGTGTCCTGGGGTCATGTGACCATCTTTTGCGACCTTCTGACAAGCAAAATCAATGGGGAAGCCAGATTCACTTAACAATCATGTTACGAATTTAACAACTGCATTGATTCACTTAACAAATGTGGCAAGAAAAGTTATAAAATGGGAGAAAACTCACTTAACAAATTTCTCACTTAGCAACATAAAATCTGGGTTCAATTGTGGTCATAAGTCAAGAACTACCCATATCTTGAAAAGTTAACTAGATATATAAAATAGTATAGGCACACTTTGGAAGTTTTAAGGGGCCATCAAAGTTTTAGATTAGGTCAAATGAAATAGAAGGAGGGATGTCTAGCAAGGAGGAAATGAATTGGGAGTTTTTTGACCAACCCCTATAGATGACCTTAAAGAGAGCACAACCTCTTTGCTTTTTTGTCAGATGAGGTTCCAAACAAACTCAAGGAATGCATAATATTGCTACAGGAAGTAACTATAGTAACTGAGACTACAATATCAAAAACACTTGAGACCATATTAACTTTATTAAGATTTTATGTGAAAAAGATATGTGTTACATACAAATCTGTGTATCGTCAGATAACAAGAAGACTCATAGCATTCATTTTAGAGATATAAAATGAGCCCAAGACAAGTCTCTTGAGATACCCATCACCCCATAAAAGTGATGGGTATCTCACACCTGTACTAGATGGGAACAAAGAAAGGTTTTGGCATTGTATTATCTTCTAGTGCAGTGCCCACCCCCCCATCTTTTGGGTACCAGGGATTGGTTCCATGGAGAAAGGTTTTTCCGCAGAGTGGAGGGGGCATGGTTTTGCATGCTGCTTGCATCCTGGGGATGGGGCTTGTTTGCATGGCCCAGTTTCTGGCATGCCACAGTTCGGTGCTGGTCCATGGATTGGGGGTTGGGGACCCCTGCTCTAGTGGTCAGGTGGATATTTGTACTCCAGATGTTATTCCCTTGGCTGGTTTTTTTTCATAAGCAGGAAAGGATAGGAGAGGAAGAGGATGAAAAGAGTCATTGGGAGAGGTCACTGGAAAAGTCATCAGAGCTTCTGAAGGCTTCATTTCCAGTATATGAGACTGACGTTTTTGGAGTGGCAGTGGAGGAGAAAGTAGCACCAGCAGTGTCAGCAGCAACTCTATCCTTATCTGCTCCCTTCTTCATTGTTCATCACCATTTACTGTGGCTCCTAGGAAAGCCCTGCACTTGGGCTGATAGCTAAAAATACAAATGATCTACAAGCTCTAATAATGAAAGTCAAGGAACACCATAAAAATGGAACTAAGATTAAATATAAAGAAGGCCAAACTAATAATAGTTACAACAACCAATCTTAGAACTGACATTTATTTATTTATTTATTTTGTCAAACACAACAATATATATAAGTATAAGCATGAAATAACCACACAAAATGAATACAACCAAAGGGAACATTAGGACAGGAATGGTAGACACGGTGGTGCTCTCATGCACGCCCCTTTGAAGATACTGACTTGGTAGATAGCTTCTGCCTATTAGGATTGACTGTCAACTGTGAAGGAATCAGCAGTCAAGAGATACTAGCTTTTGGTAAATTAATAGTGAAGGTTTGGAAAGGATAATTAGATGTTTTGATATATCTAGGCCTGAAGAACTGTGTAGCCAATGGTTTTCCCTTTAACATTTTATGGAAGTGAAAAGTGGAATTTCAAAAAGCAGAAGTGTATTGAGTAGAAAGAGTATTGAGTTTTTGAACTTTGGTATAGAAGACTGCTGAGAAAACCATGGCTAGTCAATAAACACATGGATTGTAGAACAAATTAAATCAGAGTTCTTACTCAAAGCAAAATTATCAGACTCAAATTAGAATATTTTCAACACATTAGGTAAAGAACAGCTCTCGAGGGAGATCCATAATGTTGTGACGGTTAGAAAAATGGATGACCAGCATTAAGTTGAGTGGACTCAGCTACAGCACTGATGTGTACCTCATTTGAAGATATGAAGGACCAGGTTGAGGACTGATGAACCTGGAGAAAGTCTATCCTTGTGATTGGTAAAAGTCAACAGTGAATTGATGACATGATCTTTGTCATCATTTATAGAGATAATATGGGGGAAATAGCAAGAAGCAGAGGCAATGGTTTATTCATTTTGAAAAGAAAGTTGGTAGTACAGGTCACTTGTAACAAAATGTTTGATTCTGAAGACTTTGGTCCACAGGAATCAACTGGAACATCCCTCAGTCCCTGATGTTGTTTTGAGGTATCAGGCTTTGATCAGGCTTTAATCCCATCTTCAACTGTTTCTGCAAATCATATATTAGAATAATGCACACTTTCTATGAGTACTTTGAACCTCCCAGAAATACAGCTATGCATTAAAAGACGCTTTCAGCATCTGTAAGTTAATGCAACTTTTAAAGTAGAGGCCAGCAGAAACCTGGAAAAAAGTTACTGATTTTAATGAATGTAGATAGGTAGGTAATTGCCTTGTGCAATTTATTCATTGATTTTGTTTTCAAAACATTCACTATTGCACTTTAAGTCACAAGTTCAGAAGTATACAGTTCTGAAACCTCCTGCCCTTGTAAACCTTGCACCAACTATATACCAGGAGATCATTTCTTATCTTAAAAGCTTTCTCTTCTTTAAGCTTCATCTCAAAGCAAATCCTTTCCTTCCCCTTAACGTGGGATTTAACTCCGCAGACTTAATCAGCGCTATAAACTGCATGCGTGGCCTTTCACATTTACAGACCGTACTGAGGCTCTTAAGGAGAGACCGCCCTGCCCTCTTCACTTTGCGAAATACCGGCTCCAGCGATAGGAGTGCAATCCCGGATATTGCTGCGGCCCTTAATCCTTGCGCGCTTGCTTTACAACAAACTGCCATGAAAGAAAAGAAGCAGGTTTCAAGAAAGGGTTCTGGACACGGGGAGAAATGTATGGGAAGAAAGATACCCGGTTCTGAACAAGCGGACTTGCCTTGCGTAACGTTCTCTTTTCCCTGATAGATTTTCCTCTTGCAAAGCATAAAGCAGTGGACTCTGCGGGTCGGTTTTATTAAGAAAATGACTTTTGACATTCCTTTCCTCAAGATGAGCCCTTCAGTTCCGATTACGCCGCCGTTGCTGGGAGGTTTTCTAAGGATCACCTGGCCATCGCGTTTCCTAACTGTCCGCTGGGTGGCAGCAGGATCCCACCGCAGAAGTTCCTTTTTCTTAACAGCAAGTGTTAATGCAATTGACCAATCAGTGCTAAGATGATGGGAGGTAATTGGGTAATTGTATTTTACTGATCACAAGCGGGGGAGGGGAGAGAAGAAGGTGGGGGGTTTGAGAAAAGACACATCGTGTGTATGTACGAATGTGTGACCCTGGCGCGGAAAGGGAAAGACCATTGGAAAGTGTTGTAGGTAAAAAAAAAAAAAAAGATCGGCCCGGGGCAGCCGGTGTATCTCGAGGTGCGATTGCCGAAAGGAAAGCGGGAGGAAGCCAGCGTTGCCCTCCGCGGCAGCTGCCGGGAGGGAAAGCGGATTCTTTATTTACTTGTCCCCTCTCTTCACCCCAGCGGGCGGAGGAGTTCAAACCGGAGCTGACGGCCGCGAAGAAAAGCGGCTGCAGCTGCGCGGAGGGCTGAGCGTTTCTGGAGCGAAGGCTGGCGGTGTCAAAAGAAGCCCCGCGGCGGCCGATTTGCCTCGGAATGAGCCCTTGAAGAGGGAAAGGGGCTGACCTGGGGAGGAGGAGGAGGAGATGAAAGAAGGGAGCCGGCGGGGGACGGTGTCTTAACTTGTAGATCGGAGGGGTCGCTAAGCGGATTTGGAGCTGCTGGGGGAGAAAAGGACAGTTGGAGGGAAATACAGTGCCTGCCCCTCACCGGCTGCCTCGCCACCTTCCACTTTAGCTTCTTTTTGAGTATTCCAAAGAACACAATTTCCCCCTCCGGCACCTCCATCCCCACTTTCCACCACCCCCTCCCCGCGGCCCTCCAGCAGGTTGGCAAGCAAAAATGGAGAGGAAGACGAAATGAAGAGGAGGGGAAATCCCCGGCTGGCAAAATTCACGGCGAGCCGGACGAATCGCGCCTCCCCGGGGAGATCGGCGGGTTCCGACAGGGGAGTTTGGAACGCCGGAGGTGATCTGGATGAGGAAGAAAGGAGGAAAATGCAGCGAGGGGAGCGCGGGAAGAGGTGGGTGAAAGACGCCCACTTCAGGTGTTTCGAAAAATGACGGATTGGTTTTTGACAGCTGGTGGGAACCTTGTTTGCTCGCTCGCTCGTTGGATCTCCTCCTCCCGCTCTCTCTCTCCCCCCCTCTTTTTCCAAGCTCTCGCCCGCCGCCGCCGCCGCTGTTCGCCTCAGCGTCTCTTTCCATTTGATGTGAGGCTCTGAAAAACGCAGAGGAGTTGGAAGGAAAGGCGAAGGGATATAGTAACGCGGAGAGTTGGGCTTGCTGGCTGGCTCCTGGCTGAAATAAAAAATCCGATTGCGCACTGGGTTGTGATTGGAAATCTAATCAGATCCTTGAATCGGCGGAGAGGGAGGGTGGCGAGAGAAACCCTAAAGTTGGTTGGGGGAGAAATAATGTAAGAGGCTGCGCGCCCGGCTGGTGAGAAGAAGGAATCAGAGGCACCGAGATCATGGGAACCCTCGATCTGTGGTGGAAGCACATGGATCGGAGAATCGAGCGGGCGGCTAAGAAAAAAGGACGCGAAGGGTCTTCCCTGGCTCCCGCTGGATCTTAGCAGACAGACCCAAAAGAAATCGCCTTAAACGGAGGGGCCGTGGGGTCGTTGCTGAGGCGAACTGTGGCGGCGGCGGCGGTGGGCGAGAAAAAACCCCAACCAAAACAGTCGGCAAAATCTTTCCTTCGGGGATTCAAAAGGAGTTAAGTATTGGAGAGAGGGAGAGGCAAAGGATGCGAGACCTCACCACAAGATCCGGGCAGGAATGAAAAGTTTCCCAACGAAGAAAGACTCTTTTCGTCGAACTGCTTGTTTTCGGTTTGGGTTTTTCCCTTCCTCGGTTTTTTTTTTTCTTTTCCCCCTTCACCTGAAGCCTGTCCCGTCCGTTTGTGCCCTGATGAAGAAAGAAGTTGATACAGGCAGGGACATTTGAAAACAGCCACGTCTTAAGAGTGACGGCCGGAGAGGGGAGCGAGGAAGCCAGGAAAGAAAAATATCGCGTAAAGGAAGCTGGAAAAGGGGGGAAAAAAACAGCAGGCTTGGAGCTCTTTTGGACCGAACTAGATGGAAAATTGCAGATGGATATTTAATTTCCTATCCTTTTTTCCTCCCATCAAACTGGATCTGTTGCCGAGATGATGTAGTTTTGCCCTTGGTGGTGGTGGTGCCTGGTTTTTTTTTTAATTTTTTTTTTCTTTTCAAACACCCCCCCCCCTCTCTTTTCTTCTTCTTCATTCTGGATATCCTTCTTTTGCTCCTGGGTGATTTTCAAATACAGTGAGTGTCACATTATTATTTTTTCCTTGGGTCTTTATGCTTATTATTATTATTTTTTTAAAGGTGCTAGAGTTGAGGGGTGATTTATGTATTTGAAGGCTAGGAGAGACCAAAGGGGAACTGAAAATGGTACCTGACATGGACTGTGGGGGAGAGAGGTACTTGGATGGGGGTAGGGTGGGGAAGGGAATCAACCTTTGGGTAACCCTTGAAGATACCTTGGTTCTCTAGCTATCCTTTCCATTCATTCTCTAGTAAATGTCTGTCGTGCTCCTGCAGTATCTGGCAATGTAATGCTTGAGTTACCAACTGGCCCAAGGCTTCCAAATTCATCACCATTGCATAACAGTCTTCTCCAACCCCAGAGTAAGGTAGATGACAGTTCCCACCATCTATAGGATACATGGCCATCTCTGTTGGCTCAGGGTAGGAAGTAATAGGTGTTGTAAGTCCTGTATATCTGGAAGGCGCTAGGTCTGGCTTGGAAGGTCAGCCGAAAGAATTGGGTGTGAGGAGAGCCAAGTAGGGGAAGAAATGGAAATGATGGCAATGTCACCATCTGAAGAAGTCTTTGTAATAATGAAGCATGATTATTAGGCAAACTGGGGAAAGATGATTCTGAGATGGTGGCAAAAGTGATGCACTTGGCAATCTGTATCCAAAGAAGACATGTGAGGGAGATCTTTCCTCAAATGTCTCCTACTGTGATTTGATGGTAAATCCTCTCAGTTTTCCCAGGGCGTGTATGTGGCCGTGTGGGTCCTCATAAATGACACTTGAATCTTGTGGGTATATCTTATTGCTTTGATATTTAGCTTTCTATGTTACACTGGATGCAGTGGTTTTAATGCTTCCGTTTAAAATGAAAGGGTAACATTGATCCTATGCATGTTCACTAAGGAAATAGGATTACACATTATGTTCTGTACTCCTGTATAACTGGGAGGGACTGTGGATCTCTTTGTACAACCTACTTATCCATGGTAGCTTGGAGCATCATATATCCAATTAATTCAATTTTCTGGATCCATGCAACACAGCCATCAATTAACAAGAGGGGTTGAGTTTGCACAACAGACCAGGTTCAAATAATGTGGTGGTATTTGGACAAAACTAGCCTGTAATTGTAGCCATTTTATAAGTTGGAAAAATGAGTCTGAAAAGTTTTTTCTTTCCACTAAGAAAGTTGATCGTTGGTCATTTTGTTTTATTAATTACAGGGGCTTTCTGTTCCAAAAGGAGAGATTTCATAGTTGTAAAAAATTGTTGTGTATAGATACAGAATAGGATACAGAAGCGGACAAGATATTTTAAAGGCTATTGAGGTAACTAATCACTTTCCATTAGATTAACTTCTTTTGAGCATTGCTATTTACCATTTAAATGTATGTTTCCTTCTCACATGTGGCTCCTGATCTTGTATCCATGGGCTGATAATCAAAATGTCTACACATATACCAATGTACTTGATCAAACTGGGAAGATCTGCTTTTCTGTAAAAGCAATACCTTCACAGGTAACAACTGGAAATATTTTTCTAATTATCCTCTCCAAGATTTTTTCCAGTTGTAATCTTACAAGAGTATGAGCATTTTATCAGTGTTTCTCCATTGTGTTATTTAGACATGACTTCTGAACATATTTGATAACCTGTCAAACCAACAACATCAATATTTCTGAGAGTTGGTTTAATTATTTTCCCCTCATAGCTTAATGAAACTATCTGTTTATAAAAGTTATGCTATATGTGGACGTGTCATGTCTCTTAAGTGTTAAATACATAAAATATAATAAACTTTGAACCATCTTCTCAAAGACACGCGTGCAAGGATTCCTAATCCTGCAAAGCTGTCATAGCAAAGTATCTAGTTTTTTAAAAAAATCCCTTTATTTCATAACTCTTAAGCAAATCAGTGAAAACAAATTGATTATTACAGTTTCTCTACTGAACACATGCCATTATTTGGGGGATCTGTTTAAACAAATCTTATTTGTCCCCCACTGACTCCATTCCCCGCATCAATTTTGTTCCAGTTAGGGACTATCCTTGCATCAACAGCAATAGAACATGGATATTGTGCTTTATGTTAGGCAAGTCCTGAAATAAGATGGAGAAGGAAAAAGCAGTGTGTTTTTAAAGGGGAAAAAAAAATAAAGCAATCCTCTTGCCACTGAATCACTCTACTATGATCTGATAAATCAGAATTCATTGGCAAAGCCACCTTGCTATTTGGCAGGAAAATAGTGCCACCATTGTTTGATCCTGGGCCAGTTATATTGCAAAGCTACATGTCCATTGAATGGGGGGGGGAGGGCTTGGGGGGGGCGAAATCTTGATGAAATAAAAGTCAGTCTCACTGGTGTGTGGAATGGTGATGGTGGATGTGGACTTTCAGAGATGCTAAACTTGCTTGGCATGAGAGCTAAAAAAACATGTGGACATGGTTCAGATTGGAATTTGGAATCCTCTTTTGTTGTGATAGGTGAGATTTTGTCATTCAGACATGCACACCGGTGCTGTTTACAGATAATACCAGTAGCATTGAAAATATCCTCAAGAACCTTTGTTTTTGTTTTTTTTATGTCCTATTTTGAATGTGTGGTGGTGTTTCCATTGTGGTAGGGATAGGAATTTCATCTGGTTAACTGTTTTCATGGCTTGTGTCAGAATATAAGTGCAACATTCATCAGCGTCTGATAATTAGCCAAGATGCCTTCCAATTTTTTTCCCCCCAGGATAAAAGGGTAAGCAATTCTGTAATTACCATCAGACAGCTAGGAAGTGACAGCCAGGAGTTTCTGAATAGAGAACAATTTTGGGTATAAAATGCATGAATTGCTAGTGAAAGGAAAGAAGCATGGGCTGCTAAAGGTTTGTTTCATTTAGCATGTTTAGCTTTAAGAGGACTGCAAATTAGCTAATCTAAAAAAGGAAATTATTCTCAATAGTCAGGATGGTTCATGATTCAAAATACTTCTTGCAGAGAAAACAGTTTTATAATGCTAAGACATACGAATCCCTACAGGACGGAATGTAGCCTTTAAAAGAACCATGTTAGAGCAGCAGAAATGAAGTCTTGCAAAGTTTCTGTTCCTCTCCTTTTCTTTCTCCACCCCACCCATCTCTCTTTTCTATTTTGTTAGTTAATATTATTTAAATATCTACGTTTTGATACTTTATGCTATTGGAAGAAATTATGATTACATTGATAAGTTCAGATGAAGCAAAGACTGGCCTCCTAGCTTAATGCTGTAAGAAACGACAGTAGTAAAATGGAATGTGTACATAATACGATATGCTTCTACGAATGTAGATTATTAGGATGTGGTTATTGATGTCAAGCAAAAATGATTTCGGCATCTGTTCTTCCTATTTCAAAATATGAAATGAGTTTCAGAAAGTTATGAAAAAGTTCTCAGTAACCTCTTCACCAAGTATGGCTAGGAAGGATTCATGTGTCTATAATGTTCTCTTAGTTATTGACTATTAAAGCTATTAAATGGTAGAAAAATTTTGTACCGTAACTTTAGAGTGAATACTTTTTTTGTCGCAGGGATCTTGAGTATCATATTGCATAAAATAATTTTATTGCATAAAATTACATACTTATTTAAAATTACATACTTACTTATACTTATTTATGTAATTCCTGTCACTGCTCATCTCACAAACAAGTGACTGGATGGTGTTCAACAAAACTAAAACAATAAATCTAAAATTATTATTGTTAAATTATTCCAAGTCATTAAAAAAACCTATAAAACAGCAAAAACGAAGAATAATAAAGGAATGATAATAATAATGGAACCATTACTTGATAGTGATGCTTATTTTTTAACCATAGGAATCTTTATACTGCAAAGTTTGTGCAAACCATGATTTACAGCAATAGATGCTTTCATGTGGACGGCTTCTGTTTAATCAGGATTTATTTCATTTGGCAAGAGACTGAGGGAAGTCATGCTAGACTATGATATAAACAGTCTTTCAAAGAAATGCAATAATATGTAACTATTGACTTTTCTTGATGAGCCAAAGATTTACAAAACACTTTTTAAAACCAATTAAGTAGTAGAGTTTCATATTTGGGATTGCATAAGAAGTGTAATTCTTCATTAGAACAGAAAGATTTGTCTTCTTATTGGAACATTTCTAAGATGTTCGTTCAACTCTCTAGCAATGATGTCCCTGTGTGGCTTTAACTGTTTTGTGGATAACTATGAAGTAGAAAATAATATAGTATATAAGACACTACTTAGATTGATTAAATCATAGAGGAAGAATATTATTATAGGTAAAGAAAATAACATATTCTACTTTAAGTACATGTATGTATACCACAAACTAAGCCAGAGAGAGGTCATTTATAGCTGGTATCCAAGGAAGCAAGTATAGAAGTGTGCATCATTTTCTATGCATGGTTTAAATGTTGCTATAGTGATATTTCAGGATGCAAGTTGTATGATTCCTCCTGCCCTTGATCTAGATAGCCTTATTCTCCTTCTCCTTGTTCTCTGTTCTTTTATAATATGGTTCACAACAACAATAATGTCCATATAATTTGATTACAAGAGATGCAAGAGAGAAAAAAATGTTTCTTGTTTATTTCATATACATATCTAAGTCTCCAATATCCTGCAACCTTAAATGGGGGAATCATATTTTTGAGAGAACTGGGTAGATGACATTTTTTAATGTTAAAAAAATTAAACATATTACAATATTTAGAGTACTGGGATATGTTAATTGAATATTTCCAAGCAGATCAAATACATGTAGCATATCTATATGTGTGTTATGTATGTGTACAGTTTTGAAAGCAAGCAACAGAATGTCATTTTTAATGTGTGCCAGCATGCCCCCAGGGGAAAAAAAAAAGATAATAAAGATTATCTATACAGTTGTAGCTAAACAATCAGAAATAACATTAAGTCTACTTGACTGGAATCTTTATCTCTGGGACCTCTTTGGAATAACGGTTTCCATTATGGGCAAACTAAAATGCCACTCAGAATCATAAACAGATTCCTGATAATTGATAATTGCTTAAAAGTTCCTTCATTTGTGATTCTGCAAGCCAAGGGAACTCTGACATACTTGGTCTGGAATTTTTAAATCAAGTACAACATGAGGCAGTAAATGGCTGTGGATTTTATAAAACATATATCTAGTTTTTTAAAATGTCTATTTCCTAGTTTTAATTTGTGATATATAATTATAGTTAGAATTTTTTTTAAAAAAGGTCAATTTAAAATAGATAGATAGATAGATAGATAGATAGATAGATAGATAGATAGATAGATAGATAGATAGATAGATAGATAGATAGACCTAGAGCCATGGATGTCGCTATTGAACTAATAAATCCTTTAATACTTCTTTCTATCAGAATAGCAAGATTTATGCACTTTTAGGAAATGGGAAATTTTATTTTCCAAAGCTTAAGCAAGATACATAAGGTTTTCTCCCAGTTATTATTACACATAAAAATAGTTCTGGATCATCTCATGGATCATTGGGTGTCTGTTGTGACTGCTTTCCAGAAAAGGGCATCAGAAAAGTTCATTTTAAACAGTTCATTAGAAATAGGACTAACCTCTCTGAGACGAGTTTCTCACCTGGGCAAAATAGCTTACCTGCATTCAACCTTATTGAGCCTTGGAGCTACTTCATGTGTTATGCAGTCAGGAGGATCTTCGCTTTAGTTGAGATGCAATGACTCATAAATTCTCTGGTCATGTCAATGAGTGACTCTTAGGCAAGGTGACATCATGTGATCTATGAAAGTCAGTTTGCCTCTTGCGTGTTAGATTGGAAAACATTAATATACCATTGACCTGGATACAATCTGCTACAGTGATAATCTTAGCAAAGAGGCTGCCAAATCATACAAAAGCATAATTAAAAGAATTATCTTGATACTTATTTATTTAGATCTCAGTCTTTGTAATGAGGCATGACTAAATTTTCTTTAATAGAAGTTCAAAATTCTCCTGTTTCACTAAAGTACTTCAGTAGTGTACACAAATAATTTCAGCTAATTTGTGGGTTGTTTGTTTTTTCCCCCTACTACTTTATTTTTGATTGCAGCTTGACTGTCTTTTTCTAGATGTGGTGATCTAGAAAAATGACATTTTCATCCCACAGAAAATGGACTATGCTTTTGTCTGTATGTATCTGTGTGCAATATGCACGTATGTACAGGTACACAGCAGGAATTAGATATCGTATGTTCATAAAAGATTTTGAAAGGAGATGTACATAGATATTCCAAACCTCATCTCGAATCAATGACATACTGTGGGAACCCAATAGTTAGTATTCAGAGTGATTGCTATGAAATGGGTAGCTATAAAAAATCATTTAATTGTTTAAATAACTAAATTGCATTGATGGAATGATCATACTTTCAGCACTTGTGAGAAATTTGGCCTGGTGTGTTGGCAAGAAAACACCCCTGAAGCTAACAAGATAATATTTTATAGAAAACTGTTAACATTCAGAAGATCTAGGGCAGGGGTGTCAATTTCACATTTGTCACATTGTCATCATGTGATGTATCACAACTTTTTCCCCCTTCACTAAAATGGGGGTGGGCGTGGCCAGTGTGTGACGCATCTGGCCTGTGGGCCGCGAGCTTGACACTCCCGATCTTACCCAGATTCTTATTGAATGTGGACTGAATAGATTTAATAAAGAATAAATAGAAATATTCTCATACCGTATACTGTTTTGATTATTGCAACTGCTTATGAGGCAATGTCCATTTGGCAACATTGTTCTATCTTTTCAAAAATAGCTGGCTTTTGTATATTTTTTTTCAGCTTGGTGTTAACTAAAGAAGCACCAGGCTACAACTTGGTTTATTAGTAGAAATAGTAAAAATAAATACAGTTTAGTGCTTTAGATTCAGTTCAATGCATAGTGCATATTTCGCAATGTTTTAAAGCAACCACAGCTTTTCTCAAAATCCCAAAGCTTTATTAAAGTTCTGCAGATAGAATGTGGATCTGAAAGCCCCTTTTTGTCAATCAAATCCAAAGCACTGTGTTACTCTAATGCTTAATCCAAGTTGCTTTGGGAGGGAGAGGGATGATTGTACATGGAGCTCTATTTTCAACTTGTATTCCTTTTTTTAAGTTATCAAGAGACTCAAGTAAGTGTGTGGAAGTCAAATAGCCAATTTCCCTTCTGTTCTTTTGAGCATCCCAGATGAAACAAAATGTACATCCTGTGCAGAGGGAATCATTTAATTAGCTGTGCAATCAAGTTTTTTTTAATGAACTGCAAAGAACAGTAGAAATAAAAAACCTGGACATGCACAACAAATAGAGATTTCATTCCATGAAATTGTCTTGAATGTTGAAGAAATATATTGAATTCAATGACTTGTTGCCATAGGCCTCTTTCTCAAGAATTTTTGCAAAGAATGGTATGCTTGATCTGTGAGTTGGGTTTTCTCCAAGAAGAGACTACTGTACTCTTAGACTACAGTTTAAGGTTCCACTGTTGCTATTGGTCAAATGACTGCTGGATAAAGCTATGTGAGACAACAAATACATATTGATGTTTTATTAGCTATACCGGTAACTTTAGAATAATAGACCTGAATCTGAATTTAGCAAGAGATGCATCCTTATATATTGTCTGCGTCCAACAGAGCAGGATACCCATAACAAAATTTCTAATTGTCATGTAGATGACTATTAATAATATTTCTCCGGATTTAAACTATCTACATATTTATACTTTTTGATTCCTTCTCCTGTAATTCTGGGGAAACACTTTTAAAATCTTCCCAAATTGTGGATGTTCCTCATGTCTGTTTTGTTATTTAACCTTTGTGACTGATATTAAGTCAGTACCGACTGTCCTCTTTTTAAGCTGAAAGTTCCTTCCATGTTCTTTAATTCTGCATTCTGCTGAATGTCCAGTTTTCTATTGTAACTATTTCACACAAATTTACAAATGGAAGAAATGAATGGAAAATAAAATTACCAGGGATAATTCCACTGTACAAACTGGATGTTCCATCTAATGCAATGCTTTAAACGTAAAAGCATGCAACTATCAGAAGCTCATGTAGGTATGTATATGTATATGTATATGTATGTTTGAGGGACCCAGGTGGGAGGCCTCAATATGAATGAATCTTTACATCTGCAGATCTAGGAAGACACAATTGTTCAGATCAGGATTTACTTAAGGCTCCAGATTATTCTGTTTTATTTTAGAAGGTTACCCTTTAAATGTCTATTATTTTACTGGCTTACCTTGGGGAAGTCTGTGTTTCTCAGTTGAATGTATTTCACAGAGTTTTTGAGAAGGTAAAAAGAGGTGACTTGTTCTGTTGGGAAAGGACAGAATAAAATTTTGTTCAATAAATAGGCTGAAATCTGATACAGTTTTAAGTAAAGCACAAGGAAATAGTGGTTTATAAAATTCACTTTTAGGATCTTAGAATGAGCATTTTAGAGTGTGCATAAACATATGTTCCCTTAGGTAATTACATTTCCAGATATGAACTGTATGCAAAAAGAATAGAGTAATTAGTATAACAACTTCATAAACCTGCAGTTGTTTCTATTTTTTAGCACAATGGGTGACATTTCCAAGTTTCTGGCTTTGGAAACTTAACTTTTCTTATTCTGTAACATATATTTTATATATACAAATTTTTCTAACAGATTTTCATCTATAATAACAGGATGGTTAGCACCTCACAGCTACACATTTTTATTTATATTTCATAATTCTAAACCACCCTTCTCAAATTAATTTAGCACATACATTAATAATAAATTATATATTTTGCTAATTGCCACCTCATGTTTGTTAAACCATTCTCTCTCATACGTGTACACCTAAATAGGTTCTTAAAATACTTCTGAAGAACACAGTGGAAAAAATAAGTTTTCATAGATATTATTTTGCTTATACTTTTCTCTGCATAATGGATATGTTTTAGAACTCATGTGTATTTTCCGCTGGGATCAATTGGAATATACATTATATCTATTAGGTAGAAGATTCTCAGTGATAAAATGAGACATGAAAGAAGGAAAGAGCTAAAGTAGATTCTTTGCTATTGTTTTGGTTGCCTGTTGTTTTACAAGTCTCTTGATACCCTGTAGTTATATTATTTATTATAATAAATAATAGATAATAGTAACCTGGACTTTTGCAGCTCAGCTATGGAAACTTTAGCTCATAGACACCACCTGCCAGTATTTGCCATTCTCTGGTTCATCTCTTTTTAAGAACTATTTTAATAAAAAAGGGGAAATGCTGACATGCTGCATCATTTTCAAGAAGTTCTCTGGACATATTTAGACTTTCTTAGGAAATAGAAATGATGATGAATGTAACCAATATTTTGTTCTGATGTGTGCCTACATACATTGAGAGCAAACAGAACAAAAGACCATTTGCCAAAGAACATCCTGGGTGGTTAGTAAGGGTGACAAAAGTGATCTCACCAGCATAGCTTCTGCTGTATGAGAGTATTTATTTATTTATTTATTTATTTATTTATTTATTTATTTATTTATTTATTTATTTATTTATTTATTTATTTTGTCACACAGTATATATAAGCATAAGTATGAAATAACTATACCATATATAAGCATATATATGAGTATGAGTATGTAATAACTATATTAATTGGATATAGCAAAAGGAAACAATAGGACAGGAACAGTAGGCACGTTTGTGCTCTTATGCACGCCCCAGTGGTTTTTAGCAAGTTTCACAATCTAAGCAGAATGCCCAGAATTTTTTTGCCCTCAAAATTCCTAAAAATATTGACATATTTCTTTTGCATTAGAAGAAACAATTTTGGTAAACATAAATGGCTATTTTTTAAAAAGCTTCCTGCCAGCCTTCAACATAGGAAAATGTAGTTTCTCTCCCTTGAATTTTCCTCTTTCTCCCTGTGAAATTATGATGATACTCTCTGAAATGATAGAATGTCACTACCTGTAGTATGTGATGAAACACTGTCATCTAAAGATTTTAGATGCATAGATTTTAGATACATAGATTTTCTCTATAATAGTCTGTCCCTAACTAGGTCTTTCAGATCTTCCAATAATGTGCTCATCACCAGTATAACTGACTTCACCCATCTTACCTATGTTGTCTTCTTCTCATTCCTTCCATCATTCTTAGCATTAGTACCTTCTCCAGAGAGCTAGGTCTTTGCATAATGTGTCCAAAGTAGGAGAATTTGAACATAATCATTTGTTCACAGTGTCCACAGAAACAGTTTCTAATATTGACATTCAAGAGGACAATATTCTTCCCATTTTGCTCCTTCAATGTCCAACTTTTGCTTCCATAGAGGGCCACAGGGAATACCTTGCACAATTCTGATCTTTGTAGATATAGACCTATCACGGAATTTGAGTGGCTTTCCAAGGCTTTCATGGTTGGTTTACCAAGTGCTAGTCAGCAGCATATTTTTTGACTGTTTCTTCCGTTATTGTTGACGGTTGTTGATGATGATCCAATTGATGATGCTAAAAGAAAGAATCTGGACACCATTTTGATATCTTCACTCTCAATTTTAAGGGTGGTTGTTGTACTTGTTGTAGAACTGTTAATGAGCTTGGCCTTCTTTGTGTTTACTCCCATCTCACTGTGCTCTTTGACTTTTATTACTACTACTTGCAGATCTTTTATATTTTCATGATATAATTTTGTGAACATTAGCCATGAAGACCATGATATATTTTGCTTTTGCTTTAGGCTCACCTCAGTCTTTCTTGTGATTGGAAAATTTCAATTGTTATTAACTTTAACATGAAAAGATAAAACTGCAAAATATTCTCCAGGTTCTTTCCTTTCTATATAGCAATTTGTCTGAACAGTCTATATACTACCACCATGATGGCGAACCTATGGCATGCATGCCAGAGGTGGCATTCAAAGCCCTCTCTGCTGGCACACACACTGTCGCCACAGGTCAGATCTCTGTGACGTTTCTTTTGAGAGCTTTTGTTTCGCTGCAAAAGATGAAACATAAGCTCATGAAAGAAAAAAGATCTTACCTCTTGCCGCACTGCTGGTGTTCAGATGACCTACCTCTGCTGGCCAGCTGGTCTTCGGGTCTCTGATGCGCATGCACCTTTCAGTTTGGGCATGCACACGAGCACAGTTTGGGCACTCTGTACGTAGTCATGCAATTAGCCCTAAATTCAATTCTTGTTAGAGGACTTGATTCTATAGCATAAGATCTGGCTACATATGTCTGCTGATTCACAATAAGGATGAAATTGATTATGTCTCTGTTGATTATTATAACTGAAAAATAATACAGAATACACATTGTGTACCGTAAAAAATAAATGCTGCCCTTTGGGTAGTGGTGGGAAACACTGAAGTTATGTAATACCTCATATACAAGGGAATATGTAACTTCTACATCTCTAAAAGATGCTGAGACACTAGAAAGAGTACAGGGAAGAACAATTAAGAAGATAAGGGGTCAGCAGGATAAATCATATGAGGAACGGTTAACGAAACTAGGTATGTCTAGCCTAATGAAGAGAAGAATTAGAAGTGACATGATAGCTGTCTTTCAGTACATGAGGGGCTGCCACAGAGAGGTGGGGCTTGATTTACTCTCCAAAGCTCCTGAGGGTAGGACAAGAAGCTGTGGGTGGTTAAAGACAAATTCAATCTGGAACTAAGAGAAACTTCTTGACAGTGAGAACAATTAATGAATGGAAAGCTTTCTTCCCAGAGTTGTGAGTGCACCATCGCTGAAGGTTTTCAAGAAAAGATGGGACAGCTATTTCTCTGGGAAGATATAAGGTCTTCTTCCATGGGCTTTCACTAGAAGATCTCCAAGGTTCCTTCCAGGCCTATGGTTCTATGGTTCTATGGTCTGTGCCCCTCAAACTTAAAAAAAATATGATCTGTAGATTTTTTAAAAAAAAAATGGTGCTCCAGCTTGACTTTTCCAATTATGCTTCTTTGCATAATACTATTTATATACATAGGGTAGAAACCAGTGGTGGGAGGCCCCCGGTCCGGTCCGGGTTTTGCAAACCAGTAGTAAAACTGGTGGGAGGCTCCACCGGTTTTACTAACCCCCACCCGGATAATCTGTGCATGGGCAGAAGCTTTTGCACATGCGCAGGCAGAAGCTTTTGCACATGCACAGAAACGTGCAGATATTCAGAAGCATGTGCATGTGCAGAAATACACAGATGTGCAGAAGCATGTGTACGCGCAGAAGGACACACACATGCATGAGCAAAGTGAGTGCTCACACGCGATCCTGTTGTGAACCAGTAGTAAAGGTAAGTAGGACACACCCATGGTAGAATCTGCTTTACAGTTGAAGAGAATCAACATGTAACATATATGTATTGGACTATGCATGAATGTACATTTTTAAATATAACTGGTAAGGTCTGATCAATGTGTAAGTGCAGATATCAGATTTCTTTGCCTTTTTATTTCCCCGGAATAGCTCTACCATACTATTTATATGAATAGACTTTAGCTCTAGTTAGCAGTTACAAGTTCTGGTTTATGAAAGTATTTCACAAGCAACAGAGTAATTACTTTAAGTAGAGTATGATAAATTAGGGATGTGCACAAACTTTTAGCAAGTTTTTTTTCACATGTTGGAATGCACATAATGGTGCAAGCGTCCTGTTGAACCTAAGTAGATTTAGATCAGTCTGTGAGATCTGAGCAATCTTATGAGCTCACCAGTAAAAGGGGAGATATTAATGCAGTAATATTTTAACAGCTGGACTTTAGGGTACCATTTCCAAAGCCACAAGTGCAGTTAAAAAATGTAGCTAGCTATGTATGAACATGTAGCTATGTTCCTTGCAAAAAACCCCCAATCCCTTTATAGCTGTTATTTTCCTAAGGAACTGAACTGTTTTTTGTTTTTTTAAAAAATTACATTTAGAAAAGGCATTCAGTAACATATTCAGCATTTCACCTAATTTGTTTCTCAATCTTGAAAGTATATGTGACATTAAAAATATGAGCAGAGGAAATGAGTTGGTATTTGAGAACATGAAAAAAAAAAGAATTTTACCAATATTCACTGCCAGGGAATTATCACCTAGAAAGCCGTTGTTTTTAGAAGTAAGGAAAATGCTAAATGGGTAATTAAAGCAAAGCCACTGTTCATTTTGTCTGATCTCCTTAGACACCTATGGACAAAACCCATCACTTATTTATGAGCAACTATCAACACTATCAAATAAGACCTGACAACTCCCAATTTGTTCAGTTAAGAGAAGCAAACAAAAAACAAAAAAACAAAACCAATACATTTATCTGGCTCAGAGAAAGAATTTCATAGTTCTGAGCTTATCTGAAGACTTTATTTTCAGTAAAATCATATGCAAAAAGAAAGATCATGCCAGATTTGTGGTTTACAGTTTGAGTAAAGTACCCCTGAAATATAATATGAATTTAGTGTCTGCAATAAACATTCTGTAAACACTACAATTCTTCGTACTTGACAACTCCTGCTTTTTTGAAGTCTTAAGAGAATAGCAAAAAGAGTAACTAAGGCTTCATAATTTATTTGTGAACTGTATTTAGCTTTCATGAAAATATGAACTCTTAGCGTTCCCCTTCTACCTTAATGTGTCAACTTTGGGTTTTAGTTTTTTTTCCTAGGTTCTATTATAATAAGAATCAAACATATTTCAAAAATAGTCCTGGTGATTAATCTTGGTTCAACATTTCATACTCACTCATGATTGTTGTGTTGCTACTGGACAACAGTAAACACAGCATGTGCAAAATGAAAGCAGTTACAGAAAGCATAGCGACTCTTACTGTTATGACTGTCTGAAAAAGACTGCTGTGGTATATATGGCTTATTCACAGGATGAACTATGTGTGTGAGAGGCTTCTGAGTTGTAATGAGATCTTGAATTATTTAGTATGATTTATAAGAGTAAATCTGTAGTTTGGCAAGCTAATTTTGATTTCAAATAGGGTAGATTAGCCCATCCCTAGTCATTTTTTTTTAAAGTCCTACTGACCTTGTATGCCAATTCAATTAGGCTTGCAAACTTCAATATGTCCTTTATATAGCAATATCTTTGGTATCCCAAAATTATGGACTGTAGGTTTACAGGCAGGAATATTTGCATCTACAAATTAGGAAAATTGATTTTCAATGCATACTTAAAAATCTCAATGTCTCTCCAAGGGGCTTCATAAAAACATTGGAGCTGTTCACCATCTATCTTTATCATGAGTCTCCCTAAGTTTTCCCCATCATGACCAATCTCTCTTTATGTACTTAGTTATAATGAGATTTTGCTGAAAACTTCCTCCCGCCTGGAACCCTAGAAGCTATTACAGCAGCTGTCCTAATGACATAATCTTGTGCAACAGTTCTCCCAAGATGTATGAATATTATATAAATGCTAGCTACTATAAGGAGTTCAGTGGCATGTGGCTTTCACAGTATCTTATTGGAGTGATCTACAGCTGCCCCTAGCAAACAACCATTTTTTTATAGAACTTCCAAGGATTGTTTTGAAGAACTCTCAAGAAGTGGAAATCATATGTTTCCCTTGGTATGAGAATCTCCCATGAACTGCCTTAAGTTGGAGGGGCCAGTTTTGTGACTCTCTAAGAATTGTCAACAAAATAAATGTATTTTCCACCCAAGTGAGAATGGGCACGTTAAAAAATACCAGCATGCACAATTGGTTATAGTTGTAATAATTGCCCATCTTAATATACATTAATGAGATTAAAACAATCATAATTACTTTGTGGATTATCATTTTGAGTTTTAATTAGGGAACATAGAAACTTGCATGGGTTATTTACTTAAAATGCTACTGCTGAATCATGTTTACTAAGGAAATAGGATTTTATTGCATGTATGAAATGCAATCTAACATAAATGCATTTAGGATGGTTTGTGTATTTAATCGCTCAACTCTCACCAACAGTTGGTGATTAGCAAAACTTTAAAAAGAATGTATAAAACAAGAAAACAAAATAAAAAAAAATACTTATTGGACAAATGCCACATAGGAAACTTAAGTCTTAGGGATGAAGGGAAAATGCATAATAAGAATAATAAAAGGATGAACTTACCAGAGAGAGAAATTTCCACCATCTGCCATTGTTTCTCATTCCTCAAATCTCCAGGAAATACTCTTACTACATATTATGTAGTTTAATCTCACATTGAAGGAGCTGGTCCAGAAAAAGACTTGTATTTATATCTGGGTCTGTGTATATATCTTAAATAGATGTTGACTCCTCTTGACTGCTTGGACAAATCCCTGCAGTTTTGTTTTGGCAAGAATTTGTACATATAATTTGTTTAAGAATCTTTCAAATTATAACATGAGCTAAACTGAAATAAAGAAAAGAGAATAGAGACTAAAATGTCCGGAGGGGGGGATGACAGAAAGAAAGAGAAAAGAAATAATATAATAAAGAGAAAATAAATATGTGAAGAAGTGACTTTCAACCTTTAGCACAAGTATAAACAAATCTATGATATCTCATCTAAGATTTAAAACATTTACATTTTCGTCCTATAGTCCATCTCTTATCTATAAACAAATGCATTAAACGTCACCATTTTAGTCCTGGTGTCAGTAGAAACTTCATAAACTGTTGTCTGAAAAAATATATCTTATTGCAGGATCAAATCTGGGTCTATCACTGGGACCAGAGATTTTGTCTTTTAAGCTTTCAGTCTCGTGCTGGAGCTCATCTTCGGGGAACTTCTCTCTTCTAGCTAGAGAGAAATTCCCTGAACATGGGCACCCGCCCCAGCATGAGTCTGAAAGTGTGGAAGACCAAACCTCTGATCATGGTGACTGACACAGATGGGATCCTGCAATATTATCCTGGGACATATATTTGCCTTCGTTCGTAATATATCTTGTTTTAAGTTTGATCAAATAAACCAACTTTATCTTCCCTCCTTTTACATTTTTTTTTTTATTTATTTATTTATTTATTTATTTATTTATTTATTTATTTATTTAGTCACAACAGTATATATAATATATAAGCATATATATGAGCATAAGTAAGTAATAACTATATTAATTAGATATAATGGAAGGGAATAATAGGACAGGAATGGTAGACACATTTGTGCTCTTATGCACGCCCCTTATAGGAAAGGGGTGAGGTCAATAGTAGACAGTTTTTGGTTAAAGCTTTGGGGACTTTGAGAAGAGA
Organism: Ahaetulla prasina; assembly: GCF_028640845.1. Lineage (NCBI taxonomy): Eukaryota > Metazoa > Chordata > Lepidosauria > Squamata > Colubridae > Ahaetulla > Ahaetulla prasina. The sequence goes on along the minus strand of NC_080539.1, from coordinate 290,342,793 downwards.
CCACAGAGTCAGGTAGTGCATTCCAAGCATTAGCAACTCTGTTACTGAAGTCATATTTTCTGCAATCAAGTTTGGAGCAGTTAATATTAAGTTTAAATCTATTGTTTGCTCTTGTATTGTTGCAATTGAAGCTGAAGTAGTCTTCAACAGGAAGGACATTGCAATAGATGATTCTATGAGTTAAACACAGGTCCTGTCAGAGGCAGCGGAGTTCTAAGTTTTCTAAACCCAGGATTTCAAGTCTGGTGGCATAAGGTATTTTGTTGTATTCAGACGAGTGGAGAACTCTTCTTGTAAAATATTTCTGGACACGCTCAATTGTATTGATGTCTGAAATGTGGTATGGGTTCCAGACAGGCGAGCTGTATTCAAGAATTGGTCTAGCAGTGGCGCCGCAGGCATTGAAGACTGTCCTTTCGGACCGTCAGCCCCGTGATCTCATTAAAGTCGTTCAGACAGCACTCATCAGCTGTCTGACAGCTTGGAAAACTTTCCCTTGGGAAAAGAGGGAAAGGTAAGCTGCCAGGTGGAGGTAGAGCTCCCCGAGAGCCCCAGAAAAAAATCTAGAGGCAAAAAGGGTGAGAACTCCCTATTTAAGCCTGGCGAAAGCTCCAGATCCGGGATCCTCTGCATTAATTTATTAATGCAGAACAAAATGCCGCGACCATCTCTGCTATCAAGATCAATCTTAATTTACTTTAAGCAGATGGAGCAAAGGCAGGAGGACAGGCTGATGTAAGCACCAGACCTCAACTCGATCTTTGAATGGTACTTGAGAAGAAAGGAAATGGCACCTCTGCTTAATAGGACGTGAAAATGAAAGTTAAGGAAGCCCTCGTTAGTGCCCTTAATTCTGTTTAAACTTGCTGGATTTTATACTTATGTGAAGAAATGTTAAAGAGAAAAGTTGAAGGACTGCAAAATTGATTTACCCAACCCAAATAAGGAATTTATCAACAGATTTGATTTTGTTGCAAAGTATAAAGTTTAAGTAAGATGGCTTCTGTGCAATTAAAGCCTTCTGTTTTTAAGGAAACTGGTGCCTCGTTAGCTCAAATATATAAATTACAAGAAGAGTGGAAAGAATTTCTAAAGGCTCAAATTTTTGCTATAGACAAAAGTTCAAGGAAATTGAAGAGAAAATAATGAAAGTTAAAGATACTCTTGAAGCTCAGGACGAAGAAATAAAAGAAGATATGGTGGCAGCATTTAAAAGTTTTCTTGAATACACAAATCAGCTGGATGAAAGAGTTGAATAAGTTAATCAAGTTAATTTGGACTTAAAAAAATAAAATAGAGGAGCTTCAGACTAAGGTAGACACTGCAGATGAAGAACGAGTTTTGTTGCAATATAGAGTAATGGAATCTGCATTGAGAGTGAGAGGTTTGAAAGAAAATAAGTGAGAGAATTTAAAAGATGTCTTTGCAGAAGTTTTTGCACAGATGATTGGACAGAAACCTGTAGATCTTAAAATGCAAATTGAAAAAATCTATTGTGTTAATTCATGGGTTGCACGAGAAAGACTGTTATCAAGAGATGTAGTGATTTATTTTACAACTAGGAAGATTAGGACTGAGATTTTACAAGCTTCTTATAAAAATAAAACTCAAATATTAGGACAAGAGGTATTAGTGTTAAAAGAAATTCCCTCAAAAATTTTAAGAAATAGAAAAAAGTTTGCTTTTTTGGTGGATGAATTTAGAAATCATCAGAGATGGTTTAGATGGGAGGTTCCAGCTGGACTAACAGTAAATTATGCAGGAGAGAAATATCGACTTAATATGGTGTTTAAAGCAAGAGATTTTTATACTAACGTATTGAAGGCTGGAACTCCACCACTGCTAGAAGTTAAAATGGGAAGCAGTGGAAATGGTTAAAAAGTGTGAGAAGGTAGCAAAGCAAATACAATCTAAAGTAGAGGCTGTGACTAAGGAAGAAAGGTTGAAAGCAGCAGGGGAAGAGCAAAGAATGATTGTAATTACTAAACGTAAAGAACAAGGAGTAAAGAAGCAACGATTTCAAACGAAAAGGGCTTCTTTTTGTGGGAAAGGGTAAATCACAAGCAAAATTTTTGGATATAAAAAGTAGAAAGGATAATTTATAATTGGCTTTAGTAAGTAGTTAATTAGATAAGTATAAAACTCAGGAATTTTTCTTTTCTTATATAAAATGCTTTATAGATGGTATTTGGAAATTAAATTGGGGTGTCTATGTCTTAATCTGTAATTTAAATGTGGGAGATATATTGATGTTATTTTATTATATATGGTGGATTTAGTTATGTTGGATAAAAACTGATGTTGGGTCATATAAAGTGTTGGAAAAAAAGAAAAAAAAGAAATGGAATTCATTAAGGCTTGTATGACAAAATGGTTATAAAATATTTGGTAACTGATATGGAAATATGGGGAAGGAAAAATTGGGTTAAATGTTAATTGTATATAAGTTAAAAAGTTAATAGAGAAAATTTTATAAAATGTTAAAGTTTGGTTGATTATATAAAAAAAAATTCTAGAAGAAGATAATGCTTATTTAGTAATTGATGTTATTGGGTATGGATGCTAAAAGTACTGAACTGTTGGAAGCGATGGAAATTTCAGTATACCTGAATGAATACCCACAAGAAAATATACTGGAATGAATAAGATGGACTGACTACAATTAGAACAATTATTGGATGAAGAAATATCAAATATCTTATGAATGAACATTTCCTTTTTTTTCTCTTTATTATGGACAAGGAGAGTTGAGGTAATAGGCAAGGGATGGGAATTTATGGATAATTAGTGTATTTTAGCTTATGATTGTTAGATCTTATACCCTCTATTTTGCCCTGGGAAGTCCGGGAGAGGGTGAAGATGTGTGGGGGGAGTAGAGTGGGATGTATTGAAAAAAATCTTTGTAAAACTCTTTAATAAAAAAAAGAATTGGTCTAGCAAATGTTTTATATGCTCTGGTTAGTAGTGTAGTGTTTTTGGAAAAGAAGCTACGCAAGATTAGGTTTACAACTCTTAGAGCCTTTTTTGCTAGGTCGTTGCAGTGGGTTTTGGCACTTAGATCATTTGATATGAAAACTCCAAGGTCTTTAACAGAGTGGGGGTCATCTGTAAGGTAATGTCCATCAAGCTTGTACTTAGTGTTTGGGTTCTTTTTTAATAGTCTTAATGTTGACTATATTCAAATATGGTCATAGAATTTGATTTCCTTTCTTCTTTGTTCCATTGCACTAAGCGCTTCAAGGCTTTAACAAGCCTCTTTTGTAAATCCAATGGGAAAAATCACTCTTTTGATTTTTCATTTACTGTATATCTATCTCCCTTTTGCATTTTAAAACTTTAGCTAGGTTTTTTTTTGTGTTTTTTTTTTTTTGAGATCCAAAAAATCTACTATTTTCTGATTCCATTCTTTAAAAGTATCCATTAATATTTTCACTGTTAGAGCATTTTTCATCATTTTACAGGCCTCTATATCTTTTCTGTACCTAAAATATTTAGTCCCCTCTAGTGTCCATTTTTTTAAATTGCTTATCTTTGTTATCTCCTGTAAAAGTTAAACAGAATCTATTTCACATATATTCACCCAAAAAGTTCATTGAAATGTGACTCCAATTCTGGTAAACACTTGCCATTTGCTATATAGTGATCTGAGTGATTACTTACTGTTATTGGGGAATAAAAGCTGGTATAAATATTTCTCAGTGTGATATACACTGAGAGAGAAGGAGGGAGGGAGGAGGGGAAGGAGAGAGGGAGAGAGAATATTTTAGGCACCTTTTGTTAATTTTATTTCATATGTTTTAGTAGTGGTGTGTTTGTGTGTATGTTAATCAATGAGAATAAGGCATCATATTGACTTGGAGCAGTGGTGAAATTCATTTTTTTTACTACCAGTTCTGTGGGTGTGGCTTGGTGGGCACGGTGTGGCTTGGTGGGTGTGGCAGGGGAAGGATACTGCAAAATTCCCATTCCCTCCCCACTCCTGGGTGAAGGATATTGCAAAATCTCCATTCCCACCCCACTCTGGGACCAGCAAGAGGTGCTATTTGCCTGTTCTCTGAACTACTCAAAATGTCTGCTATTTCTTCAGAACCTGTCAGAGCCTGCTGGATTTCACCCATGACTCTGAGGAGGAATAGAATTATTGGAGCTAGGAAACCTTATAGATATGATGACCCTCTAATTTCATTCTCAAAAACATGCTTGTTAATTCCAAATATGGCCAATGACAAACCAACTGCTTTAGTGTAAACTAAAGTCTTGTATGTCTGTTCCTACTCCTCTTAAGTATTACATGGGAGCTATATATAACTGATGCAATGCAACAGTATCATGCATATTAATATGGTTTGGGGAATCACCTACTTTTTCAGGCATCTTTGAGGGAAAAGAGATTGTAATTCATATGTATGTATGTGTAACTGTGTGTGTGTAAACTTATTTAAAATATAATTAATATAATTGACAAAGGTTTGATCTGTTTCATCCTACTAGTCTAAAGGTCAATTGATAGAGACAGTTCCTTCCATTGCAACTTATAAAATTTTCTTCAGAAACTATCAAGGGTGAGATTTCCAATAACTCTGAATTATTTGAATAATATGCTCAAATACCTGTATAAAGAGTCTTGATGCATCCTGGTGTACAGTCATTTTAAAGAGGGTTTTAAAAACAGCATTTTACCAATACACATTGAGGAAAAATGATATTAATTCAACCATGATGTGTTCAGTGCTCTGTAGAAAATTTAAACACTGAAAAATTCTCATTGCTTTAGTTTTTATTTATTATTTAAGTCAATAATTTTCTTCAGATAGGTAGCCATTTTATATTCCATGTCTGTTTGTTTATCTACAAATATATGTATATGTACAGAAATATATTGACATAGATAGAGACATGCAGAGAAGTGTAGGCAGACATATAGGCTATTACATTTGAAAAGTATCTTAAAATCACTATGAAGAAAGAAAATTGAAACAGAATGAAGGGAAGTCTATGAGCAGAAATCTATTCCTATTATTAAAGAGAAAATGAGTCAGTTGCATTCAATATGGCAAATCAACTTAGATTTTAGAGGAGATAGCAAGAAAAAAAATAGTATTCACAATGTAGCAATATCATTTTCATGTTGTCATTACTTAAATAGTTAATTTTTGTTTCAGGGTCTGTTATTTTAAAAACAGTGGAACTGTCCTGAATTCCTTTTAGTCCATGTGTTCTGTGTCATCTTCCAAGTTTCAAAGTTTAATACTGTATTTTGTCCTACACTGCTTGTATGTTTCCACATGTAGCACTAGGGACTGTCAATTCTGCATTTATTAATGTAATAATGGATAATTCCTTTATTCACGATGATATCCATACCATCCTCTATACACTGTAATATTTCTTAGCAACATGCTATATAGGACTCAGCATTATGTTGAAGTCTGGATGTGCCCTTTCTACATTCTACTGTGTTAATATTGCATGTTGACTAAAGAAAAATTCTTTATAGATCAGAGATGGTCTGCTTGTAACCTTCATGTCATAGGCAAAGTTGCCCAAAGTCTTGTTTGTGGACCTCAGAGCCTCTAAATCCTATTGTTTAAAAATGCTTGGAGTATAATATTAAATCTAATCAATGTAATTCATTTTTATGTAGCCTCAATTCCATTGCATTTAATTTTTCTTTTAGCACTGCCAATTCCTTTTTTCTTTGTCCTTTCTTTTAGCATGCCATTTTAAACCAAAATATAGCCTTGTTAGGAAGGAAGGAAGGAAGGAAGGAAGGAAGGAAGGAAGGAAGGAAGGAAGGAAGGAAGGAAGGAAGGAAGGAAGGAAGGAAGGAAGGAAGGAAGGAAAGGGCTGTAATAAAAACCAATTAGAAAAAAGCTTATTATAAAATTGTTCAACAAGTACAAAATCAATAATCACAATGTGAAAAAAATATGTGAAGACAATTGAATAAACATTACACTTGAAGCAAACAACAATTAACATATAATATCTGTAATAGAGTACATAATAACAAGGAGGAGAGAGGGCCTTGTCTCAAAAGACACCTACCCCCTCATGTAGGATTCCCACTCAAGCTTGGCTATCCATCAAAATCTACACCTTTCCTTTTTGGGGAAGTTTGCAAGAAGATTCTTCTTGAATACATAAATAGAACCTTTGGTTTCATGGGAAATCTGATGAAGCAAACTTCCCAACTAGTTCACATTCAAATAAACCCATTTAGAAGCTTCTTGTGAGCCTTTCCAATTGGCATAGCTAGTTTAGGAACATTAGGTACAGGGCTGGTGTGTGCCTCCCCCATCTTTGCCTTTATCTAGCTTTACCCTATTCAGAATCAATATTTAAATGTGGGTGTAGTTTTTTTGTTTCTTTTTATCATCATCATCATCGCCCCTAGCAGCAAGTATTGCTCATTGGCTTAGCAGTCTACTTGCATGAATAAATCAAAGTCTATCTCTGAGCGGTTTTATGCATTGCAGAGTTCTATTGAGTGCTATTTTACACACTAAAAAAGTTAATCTGATGGACTATATTGAGTATTTATGTTTTCTTCCCTATCGAGAAATCAGATGATGTAATTACTTACTGATATAGATTTCTGAGTTTTTCAAGAAGCAACAATCTCTTTTTCCTCAAGAAATATTCCAAATACTTCCTAACTCCTTTGCCAATTTGCTTTCTCTAAAATATGGCATATGGGGATTTTATAAAAATACCTGTACATTTTATTAAAATAAATTATCAGAACCTCCTTAAATAGTATATCTTCATTGTAATCTATAATCCCACGTAATATTTTCCATTTGCCTATGTTTTTCAGTTACGGAATGAACAAAATTTCACGTTACATAAGTTAACAGAAAGGAAACAGTACATAAAAACGTAACTTGCATTTTCTGGCTTTGATAATTGTTTCCCAACTACTTCTTCCCCTTAGCTCTTGATTAACTGAGGAACTTTAATTGAACATACTAGCAGTTTTTAAATGAGGCAGTTTGTTGTTATATTAGGAATAGAGCTAATCCAGACTTCCTTTTATTTTCACTGACTTCATGTAGAGATGCCTTTGAAAGTGTCTTTACTTGCAAGAGTCTTGCAATGCAATGGCAGAAAAGAAATGGATTGTTGTTATTTTTATTATGAAATCTTGCAAATCTGCAGAATAAATATGCCGTGGATTCAGCATAGTCATTAAAAAAAAACGGCTTCAGAGGAAGGGGGAAAAAAGCAAAATAATTAGAGCAGAAGAGATTATAGAGGTGCAGGATGGGACCAGTAACCTCAGCAAGGCAATGTTCTTCTATTCTGTACAGCAACTAGTCAAAGTGTAGGAATTTCATTAGAATAGCAATTCTCAAGGTGTGGTCTGGATACCCTGAAGGTCCCAACACCCTTTTTGGGGATTTTCAAAATTAAAAACATAGATATTTTAAAATTTCTCAGATTTATTTCTATTAGAGTAAAAATGATGGCTATTATTCACATAAATCAAAGCTCTTTGAGGTCCTCAGTCATTTTTAATAACGTAAATGGGTTACGTTGAGACCAAAATGTTTGAGAACTGCTGGCTTAGCAGAAAACTACAATAAAGATGGGCAAACAAAGAATGGGCTGTGAGCTGATATAAACTATAAAATATAATGCCACTATCAACGTGGAGTGAAAAATTAAGAAGTCACATTTGTGAATGGAGTTCACTAAAACTTGATCTCATCCATGCTTCCAGAAATCGTTGGTGACCTATTCTGGAAAGAGGGCAATCTGCCGGCATGGATATGCTATTAGTTTAATCATTCATAGTAGGAGCAAAATGACCAATAACCATAAACAATGACCAATAACAAAAGAAATTAGAATCATGCCAAGGGTTAATTTTGTATTTTACAATTTTTGTGATGGCTGATGAACCATGCAAAAAACAGTAGAACACCAAGTTTTTAATCTTCAGTACTATTCAAAAAATATCCTAATGCGCGAGTCACTCTGTACAAGAAATTCTGGCAGATTATTATTTGGGGAAGGCATTTTTAAATTTCAAGAGAGGTAATGAAAAGCATCTACCTATGATGGGTAGACATATCAAAAATATTCTGAAAATGAAATCTGCTGATGAGAAAGAAATAAGCATTCTTTTAAAGGTCATTGTCAAAGTATAAAATGAAGGTCTCCATATGTCCTAGAAACAGCAACTTGAACTTTAGAAGAAATTCATTTAAGAGTACACTTCATTTCCAGTCAAATAGGTTTTTCACTGTATTCAGTTCAAAACAACTATAAAATATATCAGCTCAGTTTCCTATTCGCATATTGATTAAAATTGAGCAGTCTTGTGCGTGTCCATTCTGAACTCAGGCTAGAACCCTTTCCTATGAAGATAAGTGCATCTGTTTGTGTCTCTGTGCATGCCTGTACATTTCTGCCTGTATATGTTTGTGTGTACACCAATAATTTTGCAAATCAACTTATCTCTGCTGATGCTCAAGAGATCCTGTAACTTGTTGTTGAGTTCTTATCTTTTAAGACAGCTCATGGGTCCAGTTGTTTTACAACAGTGCAGAAGTTGATGATTTTGATATAATATCAAAGTATGATACAAGTGAGAGCAACAATCCAGTTAGACTAGACCAGGGGTGTCCAAACTTGGTCCCTTTAAGACTTTTGGACTTCAACTCCCAGAGTTCCTCAGCCAGCTTTGCTGGCTGAGGGACTCTGGGAGTTGAAGTCCAAAAGTCTTAAAGGGACCAAGTTTGGACACCCCTGGACTAGACCAAAACTCCATGTTTCACTTTATCCATTTTTCATAAAACATGGAACAGCAGAGTTGCAAGGGATCTTGGAGGCCATCTACTCCAGCAGTCACCAACCATTGGTGGTCCGTGATAAAATTTTGGTGGTCTGCAGAAAAATGATTTGCATTTTTTGTATTGCACTAAATATTATTTATCTTTTTTTTAAAAAAAATTCATATTAGTGGTCCGCGGGATTTAAAATTATGAATTTAGTGGTCCCTGAGGTCTGAAAGGTTGGTGCCCCTGACCTAATCCAATCCTCAGCTCGTGCACGAGATCCTATACCATTTCAGACAAATGGCTGTCCAGTCTCTTTTTGAAAGCCTCCAGTGTTGGAGCACCCACAACTTCTGAAGGCAAGCCATTCCATTGATTGATTGCTTTCGCCATTTTTCATAGCTCCAGCCTGCAGGGAAAATCCTTGTAGATGCTACAAGTTGGTTTCCTTTACAGATTTTACACACTACTTTACTGTTGTAATAAGAGTGCTGAAAATGCCAACCAATGAAAAAGGCCTGATATATGGTTATGATGATACCTGAGTGCTCTGAGAAATCTACAATATTTAAATACTATAGCTCGGGGTCCCCCAACCCTTGGGCCGTGGCCCACTAGTGGGCTGTGAGCTGCTGGCAACTGGGCTGAGGAAATGGTGGGCAAACACACACATGCTTGTCCATTGCCCCTGGTGTGAGCAGCAGCCGAGCACATGTACATATGCTCCGTTTGCCTGAGCTGCAGGCATGTGTGGACACCACTCATACAAATGGAGCTGCATGTGCACTTGCAGGCTACTTGAGCACAACCATCCTCTCTCCCCTTCCCCCGCCGGTCAGCATAACCGGAAAGTTTGGGGAACTCTGCTATAGCTGATTCCTGATGACAATGGACCAGAACAAAAGTGCATGCTTAAAACACTTCTAACATGGCAATTGCTGGCTAGCTATAGATAAACATAATAAACTAGATTCCTCATTACTATAAAGTTGTCACTAAAATGTAGAAGAGAAGAGATCAGAAAACTAATTCTTCTATCTTCCACCCTTTCTCAAAAGGAAGGGTATATATATGTGTGTGTGTGTGTGTGTGTGTGTGTGTGTGTGTGTGTGTAGGTCTTTGGTTATTCGGGTTTTCTCCCGCATAAAATTGGAAGTGTCTTGGCAACGTTTCGACGAAGTCTCATTCGTCATCTTCAGGCTTCAGCTTCGTGCTTCTGGGAGCAATGTGTGATAGCAGCTGTTTCTTCCTTTTTAACTGCTAGTGGGGGTTTGAACTGATTGTGTGGGAGCTTGGCTGTGCTCTGATTGGATGGGGTTTTTTTGTGCTCTGATTGGCTGGGGGTGTGTCCTGTTTGGGTGGGGGCTTGGTTGTGCTCAGATTAGTCTGAGTTGCAGGGGGATTTGAGCTGGTGAGCTGCATTGCTGTTGTTTGGCTTCGTGTTTGTGATCGTGCTACATCTTCATAGTGGGTGTCTGTCTGCTGTATGTATGGATTGGAGGGGTTTGAAATGGCTAATGTTGCAGCTGCGGTCTGGCTTCTGGTCCTTGGTCGTGCTTCCTGATCAGTGTGGGTTTGGGTCTGCTTTCTGGGTAGATGTGTGGTGGTGACATCCTGTGTGGACCTCGTGAGTGCGGGTCTGGTGTCATTCCTCGTGTTAGGGACTCGTTTGTCAATAAGGGAGGGTTTCCAAATGGCTGGTAGGCGGGTTAGACCAAATGGCTGGTAGGCGGGTATGTTTTTTCCCTAACATAAATATAATGATATAATTTCTGAGAAAATTAATTCAAAATATACATTAGAGACTTGGTGATAGATATGAAAAAATGCTAATGAGGTGAAAAGTTCCAGATGTAGAAATGAATCTAGAACCCGATCAACTTACATACTGAACCATTATCAAAAATATTATCTTTTAAAATATTTTTGACAGACTTAAACTGTGCCTTTGAAATATTTTGAAAGTCTGATATTTCCCTCTCTTATAGAGGGACGGTTATCTATTCACCAAAGGAAGGAGGAAGTTCGACTTTAATTTTTTCAATATGCTGTGAGGTCCACACAATGAGATGTAGGAATCACTCAATTGATTTATTTCATTTGAGAGAAGAGTTCAGCTATCTGTAACTGTCACCTCATGGTGCTAGACTATGTTGAACATTTTGTGATTATCTATAATCTACCTAATTCAATATGCTGTAATGTTTTTGTATTTTTAATCTGACCTGTAAATTACAAGTCCAAAGAACCAGCCCCCATCACTGAATGATGACAGTAGAACTAATATGAAAAAAGTTTGGTTATAATTTTCTTCTACCATCTTCTACTTTTCCAGGTATAGAGAGAACTTTGCCTGTGGCACAATATTTAAATATTCACCCAGATTTTGACAGTGGTTTGCCTTGCTACCTCCAGCTCCCTTACTTCCTGAATATTTGGACATTAGAATAACAGAGAAATAATAGAAATAGAATAACAGAGCTGGAAGGGACCTTGGAGATGGTCCAGCCCCCTGCCCAGGCAGGAAACCCTACACCACTTCAGACAAATGGTTATCCAATCTATTCTTAAAAACTTCCACTGTTGGAGCATTCACAACTTCTGGAAGCACATTGTTCCACTGATTAATTATTCTAACTGTCAGGAAATTTCTCCTTTGTTCTAAGTTGCTTCTCTCCTAGATTAGTTTCCACCCATTGCTTCTTGTCCTGCCCTCAGGTGGTTTGGAGAATAGCTTGACTTCTTCTTCGTGGCAGCGCCTGAGATATTGGAACACTACTTTCATGTCTCTCCTAGCCCTTTTTTTCATTAAATTGACATCAATGTTTGATATTCTTAGCTGAATTAGTTTACTAATTTAAATTCATCTTGGCTGAACTGAATGAGTGCATGCAAGCTATGAGAAAAGCTAATCAGAAACATGCTTGTGTTCAATGGTATTTAAAGGACAGGAAAGAGGGTAAAAAGAGAGAGGAAGACCAGAGATAAAATAAAGCATAATAAGGATTCTCCTTTCTAGCTCTACGTTGTGATTAGGTTTCCATTTCTCTATATGAGCGAGAACATCATGTCTAGTACTCTGAATGTATCCTCAAAGTAAATTGCATATTGCTCTATTTCTTTCCAGTTGTCAGAAATAAGAAAGGAGAAAGATAATGTAGAGTTAGAGTCTATGACGTCACAAGAGTTGGTTTCATTCTTGGCTGTAAAGATTGTTGGGATTATGACTTCCTGGAGAGGTAAGGAAAGAAGAAAAGAAGAATGCTACTACCAACAAGCCAAGGAAGACAAGTAGATGGATTGATGAAGAATAATGAGTAACTCAACAGAAATGTTGAATTGAAATGTTAAGGTTCCAGTCTCTTCCACATCAACAATGTGAACTGTTAATAAAAACAGTTCTGTTGTTGCCTCACAACAGTTGAAACCTTTAGGCACCAGGAGTAAGTCAGGCGGTATAATCTCAAACATTTCATGTGTTCTTCACAAGTCGTTAACCTCATCCACATCTTATAAGACATCAATTTGAAAATATGAAAATATCAAGAAGATGCAGTGCCAGCCAATGCTATACCTTTATTTCCTCACAATTTTCCCTCACTCAATTTGGTAGGAACATCAGTTGAAAGGAGAGTAGAATATTCATTGATGCAAAATATAGATGCCTTTAGCAAAATAGCAAGATACTCTTATTAAGTGGTGCAAATCAGAAAGGATGCCAGTTGGTGAAAATTGGATTACCCATTCATTTAAGAAATATTAATTCCATATTAAATTTTAAGTATGTACAGTACATACCAAAAAGACATCCAATTCAGTAATCTTTAATATAAATAAGATATAAAGCAGGGGTCCCCAAACCCAAGGCTGTGGGCAACTGTGTGAGCATGCAGAGTTTCATTTGCACAAGCAGCGAGTGCTTGCAAAGGAAGCTCCACTTTTTCAAGCAGCAGATGCACACACCCTCCGCTTGCATGGGACCATCCCTTCTCTCTCCCTGCTGGTCCACAAAGTTGGAAAGGTTGGAGACCCCTAATATAGAGAGAGGTTTCTTCAGATATTCATAGATAGTAGTCATTAAACCTTAAACTTTGGGGAAGATGAACACTCTCAACATGTATATTAAGCCCAGATTATGCAATACAGATAATGCCTTTTTAAAGTGTATGTTTCTACAACATCCTTTACTTACCAAGTTTTGGAAGAAAGGAGTGGATTATATATTGTAAATATCACTGCGACAAAAGCTACAATTTTCAGAGGGTAATATTTTTTTGAGCTGCATGTTTAGTACATTCTATTTTTTCTCTGTTGCATTTTCTTTCACTTTTTTTGTTAAATATTTTTTTATTTTTTTCCTTTTTTTCTCTGACAATATATAATATAACCACCATTATTATTCCTTGTTCTCTTTTGAGTTATTCATTGAAACACAATACAAATAAATAAAAAAAGAAGTGTAGAATATTTGATGAAATTCTCACAGAGAATATATGGCATTCTTAAACTGTGAATGGCTCAGGAAGGTATGCGAATGTCATATTTTTCACCTGTAAATTGATCTCTCTGATAGTTGTCCACACTTCAGTTAACAACCAAGCAAAATCTTGGGATATAGGAGTCACTCAACTAGTTTATTTCATTTGAGAGAAGAGTTCAAATGATGCAAATTGTAACCCCAGAGTGGTAGACTGTGTTGAAGTTTTTGAAATTGTCTATAACCTACCTCAAGGTGTCAAACTCGTGGCCCGTGGGCCAGATGCGTCGTGTGTTGGCTCCTCCCCCATCCGGTTTAGCGAAGGGGGAAAAAGTCCTGATACATCATGTGATGCCACCATGACAATGCGAGTTGACATCCCTGAGCTACCTGATTACAGCAGGAACATGAAATAATGTCATATTTATTTCTTATTTTAATGCAATTTGAGGTTGATTTGAATATTTAGTACATTAGAGACTATAACACAGTTATATACTAATATATTTATGTTCAACGTGCTAATGAAATTTCAAATGTATATCTTAAGTAAATATGTTCACAACTATTGATATATTGGAGAAATATTATTTTTAGCATGTGCATTAGGGAAAATAGATGACGATTTTAACATTTTCTGGTACAGCTATTTATTTATGTTTCATGTTTATGTTTATAAGCAGTAAGGTCCCAGATAAGAGATCAGCACATAGTGCCGCAAGAACTTAGTGTTCTTGCAAGATTTTCCCAACAATAAAATCTCACAGTTTGAATCTTGTAAGATTGTGGTATTTTTGTATAAGATTACATGTGCAGTCCTTGCAATTTTAGAAATAGTATTGCCAATTTGTCATGAGCTTAAGTTAAAAAAAATGAACTGGATCCAGCTGCAGGCTACAGAAAGAAACATTTCTGGGGGAAAAATCCCCAATGTGTCCCAATGGAAAAAGGATTTAATCAAAGATTAATGTTGATGATTGTTTCAATTCATTCTGAATTATCCTCATTTCTGATCATTTAATCCAGAGCCAAAAAAAAAAAAATGTTTTCCCTGTGCCTCTTAGTGCAGATAAACAAGTGCAACACAAAGGGAGAACACACAAATAGATATATGCATACACATGTAAAGAGAAGAAGTATATATTAGATCCTCTCTCATAAATGCACCTTATACAAAATGTTCATTATTAAAGAAATTGGAAAGTGTTCTAGAATGCTTTCTCTAGAATGCTAATTATTATTATTTTTTAAAAAAAAAATACCAGTCCCATTAAGATTGTACACTTGAAAACTTCACCAATCTGCATTTTTATGTATAAATTGCTTTGACAAAAAGCACATAAAATATGAAACCTGTGAAAAATCATTTTTCTCTACCTCCCAGTATCTTCCAATCTATCCCAACATGTCCATCACTCACATTTTCCCCCTTTGATAGAATTATTCTATTGTATAGAACCCTTCATAATTTAGATTTATCTGAAAAGGTGGTATTATAAATAGCACCTTTATTTAGATTTAAATAGCAGCAGAAAAGAAAGATTATGTTTAAACATTAGGTAACTTAATAACAACAACAGCAACAACAACAGAGTTGGAAGGGACCTTGGAGGCCTTCTAGTCCAACCCCCTGCCCAGGCAGGAAACCCTACACCATCTCAGACAGATGGTTATCCAACATTTTCTTAAAATTTTCCAATGTTGGAGCATTCACAACTTCTGCAGGCAAGTTGTTCCACTTATTAATTGTTCTAAATATCAGGAAATTTCTCCTTAGTTCTAAGTTGCTTCTTTCCTTGATCAGTTTCCACCCATTGCTTCTTGTTCTACCCTCAGGTGCTTTGGAGAACAGCCCGACTCCCTCTTCTTTGTGGCAGCCCCTGAGATATTGGAACACAGCTATCATGTCTCCCCTAGTCCTTCTTTTTATTAAACTAGACATATCCAGTTCCTGCAACTGTTCTTCATATGCTCCAGCCTCCAGTCCCCTAATCATCTTTGTTGCTCTTCTCTGCACTGTTAAAAACATTTCAGTAGCATTCCACTTTTGACCCTTGCTAGTGCAGTGGTTAGAATGCAATAATACAGGCAAACTGCCCACAGTCTGGAGTTCGATCCTGACAGGCTCAAGGTTAATTCACCTTTCCATTCTTCCGAGGTTGGTAAAATGAGGATTGTTGGAGGTAGTATGCTGATACTGTAAACAGCCCAGAGAGTGCTGTAAAGCAGTGGTCACCAACTGGTGGTCCATGGACCACTGGTGGGCCACAAGAAAATTTTGGTGATCCCCAGAAAAAATATTTGCATTTTTTATATTGCACTATGGGACAGATACATGCAATGAATGTTTGTGTTGCTGCAGAGAGTCTCCCTTTGGGATCTTTTTGTGTAGGTTAGAGGAGGGCAGAAATTCTAACTTTAGGTCTGCTTCAGCTTCCTGGTGTGGGGCTTTGGGTGAAGACTGGAGGGAAGCGCCACTGATGGCAAGGAGCTGGAGGGCCTCATTCCAGGGGACTGCATCATGTCCTGGAACTGGGTGACCATCTCAGCCCACTGAGCCTCCAGGTACCTGGCCTTGCACTCCCACAGGTCTTCCCTCTTCTTGGAAAGCCTATGCTCCTAGTGCTTCTGCTGGGCCTCTTTCTTGGTCAGATCCAATTTGAACTGAGCTGTTTTGCCAACTCTTTCTCATGGTGGCTGTTTAGCTGCAGCAACTGCTTCCTGTTGGAGCCCTAAGGAGCCTGGGTGGGCAGGCGAGGAGTAGCGAATAGAGGCTGGCAAAGTGCCCCTCAAAATGAGTGACATCAAGTTGGCCACACTCACTCAGTCACATGACCACTTTGCCATTTTCACACGGCTGGTCATTAGGCAGATCATATTAGTGGTCTGCAGGATTTAAAATTATGAATTTAGTGGTCCCTGAGGTTCGAAAGGTTGGTGACCCCTGCTGCAAAGCACTGTGGAACAATTTATAATTCTAAGTGCTACTGCTATTGCTATGCTACACATAGGGATAACCCACCAGAGTATTTCATCATAAAAAAAAATTCTCCTCCATTAAAAAGAAGACTTATGTAATATATTATTATTGTAGATGGAAAAACCCTTACATATTTACATATAATCAGAAAGTATACAATCCAGAAATGGTTTCATTTTTTCATCAGGTATTTGTGAAAAGTAAAACTAAACAACGTATAGAGAGGACATTGCACTACTATCATTCACAGGTAGTGCAATGTACTGCAATAATAAATGTAGCAGTGTAGAAGAAAATCAAAACATTGTACTTTCAAGATTATTTTCATATGTATGTATGTATGTATGTATGTATGTATGTATGTATGTATGTATGTATGTATATGTATATATAGTAATATTATTTTCTGTATCAAATAAGAATGGACAGGATTGTTGCCAGAACAGCATAATCAGTAATTGTGGGTCATCTGAGTGTATGTTGAATACCTGAGACAGAACTGGGCCAGTTTGTCTGGAGAGGAAAAGTTGATGTCTGGAACACACCGAGAGTTGAAATCTAGGTGAATGCTTAGTCCTTGCTCAGAAGGAAATAAAGTAAAACAAAATCAAAATACTAGTGAAATTTATAGAAGTTTAAATAGTCATGGCTGTAGCTGAGGAAAAGATGTGGGATGGAACTATTTTTGGTCCAGTCAGTTGCTCATATTTCACTAATTTGGTTTGCTTTGAATCAGTTTGTGAATAGAATTTGAATATATATCTATATCTATATCTATATCTATATCTATATCTATATCTATATATATCTATATATATCTATATCTATATCTATATCTATCTGCCTTTCTGTCTGTCTGTCTGTCTGTTTATTTTCGTAGGTTTTCACGGGTATAGGTATGTAGGTCTTGGTATATTTGGGTCTTTTCCCATGTAAGAGTGAGAGTATCTTGGCGACGTATATATATAGAGTATGTATATATATATACACCTCAGAAAACAAATATATATAGAGAGAGAGACTGGTACACATTGCAGATGTTTCAGAAATGTGAAAAATGGATGGCAACACAAATTGTGTTCCAATTTGGACATTCATTTTCCATTTAGTACATATTCAGTGCATTTGCTACCAAATGCACATTGCATGTAATTTTCCATCATCTCTTGCTGAATCCTGATGACACTTAAATCCAAATGATGGTGTTTTTAATTTCATCATCCTTCATAAGTGTGTTTCTGTATTTTTCCAGAATTCCTGAAACAGAATTCAAAACCAGTTTTTTTCTATGGTACTTTCATCAAAAGGGGCCAACTGCCAAACCATTCAAGCTAAAGTAAATTATTAATCCAGTGGAAATTCGATTATATCCAGGTAATGAAACCAAGTGAATTCCAGAACCACTGAACTTAATAACATTGCACTTGAACTCAGATGTTAATGACTGTAAATCTGAGGTGCTTTTATTAGTCATTTCTTACTTCAAATACTCATCATGCATAATGGAATTGGGGTCTAATTCCGTTGCTTGTTCAAAATGTGGAACTAAGGTGATATGTTCTGATTTAAGGGAGTTAAGTCATGTCTACTTAGCCCATCTTCAATTAGGTGAATAGAAACAGCTGCTATCCTGACTGCCTCTAGCTGCAGTTGCCTTATTTAACATCATACACACACACACGCACACGTACACACACACACACACACACACACACACACACACATGCATGCACACAAACACACATGACTTTTTATGTTTTTCTGTTAAGTAGTTGATTTGAAACATAGTCAGACTTTATTCTATCTCTTCATATGAAGGATATCTATAGCTTTGTGATGCTATCAGATCCACATATTCCAATCAGTACATATGATTTAGGTCATTATTTATTGTTCAGTCACGGTTGTTCATGTTTGAATTTTCATACCAGAGGTGGGTTTCAGCAGGTTCTGACCAGTTCTGGAGAACCGGTAGCAGAAATTTTGAGTAGTTCGGAGAACTGGTAGTAAAAATTCTGACTGGCCCACCCTCATCTATTCTCTGCCTCCCGAGTCCCAGATGATCAGGAGGAAATGGGGATTTTGCAGTAACCTTCCCCTGGAGTGGGATGGGAATGGAGATTTTACAGTATCCTTCCCCTGCCATGCCCACCAAGCTATGCCATGTCATGCCATGCCCACCAAGCCATGCCCACAGAACCGGTAGTAAAAAAAATTGAAACCCATCACTGTTTCATACCCCATAGACCATAGCACACCAGGCTCCCAATCCTCCACTGTTTCCTGGAATTTGCTCAAATTCATATTCATTGCATTGGTGACACTAATAATCTCATCCTCTGCCATCCACTTCTCCTTTGGCCTTCAGACTTTCCCAACATCAGGGTCTTTTCCAATGAGTCCACTCTTCTCATTAGGTGGCCAAAGTATTTGAGCTTCAGCTTCAGTATCTGTCCTTCCAAAGAACAGTCAGTTGATTTCCTTTAGACTTGACTGATTTGATTTCCTTGCAGTTCAAGGGACTCTCAAGAAGATTCACCAGCACCAATTCTTCAGCACCAATTCTTCCTTAGTGCTGCTTCCTTCCTGGTCCAACTGTGATTTAGCTTAGTTATATATTATTTACATTATTAGATCAATTTTATATGATGGCATCACTTCTACTGCTTCCTGAGCCACTTGATTACGTTCTAGTGGTTTCCATTGCATTGGGGAATAGTATTGCCTTCTCTTTGTACCAGCAAAGTGGTTAGAATACAGTATTGCAGGCTAATTCTGTCGACTGCCAGCAGTTTGAGCCTGGCCAGCTGAAGCAGGGGTGAAATCCAGCAGGTTCTGACAAGTTCTGGAGAACCAGTAGTAAAAATTTTGAGTAGTTCGGAGAACTGGCAAATACCACCTCTGGCTGGCCCCAGAGTGGGGTGGGAATGGAGTTTCTGCAATAACTTTCCCCCTGGAATTGGGAGGGAATGGGGATTTTGCAGTATCCTTCCCTGCCACGCCCACCAAGCCATGCCCAAATATTAGGAAATGAATAAAAACTATGAAAAAAGAACATGTTGGCAAAAACTGTAACTAAGTAAAATATATTTGAATATACTGAATTGTGTAAGATATGATATGGCCAATACTCTGTTCATAAATCATGTATGTGTGTAAGGGGAAGGGACTAAAAAAATCAATAAAAACTTGTTTAAAAAAGCCACAGAACTGGTAGTAAAACAATTTGAATTTCACCACTGAGCTCAAAGTTGACTCAGTCTTGCCTCCTTCTGAGGTTGGCAAAAGGAGGATCCAGATTGTTGTGGCCAATACGTTGTCTCTTCTTAGAGAGGGCTTTAAAACACTCTAAAGAGGTATATAACTCTAAACTGCTATTGCTCTCCCAGGGCCATTGTGTTTATTCCGATAAAAAAGAAGAAGAAAAATAAGCTTTATTTCTTCACATTAGAAAAAAGGTATAAGTGCATAAATATAAATGTATTTGGAATTTCAAGGAGATCTTGACTCCTAGTGACTGCCTAACTAGTCCTTGCAGTTGTTTTGACAAAGATTTTCAGAAATGGATTGCTATTGCCTTCTTGGTAGGTCTGAGAGAGAATGACAGGCCCAAGTCACCTAGCTAGCTTCCTGCCTAAAGTGAGACCGGGATTCATAGTCTCCTAGTTTGTAGCTTAATCCTTGTAACACTACACCAGATTGGTGCTCATAAGTGATCCATAAGACACTTATTGGTCCCTGTAGGTGCTGGAGAAATACACCCCCCGGAGGCAAGTCTTTATCTGCTAGTCTGATCTGAATCATCCAGCCCCCAAAGTGTTTTTAAGGTGGTTTTCCACTTCAGAATACAAAAGAAAATAATATAGTTAAAAACTGTTACAATGGATTAGTGAAATAATTAAAGCAAGAGAGTCAAAAACAATTGGGTCAGTCCTAAAATAACTACATTCCTGTGTGGGATGTTAAAATAGATAAAAGAGATTTTAGATAAAAGAAACAAAAGTCTTTGTTGTTCTCCTAAAACTCAAAATATACCAAGGAAATTTCTTTTGGGTCAAATGATGCAATCTGAAAGTCTAAAATGTAAAGAATTGCTTTGGGTTATCTATCAAGTTCATTTCTGAAGGGGATAGATTGCCGAAAAACACTTCTGCTGTTGTATGTATTGCATGAGTAGATTCATACTTTAGACAATTTTTTTTTTAAATAACCTAAATATAAGACACTTAAGACTTTACAAACATAATGACTAGCTGTTTACTCTTGGCCCAGAAACAAAGCAGAAACACATATATAGGAAACAGGGCTAACAAAATAGAAATGAATAACAAATCCTTCTGCTTGGTGCATTTTCTACGAACTGGGTGCAGGGGATAGCATTCAAGGAAATCTTCAGTGTTACTCTTAAAAAGGGAACTAAACAATCCTCTTTCAGCATTGCTTTTGGGTATTTACCTACTGAAGTTAGATATGCTATTTTATTTTATTTTCCAGTTGAAATTAGTTAGCATATCTAACCTACTGAAGTTAGATATGCTATTTTATTTTATTTTCCAGTTGAAATTAGTCATGCTATTTCTTTTCTTCACCATTGTATGCCATGTTTAATTTGTTTTTGTCTCTTGTAATCTACCCATAATTATATGTGATTTTAAAAGATTAAAAAAACACAATTATTATAATAACAACAACAATAGCAACATAATCCTCTTGTCGTGTTTGGATGAGAGTAGTAAATGAGTGACACTAGAATAGGCTCTGCATAATCTAGCAATGGATGCAGCTGGATTTTAAGCAGTCTTCAATTCAAACATTACTTCTAGAAGCAAAACTCGAGAACAGCGGTTCCCAGCCTTTCCAGCTCTGCAGACAGGTGGTGGTAGTGGCAGTGGCAAGGTGGCGGGGGGCGGGGGGAAGGAGAGAGATGGTATTGTATGCCAATGCAGCTTAGTGAGGTCTCCTACCGCTTGTGTGGCCTGGTTCTCAATGGGCCGTGGCCCAATAATCAGAACCCCTGTTCTAGAGCATGAAGCTTAGAGCAATTCTCACAGTTCCTGTTTTTTGTCTGAATTATCTCTAGAGTCAGTATATACCATTTATTGCAAGCCTACAAGCCTACATTTAGATAGAACAGGGGTCTCCAACCTTGGTCCCTTTAAAACTTATGGACTTCAACTCCCAGAATCCCTCAGCCTACAAAGCTGGCTGAGGAACTCTGGGAGTTGAAGTCCACAAGTCTTAAAGGGACCAAGGTTGGAGACCCCCGAGATAAAATGTTATTTACCTTTGGTGTTAGAAAGAGAAGGAAATTAAAAGGATTTCATCTGAAGGCAGAATGAATTTTTTTAAAAAAAAGAGAAGATGCACCCCACTGAAAAGAATATGTATTTTAATCCATTTTTCCCTAAATCATGGTTTTCCAAACTACAAAGTGGGTTGGGTTGGTGCAGACAGAGTCCAAAGAATGTGTGAGGAATCTCTTAGCTGTACCTTTTTATGATGAATCTACCTTTCTCTAAATCAGCGGTTCTCAACCTGTGGGTCGCGGCCCCGTTGGGGGTCGAATGACAATTTGACGGGGTCACCTAAGACCATTGCAAATACGGGAAGTATCATATTCAAAGAATCGTGCTCCAATGGTTGACTCCACAAGCTAGCTGCAGGCTCTTCAAATTGCTAACCAAATTCGGCTTCAGGTGCGATGAATTAAAAAAGAGAGAAATCTTTGCTCTGATGTCTCCCTCTCAAGCCAGCTGCAATCACTCCCAATCACTAGCCTAATCTGGCTTCAGGCGCGATAAACTTAATAGGGGAGGAGTCTCCGCTTTAATGCCGCTTTAATGCCTCCGTCCTCAAGGCAATCGCAAGCAGTTCAGATCGCTAGCCAATACAGCTTCAGGCGCGATGAATTAAAAAAAAACAGTTTGCCACTTTTTTCCCCCTACTGCGGTTGGAGTTGCCACATCCAATTGTATTAAAGGGGTCGTAGCACTATAAAGGTTGAGAACCACTGCTCTAAATACTATTGTTAATAACATGATAGTGCAGGAGACATGATCTTACATTTTTCTTTTTTATGTCTTTATAGTTTAATTGCATAGCTTTATTATTTATTTATTATTTATTACATTAATCAAGTTTAATTGCATTGTTCGTTGATTTCGATGTTTGAATTTTTAGAGAAGGTGTGTACATTAAGATTTCATTAAAGGAGATGTAATGACAAAAGATTTAGAAAACCATGCCCTAAATTATTATTGCTAAGTTATTAGCAAGGCCCTCAGCAGTCTTCCTGCTTGTGGAAGTACCTTCAGAAAATGCCTTCTCAAATCTTATTTTGTATAGTATTACACCAAAATAAGAATTAGTGGTGATGAAGTGTCCCTAACAATATAGTGGGACACTAACCTAGCTTTCAGAAGATATTGATCTGAATGCCAAATCTATACTTTTGAAATATCTGAAGCAATAAAAGGAGATCCAAGGAATGCCAACTGATATGCTAAGTTTCAGTTTTATTTTTTTTTTTCTATTGAATGATTACACCCTCTTTTTATCAATAGATGGTGCTCAAAGCATAACAATAGAATTGCTAAAAGTAAAACAATAGAATTAAAATGTAATTTAAAAATTCATTAAAATTCATTAATGAAACTCCATTTTAATGCCCACATGAATAAAACTTGTGCTTGCTAACATTATCATAAAAAAAAGAGGATATTTGACTTCCTTCGGTAGGTTGACATTTCCATTCAGTACACCAATATGCTTAAAAAGCCTAGCTGTACATCTCCAGCTCTAGTTGGATAATTAATGCTATAGATGTGCTTACCCAGTATTTGGAGGCTATGAAGGTCTGGATGGAGAAGAACAAGTCACAACTCAACCATACAAAGAATGAGTGTCCTTGGTGTTTATGCCCCCTAAATTCCAGAGCCATTCCACCAATAGTTTTAAATGGGGTGGCACTCCTCAGATAGAGTTGGTGTGCAGACTGGTTTTTCTGGACTTACAACACATGATTCAGAAGTGGAAGTCATGACTTGGAGGATCTTACCATTGATCCATTTTGTGCAATAGGCTCATTCCTGTTACCTACCCTACTTAGTCACTTATTGTCTGGATTACTACAACACACTGTATAGTACATGTATTTAGAAACTTCAACTGGTCAAGACTAAGACAATAAATACATTGTTGGGTACACCAAGGATTCTCCAAGCTGCGTTGGCTTCTATAGTGGTACTGAAAAGTTTGTGAGTCCATTTGAATTTTCACTATTTCTGCATAAATATGATCTAAAACATGATCTGCTTTCTAAACAAGTTCAAAAACTAGATAAAGAGAACCCAATTAAGAACATGAGTCAAAAATATTTCTTCAAATATATTGTCCATAATCCAATTCATAAAGGGGCTAAAGTTATGCAAATATTTTGTGTTAGGCAATATAGATAAAGGAAGAGGGTGGGGGAAAAACACTCAGAAAAATTCCATTCTTCAGAGGCAAAAGTATACCATTCTTGGCAGGAAATAATTAGTGTTGGGGATAATTTCATGCACCTTTTGGAGAATTGACAGGCTTTATTACATTGTTGATTATGAGATTTTCCCCCCCAGTGATTCTATAGCAACCAAACATGGTTGTAAGACATGAATAATAGTGTAGTCAATTCACACAGAATTTGTATAATACTCTGTGGATCTAAGCTTCAAATCTAGGTTTAGCCCAGTGATTCCCAAAGTGTGAGCCGCGGCTCCCCAGGGAGCCGCGCTATCGTCATGGGGGTGCCGCGGAATATCTGCGCCCGCTGGGTCTGGCGCTGATGCGCCATTTCTGGGGCGTCTGGTGCGCATGCGCAGTTGCAGGTCGGATTTCCGGGGGAGCCGCGGGCGAAAAAGATTGGGAACCTCTGGTTTAGCCTATTTGGGCTGCAAAATTCTGGAGAATTACTAGGCAGCAGCAAAACATGCCCAAGGGACAAACCTTTTGCTTCCAATAGAAATGAATATACATAGCTCAGGGTCAAAATGTTGAATCCTTAATGCTCTTCAAGCATGATCATTTGCTTGTAGACATTTCATTACTCACTGATGGTATTACCTAGTTAGGTAATGAAACATTTAAAAGCAAACTAAAAGATCACCAAAAATGTTCTGTGGCCATCTAGTGGTCAATATTTCTCACTGATGAGAAACGAGGATTTGATCTCTTGTTTACCAGTTAAGAGGTGGTTTCCCACCTCTTTTCTATTCTGGTTCATTATTTTTTTTAAAAAAAATTATTGTTATTTCTTCGCATGATACATTTGATGCTTTATTTGACTGCTTCCCACAGAATGCCTGTTAGGACACTTGTATGAATAGACCAATTCGGTGTAGAATAGATGCTGCATTCTAGCATTACAATGCTCAAATTCTATCTCTTTTGTATTAGGTGCCTAATTGTGTATCTAATAAAAATTACTACTATTACTACAAATAGCTACTCTATTTGGACACAAAAATCTAGATAACCACTCAATGGTATGTGTGTATTTACTAATCCTAATGGGATAGCCTTATCTACAAGTATATTTCTAAAGGTGTTTGCATCCTCCTTTAGACATTGAATGCAATTTTTAAATTGCTGTTAGAAAATTAGTTTTGTTTCTTGGTTATTATGGTTCAAAATTATTTTACAGAGTCAGTAGATATATTTATAATTGATATACATAATGAATTATTGGTAATGATAATAATAGAAAGAAGTTTCCATCAAAGAAAAGCTAAGACTTTACAGTTACTGAATGGAATCTTGAATTTTGATAGCCCGAGCTGTAAAATTAATGCAAATTATTCCTAGGTGTCCCCTGATGGCGAGATGTGTGAAAGCGTTGGTTTCTTTTTTTAGTCTCTTCCCTTGTTCAGGGAATTCAGAGAGCAGCATCATTGCAATTCTCCATGCATCTGTAACAGTACAAATGTTTTAGAGATAAACTGATTAATTTTTAACTGTGACTTTACTCTTGGTAATTCCAAGTCTTCCAAAAAAAAATTGAAATATAATTTTAAAAAAGTAGTAGTAGGGTTATTTGTAATAATCACTCGCTGGCTAATTATTGTGCACTAAGCGAACCAATGTAGTGTAGTAGTAGTTAAAGTGCTGGATTTGGTTCACGTCCTCAATCAATATTCATTTAGTGAGGTTTAGAGACCAACTCTCAGCAAGTCTGCGAAGCTTACATTTATTGACAATAAAGAAACAGTAAAATGAAAGAAAGAAAGAAAAAAAGACCTGGACATCTAGAACAGTTGAATGAATCCAAAGAAAACCAACAGAGGCTTGATAGTTACCTTAAGCCCAGTCTGGGAGTAAAGATAATTTTTCAAAAATTTGCAGAACAGCTGAAGAGTGAGGACTTTATGGATCTGCAGGAAGATGCTATTTATTTATTTATTTATTTATTTATTTATTTATTTATTTATTTATTTATTTATTTAGTCAAATACATATTAAATAATATATATAAATATAAGCATGAATTGAATACATAAAGTGAATACAACTAAAGGGAACATTAGGACAGGGACAGTAGGCACGCTGGTGCTCTTATGCTCTTATGTTCTTACAGACCTAGGAATGGGGTGAGGTCAGCAGTAGACTGTCTTAGGTTAAAGTTCCGGGGCCGGAATAGCTCAGGCTATAAGGAGCCTGTTATTAGAACACAATAGCCTGCAATTACTGCAGGTTCAAGCCCGGCCCAAGGTTGACTCAGCCTTCCATCCTTTATAAGGTAGGTAAAATGAGGACCCAGATTGTTGGGGGGGCAATAAGTTGACTTTGTAAATATACAAATAGAATGAGACTATTGCCTTATACACTGTAAGCCGCCCTGAGTCTTCGGAGAAGGGCGGGATATAAATGTTAAAAAAAAAAAAAGTTTTGGGGATTTTGGGATGAGACCACGGAGTCTGATAGTGCATTCCAGGCATTAACAACTCTGTTAATGAAGTCATATTTTCTGCAATCGAGATTGGAGCGGTTCACTTTAAATTTGAATCTATTGTGTGCTTGTGTATTGTGGTTGAAGCTGAATTAGTCATTGACAGGAAAGACATTGTAGCAGATGATTTTATGAGCTATGCTCAGGTCATACTGAAGGCAGCGTTCGTTATTGCCTATTCCAGAGGCAAGCACTGTGACAGAGAATGAATGTCTCCTTGGTTCTAATAGACGACACTGTTTCATAGAAAGGACCTAAAGCACAATAATTCTGCCAGATCTTACTGAGTTGGCAAAACTATTGGAGGGAGGTGTCCTGAAAATAACAAGATCATATGCATAACCATCACTTGAATTGCAGCTGGCACCCAATAGGTGCAACTCATAAACCAACACATGGATATAATGTGGGTGCATTCTTCATCCTCCACACCATTACATTCTGGACCAGCTGCAGCTTCTGAGTGGACTTCAAGAACAGCTCCATGTAGAAAACATTCTTGTAGTCTGTTGTGACCATGAACTTCCCTTTGGGAATTTGGGCCAGTCATTTTCTTTCAGTTTAATATAGTCCACAGTATTGTTATTGTAGGGATAAAATAATGGGACACACAGTTTCCTCCAAAGTAAGATATTATGATTACTTAAAAGTCAGGTAAAAATGCAACAAAAAATAATGATGGTTTTCTAGCCAGATCATAAAATGCAAGACATTTTTAAATGTATTTTTCCCTTTCTCTTTCATTGGTTATAAGACAACATCAACAAGTCTATGAGAAAGGAGGAGAAATAAAAAAGAATGTAACAATTAAAGTAGATACCATAACTAGGATCAAGACAAATAACCAATGAAAGATGATAAAGTGAGAAATGATAAGAAACTGTTAAATATATTAGAACCAAAAACAAAACAACCCCCCCCCAAAAAAAAAAAAACCACAACCAAAGGCAGCTTTTCTCACTTAGTGCTTTCCAAAACTGCTGGATCTTAAATTCCAGCAGACTTTGATTCTATTCATAAAACTGCTGATGGAACAGAGATGATTTCTGGGTTTCACAAAAGCTGCATTGATAAGTAGCCACATAAGAAAGCAGATATACTTTATACAGCTGTGGATAGGGAACATTTTCAGAACCAGCATGCATTCTATTGCATGGGCCTGAATTTATCCAGTGATCAGCATTCAGTGGATTTTATACTGGGCTTTTACATTCTGAATATTGTCACACTCAGCATTATAATTAATCCCTATCTCTGAATTATGTGATTATAAATGAACTTCCTTCTGTAAAGGGGGGTAAGAGAGGGATAGAGCAGCGTGTTCCTTCTGAAATTTAAAAATATGTGGGATTACGTCTGGTATATTAGATTTACAATGATATGTAATCCAGCCTGATATAATTTTGTTTCATTTATTTGCAGACATTGGACTGTAAGTTGCTTTATCCACAAAGAGGTTTATAATAAATGTAAAAGTAATAGCCAATTATATCCACTAAAATAACAAAGTAGCAGAAACACAGTAGGGCCATTTCATGGCAGTATTTTCCTGCTATAAAGTCTTTTCAAAGGTTTGGCAGAAGAAAAGAGAGAAAGACAAATAAAAAAGTCAGATTTTGAAAAGGATTAATAATTTAACTATGAGCATGCTTCCTTAGACAAAATATCTCAGATTAGCAAGGCAATTTCCAGGGTTTCTGGGTTCAGAGTCCCTAATCCACCAAAGAGTGTATATTGTCAGATTTAAAGCAAAAAGTAAGAATAACAAAAGCCAATCTTTGAGATATTCCTGCTACAAACCATTTAGAGCTTCAGTGAGACTTTATTTATTTATTTTTATTTATTTATTTTATTTATTTGTCACAACAGTATATATAAACATAAGCATGAAATAACTATACTATATATAAGCATAAATATAATCATAAGTATGTAATAACTATACGAAATTGGATACAATCAAAGGGAATGTTAGGACAGGAACGGTAGGAACACTGGTGCTCTTATGCAAGCCCCTTACAGACCTCTTAGGAATGGGGTAAGGTCAATAGTAGACAGTTTTTGGTTAAAGCTTTGGGGATTTTGGAAAGAGACCACAGAGTCTGGTAGTGCATTCCAGGCATTAACAACTCTATTACTGAAGTCATATTTTCTGCAATCAAGATTGGAGCGGTTCACATTAAGTTTAAATCTATTGTATGCTCGTGTATTGTTGTGACTGAAGCTGAAGTAGTCTTCAGCAGGAAGGATATTGTAACAGATGATTCTATGAGTTAAATTCAGGTCATGTCGAAGGCGGCGGAGTTCTAAATTTTCTAAACCCAGGATTTCAAGTCTGGTGGCATAAGCTATTTTGTTGTAATCAGAGGAGTGGAGAACTCTTCTTGTAAAATATTTCTGGACACGCTCAATTGTATTAATGTCCGAAATGAGGTATGGGTTCCAGACAGGTGAGCTGTATTCAAGAATTGGTCTAGCAAATGTTTTATATGCTCTGGTTAGTAGTGTAATGTTTCTGGAGAAGAAGCTACGCAAGATTAAGTTTACAACTCTTAAAGACTTTTTTGCGATGTAGTTGCAGTGGGCTTTGGCACTTAGATCATTTGATATGAAAACTCCAAGGTCTTTAACGGGGTGAGGGTCATCTACAAGGTAATGTCCATCGTGCCTGTATTTAGTGTTCAGATTCTTTTTTCCAGTGTGTAAGACAGAGTATTTGCTGGTTGAGATTTGGAGTTGCCAAGTTTTTGACCATTCCGACACAAAGTCAAGATCTTTTTGAAGGGTAGCTGTATTGTTGGTAGTGTTAAATAGTTTAACATTGTCAGCAAAGAGAACACAATTACTTATAATATGGTCACAAAGATCATTAATGTATAATATGAAGAGTGTTGAAGACTTATTCTCAAGAAAGTCATGCACACTTTACAGCCTTACTTACATATAGATTCCATCATCTGAAAGCTTATGATTAATTCATGTTTGTGGAAAATTCACTGAAAAAATGTAGAAGCACACATTAAAAAAACAACAACAGGAAGTCTGTTACTATTCTTAAAACATCAGACATACTATTAACTTATTCATCCTGATTCTTTATATCTGTTCAACATAATTATCCATTTACAGGCAATATTCCAGATTTGGCAGGAATTTATTTAAAGCAGGAGTCCTCAACCCCGTCCATGGCTGTTAGGAACCGGGCCGCACAGCTATAAGTGAGTGGCAGGTACGCGAATGAAGCTTCATCTGTATTTGCAACTGCTTCTCCAGTGCAAGCATCACTGCCTCAGCTCTACTTTGTTTTTTATTTTATTTTATTTTATTATGTATAATACACACTGAAGATGGCATTTAATTTCATTGTATGAGGTCCAATGACACTAAACTAAACTAAACTAAACTAAACTAAACTAAACTAAACTAAACTAAACTAAACTAAACTAACTAAACCTCAGATCATCAGGCATTAGATTCTCATAGGAGCAGAAACCCTACTGTAAACTCTGTGTGTGAGGGATCTAGGTTGGACTCCCCTCCTTCCTGGTCTGTGGAAAAATTGTGTCCGACAAAACTGTTCCCTGGTGCCAAAAATGTTTGCACCTGATTTAAAACATACTTTATGTTTTGGTATAGTATTTTAAACTCACTCTTGGTTCAGCGGAGGCGATTGGTTTAAGTACAGAATGAGCACTGGCAGCTTAACTTGTCTATTCTGAAATGTTTCTGCATGTAGTTCCGAGTGAGTCTCTTACTCTGAGATTACCTTACTTAAAATGAGAAAGTTATTTAGAGTCCAGATAGCATATTCATCTACTTATATCCCCCTGTGCCTTTGAGAAGGACAAAAGATGATGAGAATGATATAATTTTGTGGTGCTTGAAACTCCTAAAACATTTAAAGGCCAGTTCAGCTGCTATATCAAATGGTAGTTAAGACCTATACAGTGGCTTGGGAGACACAAATGGGAATTATATTGTAGATTGTTTTGTCAGCCTTCATTTCTGTAAGAATAGTGATACATGAGAAAGACCAACTTGGATTAGACAAAGCCTCTATTTTTTCCAACATTCCATTCCCATGAAGACTGACTAGAGGCATGCAAGCACAGTGTAAGTACAAAAGCAGGCTTGTATTTGGATTTTCCATCAACTTATTTTATTGAAATGCCTTCTCTCTACTCGGTTTTTGATTTTCAGATTCATAAATTAATATGTACTCATTGCAGAATAGCCTTTTAAGCCGTAGGGATGCATATCATTGTGGCTTGCCAGAGGGTTGTCATCTGGCAGAGATTTTATTGTAACATTGTTAAAATACATAGGAATACCGCATATAATTTGGTGTGTTTGTAGCAGGGCACTTGAGCAAGAACCACTGACTAAAACTGAGTGGTCTTTTACAGAATTTACTTTTACAGAATTTACTGAATGCAAAACATAGAATCTGACAGAAGCAGGTTTTCCCAGTTGCAATGTATGGCTGCAAAAGTTGGAACATAAGAAAATCTGAGTGCCACAGAATTAAGGCCTTTGAACTCTAGTGTTGGAGAAGACTCCTGCGAGTCCCTTGGCCTGCAAGGTGATCAAACTGGTCAGTCCTAGAAGAGATCAACTCTGACTGCTCTTTAGAAAACCAGATCCTGAAGATGAAACTCAAATAATTTGGCCACCTAATGAGAAGGAAGGACTCACTGGAGAAGAGCCTAATACTGGGAAAAATTGAGGGCAAAAGAAGAAGAGGACGACAGAGAACGAGGTGGCCGAATGGAGTCACTGGAGCAGTAGGCATGAGCTTAAATGGACTCCAGAGGATGGTAGAGTACAGGAAGGCCTGGAGGAATGTTGTCCATGGTGTCCCAATGGGTCTGACATGACTTCACAACTAACAACAACAATCAGAGGGCTTCAAAAATTTTAGCAAGGGGTTCTCTTGGTTGCTGAGTCGGCGTGGCTACAATAGGCGTGGGTGGCCTCCTGCACCATGGCTTTCTTTGAGCCTCTGGAAGGGTGAAAATGGCCTTCCAAGGCTCCAGAGGCCCTTTCTGAACTTCTGGTAGGCCTGTTTTTCATCCTCCCCAAGCCTCTGCACACACCTTGCACTTACCTGCATCCAAAACAGGCTACATGGGGACTCCTGGGAGGGAGTGGTTTGGGCGGGGCCAGCCAGGAGTGGGATTTGGGGATTCTCTGAACTGCACAGAATCTTAGCTAGAGTTTCTCCCAAACCCCTGCTAACCCCCAGCAGCCCACCCCAGTATCCAACCCATATTGGCGTAACTAAAACATTTATAAATTAGAACTTAATAAAAGTGTCAAGATCCTTCACAGAGGTATAGCTAATATAGTAACTAAAAGCTATTACTTCCTGATCTGAAAGCTTGAACAACACACACAAAAAATAGAGCACATAATTGCTGTCACACCCTGTACATTTGGAGAAAGTCATTTCAGTAT
The DNA here is from genome assembly GCF_028640845.1 of Ahaetulla prasina. Lineage (NCBI taxonomy): Eukaryota > Metazoa > Chordata > Lepidosauria > Squamata > Colubridae > Ahaetulla > Ahaetulla prasina. The sequence continues at coordinate 290,311,108 of NC_080539.1, read as the reverse complement.
TTAGGAGCAGTGACTGGGAATGCCTTCCAAGTCATCACCAGATGAGATGGAGCAACTAAAGATGGATTTATCATGTTGACTATAAAGGAGATCATGTCTGCACCCTGTGGGTATGCGTGCATAAACAGTACTTTGAAGTTTAAAAAACACAATCCATCAAAACGTCACTGGTGGAGGAAGACCAATATGAAAAATATAAATTTCTGTGTGACATTTACAATGTGCCAAAGTTGGAGAGGAGTGTAACTCAGAGGAGAGGTTTTCCAATAGAACTGCTGTTGCTGCCAAAAAGACTATGTGGCAACCTGTAAGAACTTATATGGAGAGCAGTCATTCCTCTTACAACATATGTTCTTGAAAATATCCTTCAAACTGCTTTGATCCCAAGTTTTTAGGACTTTGTGCATCAATATTAACACTTTGAACCTGGCTTGATAGCAGACTAGAAGCCTAGGCTCATTTTATTATGTTAAATCGATCTGGATTGTCTTGAATTGTTTTGTAAATTCATTAATTGGTGCCAAAGGACTGCAGTGTTTAGAAAAAGTAAACATGAATTGAAAGCTTTTGTTTGACTGTGTTCTTAAAGCAGCTTGGTTGCCACTGGCTCTAATAGAGCCAGCTTCTGATTCTGTTAGTCTCCTAATTACACTAGTCCTCATTAAATAACAGCTTTCTTCTATTATTTCTTATGGACATAGCAATGCATATGCTCCATGGAGAAAAAACCCAATAGTATGGGAAATGTATAGTAAAGTGGAGGAATACTAATTAAGAATTTACCAAAAGAATCAAAGAAGCAGTAAAAGGTTGTATTTTCACAGGTAACCCACACAACTTCCTTATTGGGGTGTAGAGAAATTTTCAAGAAGTTAGACCAGCATAAAATGGGAGGAGAGACGAACAAATCCCTTGCAGCCTTAAATCATGAAACATTTAGCAAGATTTCTTCATATTTGCAAACATTTACCTTCTTTTCCTTAAGGGAGAGAGCTATGCATGTCATAAGCAAATACAAAATCAAGGAAGTTACATTATACCATCTTAATAAAGTATTTCTAAATGCTTTCTGTTGGCTCAATGTCCTCATATCAGATTGTGACGCATGCTTTCTATCTTTGCATAATAAAGCTTATTAAGTCTTTTTTAATAGAATAGAATAGAATAGAATAGAATTTTTATTGGCCAAGTGTGATTGGACACACAAGGAATTTGTCTTGGTGCATATGCTCTCAGTGTACATAAAAGAAAAGATACCTTCATGAAGGTACATTTACAACACAATTGATGGTCAATATATCAATATAAATCATAAGGATTGCCAGCAACAAAGTTACAGTCATACAGTCATAAGTGGAAAGAGATTGGTGATGGGAACTATGAGAAGATTAATAGTAGTGCAGATTTAGTAAATAGTTTGACAGTGTTGAGGGAATTATTTGTTTAGCAGTGATGGCCTTCAGGAAAAAACTGTTCTTGTGTCTAGTTGTTCTGGTGTGCAGTGCTCTATAGTGTCGTTTTGAGGGTAGGAGTTGAAACAGTTTATGTCCTGGATGTGAGGGATCTGTAAATATTTTCACGGCCCTCTTCTTGATTCGTGCAGTATACAGGTCCTCAATGGAAGGCAGGTTGATAGCAATTATTTTTTCTGCAGTTCTAATTATCCTCTGAAGTCTGTGTCTTTCTTGTTGGGTTGCAGAACCGAACAAGACAGTTATAGAGGTGCAAATGACAGACTCAATAATTCCTCTGTAGAACTGAATCAGCAGCTCCTTGGGCAGTTTGAGCTTACTGAGTTGGCGCGAAAGAATATTCTTTGTTGTCCTTTTTTGATTATGTTTTTGATGTTAGCTGTCCATTTTAGATCTTGCGATATGATAGAACCTAGAAATTTGAAGGTTTCTACTGTTGATACTGTGTTGTCTAGTATTGTGAGAGGTGGAAGTATGGAAGTGTTTCTCCTAAAGTCTACCACCATTTCTATGGTTTTGAGTGTGTTCAGTTCCAGATTGTTTTGGTTGCACCACAAGGCTAGTCATTCGACCTCTCGTCTATATGCGGATTCGTCATTGTCTCGAATGAGACCGATCATTCAGAATTTCTGGAGCTCCCTCCTGTCTGATATAATCCAAGCCCAAACTTTTTTTTTGTTGTTGTTTACATTTATACCCCGCCCTTCTCCGAAGACTCAGGGCGGCTTACAATGTATAAGGCAACTACCTGTACAAAGACAAATTCCATTATGTGTGATTTCATTTTTGAAGATGTGATGTTAGCTTCTCTGTGAACAAATTGGCCAAAGAGGAAAAAGTGGCCCTACAGTTGCTTCTCTTTGTTTCCTATGTGTAGAACTCTGTGGTATGTGAAGAAGGGTGTATTTTATGCCGCATGAATGTTTGCTGTTCTCATTCTGATAATCAATGAGATGTAAAATTGCAGCAATTCCATGCTGCCTAAAGCCTCTGCTGATAAACCTCATTTGGTTTGTCAGAAGGCATAAACCACTCATTAGACCACATCATTAGCTAAGCTTGCCTTTAATGTGAAGGAAATGTGAATGAGGCCTTTTTTCCCCCCAAGACAAAGTTTTACTGTTATAACTTTAAAGAAAGTGCATCGAGAAGCTGCTTGCTGCATTCAAATACAGTGTAAGATGGTGCGTATGAACCCAGATTTTTTTTCTGTGTCCTTTCAACAGCCTTTAACTAGCAGGTAAAGTGTATAGGAAGAATGTGAACATATTCCTGGGATGCTGGTTACAGCTAGTAGTATGAAGAAATCTGACTTGCAATTTCCTAAAAAAAATTCTTAAAAAAAAACAACAACTTCTGTAAAAGACTTCTATTTCTCCTCCTTATTTTGGGATGCTTTAGAATTTCTTTCAGCAATCTATTGTTGCTGTTGTCAACTGTTCTTTTATTATTCTTCAGCCTCAGTAGTAGCTCTCATTTTTTGATTAGAGGAAGAAAGATTCATAGGAGGGATTGTCTTAGAATTCAGTTGACTTCTGAGCAGGAAGAAGGCTGAAAACTGTAGGACAGGTGATTGCTCAGTGAAATACAAAACCAATTAGCTGTCTTGTAACAAACAGAAGTGTAAGAACCTCTTCTGTTGGGAGAGCAGCTCCTTCTTTCTGATAAAGAGTTGGAAAAAATAGAGGGGCAGGGCAAAAGCAATTTGGAAGAGCAGGAAGAGTATTTTGCAGTTTGACTGCCTCTCCCTGCCCCTCTATTTTTTAAAAATGCATTCAAGGGTAAAATTCAGCAGGTTCTGACAGGTTCTGGAGAACTGGTAGCAGAAATTTTGAGTAGTTCGGAGAACCGGCAAATGCCACCTCTGGCTGGCCCCAGAATGGGGTGGGAATGGAGATTTTGCAATATCCTTCCCCTGGAGTAGGGTGGAAATGGAGATTTTTCAGTATCCTTCCCCTGCCACGCCCACCAAGCCACACCATGCCCACCAAGCCACGCCCACAGAAACGGTAGTAAAAAAAATTGAATTTCACCACTGAATACATTGTATTTGACACAATCACAATCTTGTCTTCCAAAGATTAGAACACATCCTATAACTCTCATTCCATTGCAGGAGTCCCTATGGATTTTACTGTGATTGTCGCCGCGAACTGAAAACACACTTATTTATTTGCGCGAGGCTGGCTTAAATTTTATTGGTTTTTTAAATTTTTATCATGAATTTTAATGGGTTTTAGTTTAATATATTTTAAATTTTTAGGCCAATTATGTAATAAGTTTTTTAATTCGTTTTTAATTGTATATTGCACTGTTTGTTTTACTTTGGCTGTACACCGCCCTGAGTCCTTCGGGAGAAGGGCGGTATAAAAATCGAAATAATAATAATAATAATAATAATAATAATAATAATAATAATAATAATAATAATAAGAAGAAGAAGAAGAAGAAGAAGAAGAAGAAGAAGAAGAAGAAGAAGAAGAAGAAGAAGAAGAAGAAGAAGAAGAAGTCATTGCCAACTATAGACGGTAGTACTAGTTTCTTTAATTTTTTTTTTTTAAATCCATCTTATGCTTCTAGAGTAGGGGTGTCAAACTCGATTTCATTGAGGGCTATGTTTGACTTTGGGGGGCCAGGGTGGGTGTATAGTCAGGGTGGGCATGGCCAGCTCAATGTCACTTGTGTCAGGGATGCCTGTGGCGGCCTGAGTGCTCTGCCAGCCAAAATGGAGTCCCAATCTCCGTCTTCAGCTGCGCTGGCCTCCTGCAGCCATCTGCCAATGAAAATGATGCTCCGGAAGGCTGTGTGCAGCCCCCGTGGGCTCTGTTTTTGGCTGCAACAGCCTCCTCCAACCCTCTGCCAGTGAAAATAGAGCTCGGGAAGGCCACATCTGGCCCTCCCAAACTTCGTTTTTGCTGGCAGAGGTACCACAGGCCGGTCCTCCACTGTTTCCAAGGTGGCCCCATGGGCCAGATCTAAGCATCCTGCAGGCCGGCTCCGGCCCCCAGGCCTTGAGTTTGATACCCCTGTTCTAGAGGGATGTTTGTGGACATGGCAAGAAATTGAAGTGATCTGGGACTGTTCAAATCCCCTCAAGGGCTAAGCTGTAACGGACCCCAAGTTGTTAGCCTAACACAAGACAATATTCACCGAGTCTCTGAGAAGAACCTAACATTCGATGTAAAAAGCTGAAAAGTGACTAATCACACCCAATGAATAACTATTTTCCATAAGTTATAAGCGTTCGTCAAATTATTCATGAATTCATGAATCATTACGAGTGAGGAAAAATGTTTGGATATTAACAGATTATTTCGTGGAAATATATCAACTGGGACAAATAGCTGAATCCTCTGCATAAATACTTGGATAACTTCACTCAGACTATTGAAGCAGAATGATATATAAAGATGTTCAGGCATATGGAGAAACACTTTTGATCTTCAGTACTTGGGAATTGACTGTGGTTTTGATGGGCAATTTTTCATAATTTGTTTTACTTCTTACAGCCTTCGTCTTCTTGTCGGTTGCTTCTCTGTTGCAGAGTACATTGAGGGTTATTTGGTAGCAGTTTATAACAAAAAAAGATCTAACCTTTGCTTTGTTGATCCTCCCTGAAGCACTTCGTTTTCGCTTTGCACAAAAAGCAGACTAATGTATAGTGCTACTGAAACACTGAAGTTTTTACTGCTGCTATTTATTTTAATAAGAACAATGTGTTTCATCTTTTTTGTTGTTGTTGTTGTTGTCCCTAACCTACTTGAATGGACTAGCTGCATTTTGATGATGAATTACTGCAGTCTGTGACTCTAAACACATTTACCAGGAAATAAATCCCACATAGATTGTATAAACTGCTCCTTGGGACAAACCATTCATTCATTTTCTGAGGTGAAGAAAAATTGATCCAGTTTTTGAATCACTTTTTTTTTTTAACATTCTACATTTTTTTTTCTTGGAAGGGAGCAAATATTTTTAAATGTATAGTTTTATTTGGTCTAACCAAATATTGTTGTATCAATTTGAGCTAGTACTTAAGGCACCAGGCTAAAAAAACAAAACAAAACAGAAGATCATGCGTTTAAGTCCCGCCTTAGCCACGAAAGCCAGCTGGGTGACTTTGGGCCAGTCACGCTCTCTCAGCCCAAGTCACCTCACATGGTTCTTTTCGTGAGGAAAATAGGAGGAAGGTGTGTTGGATATGTTTGCCACCTTGGGTTATGCATAAAAATAGTAAAGGCAGGATTCAAACAAACAAATAAATACCACAAAACTTTTCTGGACCTGAGCACTAGCAGGGTCCAGCACTAGCAGAATCCAACTTATTTAAGGCTTTGTTAGATAGAAGAGCTCCACTGTCCCATATACCACTCCTGTAGGCTTACTTGAAAAATCCAAAGGCATCTAAGAAGAAAACTAGGGAAAATCACTTCCAACAGGATGCCAAGAAAATATCTGGACACATCCATAAAGTCACCACAACAATTTGACTTGAATTGAAAGGGACTTTAATTTTTAGTTTTACTGGGGAAAAAGTTCCCATCACCCGTCTCCCTCCACTTATGACTGTATGACTGTAACTTTGTTGTTTGTATCCTTACGATTTATATTGATATTGTTTCCTGATTGCTTATTTGTACCCTATGACTATCATTAAGTGTTGTACCTTAGAATTCTTGATGAAGGTATCTTTTCTTTTATGTACGCTGAGAGCATATGCACTAAGACAAATTCCTTGTGTGTCCAATCACACTTGGCCAATAAAATTCTATTCTATTCTATTCTATTCTATTCTATTCTATTCTATTCTATTCTATTCTATTCTATTCTATTCTATTCTATTCTAAAGTTCATCTTTGCATTATGGAGCACTCTTTTAACTACATTGATGCCCAAAGTGACTTGTACTATAGCAAAAGCAATTCATCATCTATAAAATACTTCTTGGCATAGGGGCTGGTTATTTGTGGAACCATGTATTTCAAATTGTTTTGCCCACCCATACAGAGAAAGGTGTATGTATCGTACACACTCTCCAGTGATTCTAGAAGTTCTTCAAGCCTGGCTGTCTTCTCATTTGGAAACAGGATTAGTGTGTTTGTGAAGCCCCTGTTGTGTGTGTGGTGTTTTTTTTTTAATTGCTATGGTTGTTCTTTTTAATGTAGGTGGTTGTGTTTTTAGCAATTTTAATTGTATAGTCCAATATTATAAGCTGAACAAAGCATTTTAAAGTGGGTGATCACAAAGATTTCATAAATATTATAATAATTATAATTATAATAGCAAGAGATACCTTGGTGCAATCCCAAAACAACTGGAGCATCTCTTGAACACCATTGACATTAACAAATTCACTATCAGTCAGTTATAAAAGGCAGCATTGCTTGCAACAGCTTACATCCTGCGACAGTACCTCTAACACCATCAGACATCAACATCTGCCCATCACGGGTCCTTAGAAAGGACTTGATAGGTGGATAAAAATGCTGATTCAGTCTGAACATCTGGGTGGCTATTTAATTTCATTAATGAATAATGAAAATTATTGATACTAGTAGAGGAGAGAGAACATCCCATATTCATATTATTTGACATAAAATATCTAAATATACTTATGATATACATAAATTATTAAATAATCATTTTTTTACTTTCCATTCATGGATTAACTGAATTCATTTCTTGTTGGACAAAGAAGGATATTTTTTTTAAAAAAGGAAACTAATTCTTTGACTTAAAGACTTATTATTTTCATAAGTGTGCCTGTGATTTTTAATTAGGACCCATGCCATAAAGGACATTTTCAGATTTTAAACCCATTGGTTGACTGTGATGGCAGTGGTAGGGTTGACATGATGATGACAATGATTGATGAAAACTTAGTTGTATTTTGAGTACGTAGACACACTTAAATTGATTGGACTTTGCTAATAATTTTAAATTTGCTATTTATGAACTTTGTCCAAATTATTTCAATGAATTTAGTGTAGGATTTCTTTTGAATTTGCCTGCTTTGCAATTTAATGGAAACTGCACTTCTGGAAACTATACCCAAACTATTCAACTTTTTCCAACTTTTGAAAGGGCATAAGGGGCGTGCATAAGAGCACAAAAGTGCCTACCGTTCCTGTCCTATTGTTCCCTTCATTATATCAAATTAATATAGTTGATGCATATTTTTTTACTTATATATATATATATATATATATATATATATATATATATATATATATATATATATATATATCTTCAAGATACGTTTTATCTATGACAATTGTTTGTGTATACTGTTGTGACAAAAAGAAATAAAAAAAATGTATCTTAAATATAAAAAATGCGTGCAGTCATGTATTTGCTAGGAAACTGGAATTCTACAGCAACTCTATCCTGTATCTATTCTTAACAGCATCCAACCACCAGATTTCAGGCTTTTCTCAACCATAAAGAACAGCTCATAATGGGCATAGATTTTTACTGGTTATCTGAGAGAAACTTTTTTGTTGTTGTTAATGCACATGATTTCAGTGTGGTTTCTAATACAAGAATGGATAATAAGGATGGATGATAAGCTATGTGTATGTGTATACAACTACTTTTCAATGTGATTTTTGGATCGTGATTGTGATTTTCATAGAGAAGAAGAGAGATAGCTAGTAGAATTCCCCTATTAACTGTGCATTTTAAATTTACCAAAGATTAATATAATCTAATTTTGTTTAATACAAGTCAGTTTTGCTTTTATGACTTGCAATATTCTGTTAATCACTTCCTTCTTCCTTGATCAAATACAAACATAATTCAGCCGTTACAAATTCTTATACCAGCACTGAATATTATTTTGTGCATGATATTGAACTCAATATTCTCTTCCTGTTTTAAACAGGTTAAGACTATGAAGAAAAACTGGCACTTTGACACAAGTGGGTTGGCTTCAATATTGCTAGCCCCCCAAAAGAAGTCCTTTGTGTGTGTGACTCAAGCAAGTAGAATTACTTCTAGAGTACCTGCTTTACGGGCCAGGAATTAAGAAGGGTAAAAGATGGACTAAGTATTCTGGTAGGTTGTTTGCTTACTCTAGCAATTTCTATGAAACCTCTTGTTTAATTGCTGTACATAATATAATGTCCCAAATTTATCATATTTGTCATTATGGTCAAAATGTTCTAAAACTCTCCCTCCCTCCCTCTCTCTCTCACACACACACTAAAACAAACAAGCCCTAAGGTCAGTGTAGTTTTGTAGCTACATTGTTTATTTGGAAGCAAACCCTATGGAGCCCTGTTTTGACTAGAATATGACATATTTTGAAATTCAACAAGCAATTGATGCAAGTATAATATGTTGCTTCATAGAAAGCCAATCCTTGGTGATGTGACTGTTCAGCAACTTAAATATAAGGCTGACAGGAGTAACAATACAAGGATCATCAAAGCTTAGAATTGGCATCCTGTGGATTTGACACAAAGCTCTGAGATGGACTCTGAAATGATGTTGTTAAGAAATGAGAAATAGAAAACCTCTACAATTGATGTGACTTTCTCCTCTTGAATCATCTACTCTGGTGGCAATGATTTCAGCATCTGCATCTTTATGTATTTCAGTGTGAGCTCTGGTTTTTGAATTCTTCCTGGAAAGCAGACAAGAAAACCACGCGAACAGCAAACTCTGTGTGTGTGTGTCTGTGTGTGTGTGCTTGTGTATGCACACACATTAGGTGGCTTTTATCTGAAGCAGATGCTAGCATGGAATACACATTAACTGCGAACAGAAATCTGTAGAGAATTCTGACAGATTTCATCAATGATCTCTTAGAGATCTAGTATTTTATGTTGTAACATTTACATAGTCCTTTATCTCATCCCCAGATTAGTGTCATTGATAATAGGTCTGCCTGCATTTGTTTGTTTATATTTCATATTTCTTAACTGATCATCTCTCTCAGAGGGTTATACATATTACTCATATAGTGCCAAAGTGTATGAGTACATGTTTTTATGCAAAAGATCCTAAGGTTGATCTCCAGCATCGCCATGAGAAATTGAGGGAAAAAATGCATGATGAAAAATTACTGATAATGGTAATTTACTGATAATTCTGGGCTAGATGAACTGAAGGTCATCATCTAAACCTTATGTTGTGTTCAGTTCTTCTTGTTCTTTGGTCCCTCCTTATTAGAAAAAATCTCATTATCTTGTACAAATATTAGGAGTGGAAAAGTGAGCATATTCTATTTATTTGCATCATTAATGTATTTATGCAAGAACAAACATTTTTGAGGGTACACAAGAACAAAAACAAATTAAAAGATGGAGGAAGGAGATGATCAAGCAAGGAATAATATTAAAGGAGGATATGGGTGAAGGATCTGACCTCCTTTATACAACTTGGAGGACCCTGAATAGGTTGAGAGTTGTTGTACCTAAATGTCAAATCAATGTGCTCAAGTGGATGCTCTTAGCAAATAGCAACATGCTATGAGAATGTGGAGTTCTCAGAGGCCAGCCCTTCTGCTGGTATGTTTACTACTACCAGAAACATGTACTGATAATTATTTATTTTTAGCCAATGACAAAGTCAAGCAGTTGGCTTTGTTCTGGCACTTTAAAATTTGATTTAGACATGGAGGAGGAGGAAGAAGAATCAGTGTATTTACATCAGTAATGTTTCTGCACTACTAACCCTTTCGAGGAAAAACAGACTTCAGTATCTACTTTGTCATATATTTGGGAGGAAGCAAATTTTACTACCACTTATTTGGTTTTGGTCAAATAATAACTTCATAATAAAATACAGGCCTAAGGATTATACTTATACTTATACTTATAGACAAAGACAGTCTTCTTTTCCTGAGCTTCCCTTTATTTTTTGGGGAAAGCCAGCTAAATGTGTATTATCAGCAGTCTGGCTTATGAATAACTACTGTATACTCCCCAAGCAATGCAAAAGGATAAATTAACTCAGATTCCAAATCAGTACATTTATTAAAGGATCCAGCAAAGAGGCTACAAATGTTTAGCAGCTTCTTAAATTTGAAAAAACAACAACAACCCATTAATTCTGCAAACTAAAACTGAACTAATATTTATTATGAGCTATAACTTTTAAGGATCTCTTGCAAGGCAAGAACCTGAGTTTTACTGCTTTTTAGAACAAACAAGTTCAGACAGTTCATTAGTTACTAATGAGTTGGAAATAGCTTACAAAAATAAAATTTGAAATGACCAATCAAATAACTTAGATGAACTGATCTAGTATATTTCCAGTGATTGCTACAGTACTTGTTTAGTATAATACTAGTGAAATTAGCTTGGGATATGGATTCATGTATAACTGTTGTGATAAATAAATAAATAAGTACCGTATATACTCGAATATAAGCCGATCCGAGTATAAGCCGAGGTCCCCAATTTTACCCCAAAAACTGGGGTAAACTGGGGACTCGAGTATAAGCCGAGGGTGGGAAATGAGGCACCTACCGGTTGGGGAAACCCTCCCTCCCTCAGCTGAGAAGGCTGGCGGCTCCCCCCCCCCGCCCTCTCACTGCACCGGCAGGGCTTCAGTCCGGTAAAATGTGAAAAAAAGAAAAAAAAAAAACTCGAGTATAAGCCGTATATACTCGAGTATAAGCCGAGGGGCTTAAAAAAAAAAAACTTGAGTATAAGCCGTATAGACCCGAGTATAAGCCGAGGGGACGTTTTTCAGCACAAAAAATGTGCTGAAAAACTCGGCTTATACTCGAGTATATACGGTACATAAATAAATAAATAAATAAATAAATAAATAAATAAATAAATAAATAAATAAATAAATAAATAAATAAAATTCATGTATATACTGTTGTGACAAATAAATAAAATAAAATAAATAAAAATATATTCTAACCCTGGATATATGTTTCTTTAGAAAAATTATTGCTAAGTGGCTAAAGGAGGCCTAGGTTATTCATGTTTATGGATTATATAGGTATCAAGCGGATACATTTTGAATAGCTAAATTTTTCAGTGATAATGATCTTACAAGCATAAAGAAAAAAGACTCCAGATTTTAAATTACTATCCTTCATAATGTTCATAAATCACGTAGAACTCTTCCCTGCCCCCATGCCAGCTTCCAAACCTAAAAGCTGTTATGCCTAAAAGTCAACAACAACTTGATGGAATCATTCATTCATTCATTCATTCATTCATTCATTCAATCAATCAATCACATGACCATCTTCCTCTAAGCCTCCACAATCTTTGCTCAGAGTAGGCAACTTGAGACTTTCTATATATTGCAGAATTATAACTAAGAAGTGTGGCCAAAAACAATAATTATTGGAAACTGTCATTCAACAATATATGGTATACCATAACATTCCTACTACTTTATGTTGCTTCTACGAATAGTTAGCCAAGTCTGCCTTCAACCGCTAGAGTTGAAAATAGAAGGTCAGTAAATACCCATAGTGGGGGGAAAAGCATAGATTTGCCTTGTGTCAAGATTAATGACTTGTCTGAGGTTCTGCTGATTTTTGAGTCACTCTCAGTCCTATATGAAGTCATCTCAGTGGATTTTGGATTCCTACTCAACAGCATTGATTTATGGAGGAAGACTCCACAAATGGCCTTTACCACTACACGCTGGTAAAGGCCAGCGTGTAGTGGAGTTTAATGTGTGGCTAAAGGAGTGGTGTAAAAGGGAAGGCTTTGGTTTTATTAGTCATGATGTCTGCAACTGGTCCAATGAAAAATTGTACAAAAGAGATGGATTGCATCCATCAAAGAAAGGGACTGAGTTACTTAGCAATACATTCACAGATTTTCTGGATAAACATTTAAACCGAACAGTGGGGACAGAGAATTAACTGATATAGAAAATTTCTGTCCCCAGCAATCGAAAACTAAAAGGGTTATCAGTGCATGTAACATAGATGTCTGTATGGGTAAGACTATCAACCATGCTATCAAGCAAAACCAAGCATTTAACAGTGAGTGCCATACCATGTGCACTAAACCAACAGGTGGCATGAAAGTAGGGGCAGTCAACACAGGTTATGTAGACAGTAAACACAAGATCAATCCAAATGGACTCAAATGTCTATACACCAATGCACAGAGTATGAGGAATAAACAGGGTGAATTAGAAATCCAAGTAAATGAGGGTAGATATGATATTGTTGCCATTACGGAAACTTGGTGGGATGAAACTGACAAATGGAACATACAGCTAGAGGGATATAAATTATTTAAAAGAAATAGACCAAATAAAAGAGGAGGTGGAGTTGCACTATATATAAGAAATAACTACATCTCTACAGAAATAGAGCACAACAATGATGAAAATCATCTTGAATGTATTTGGGTCAATATAAAAGGGTGAAAACGATATTGCCATAGGTCTATACTATAGGCCACCCAACCAAACAGAGGAAGTAGATGAACTTTTGCTAGTCAGCTAACTAAGGTATGTAGGAAGCACATCACAGTAGTAATGGGGATTTTAACTACCCTGACATCAACTGGGAAACAAACTCTGCACCAAGTGGAAGATCCAACAGGTTCCTAACAAACCTAGCAGACAACTTTGTTTCCCAAAAATAGAGAAGGCGACAAGGATCAGCCATATTGGACTTAATTCTCACTAACAGAGATGAAATGATAGAAGGTGTTGAAGCTACAGGAACCTTGGGGCAAGTGACCACGCAATATTGGAATTCAACATTAAGCAAATACAAGTAGTAGAACAAAGTCAAACTAGAGTCTTGGACTTTAAGAGAGCTAATTTCAATAAACTTAGAGAGATCTTGAGAAGGATTCAATGGATGAGAATCCTCAGGGGGAAAACAACTCAAGAAGCTTGGGAAATTTTGAAAAGTGAGATTATAAAAGCACAGTCTAACACAATACCAATGAAGAAGAAAATAGTAGATCACAAAAGAAACCAGCATGGATGCATAAAGAACTATCTGACAAATTGAAAGACAAAAGGACAAATATAAAAAGTGGAAAGAGGGCAAATAACTAAGGCAGAATATCAGCAACAGCCCGAGCCTGTAAAGATGAAGTGAGGAAAGCTAAGGCTCACAATGAACAAAGGCTAGCGACAAAAGTAAAAATAATAAAAAGCTTCTTCCAACATGTTAAAAACAAGAAAAAAGTCAAGGAAACAATTGGCCCATTGCTGGGAGAAAGTGGCAAGAAGATGACAAGCAACAGGGAGAAAGCAGATCTACTGAACTCATATTTTGCATCTGTCTTTACACAAAAGGAAAAACAATCCAACCTATCAAAAACAGCACTACAAAAACAGATTAGAAACACAAGTTAAAATAGGGAAGAAAATGGTAAGTGAACACCTGTCTACCCTAGACGAGTTCAAATCACCAGGACCGGATGGATTACACCCCAAGGTTCTGAAGGAACTGGCAGACGTGATCTCAGAACCACTGAACTATATCTTTCAAAGATCCTGGAGCACAGGGAGCTGCCAGAGGACTGGAAAAGAGCTGATGTAGTTCCCATCTTCAAAAAGGAAAAACAGATCCAGGAAACTACAGACCTATCAGTCTGACCTCAATACCGGGAAGATTCTGGAAAAGATAATCAAGCAACGAATCACGAACACCTAGAAGCAAACAAAGTAATAACCAAAAGCCAACATGGGTTTGTCAAAACAGATCATGCCAGACTAATCTTATCGCATTCTTTGACAAAATGACAAAATTAGTAGACCAGAGGAATGCTGTTGATATAATTTACTTGGACTTCAGTAAAGCATTTGATAAAGTAGACCATAACCTACTACTAGATAAAGTAGAAAATGTGGGTTAGACAGCACCACCACCAGATGGATTCGTAACTGGCTGACCAACCGCACTCAACGTGTAGTCCTCAACGGAACTACATCCACATGGAGGAAGTATGCAGTGGAGTACCCCAAGGCTCTGTTTTAGGCCCAGTACTCTTCAACATCTTCATCAATGACTTGGACGAGGGATAGATGGGGAACTCATCAAATTTGCAGATGACACCAAGCTGGCAGGAATAGCCAACACTCCAGAAGATAGGCTCAAGTTACAGAAAGATCTTGACAGACTTGAACATTGGGCGCTATCTAACAAAATGAAATTCAACAGTGAAAAAGTAAGGTTCTACATTTAGGCCAAAAACAAAATGCACCAGTACCGTATATGTGGTACCTTGCTCAATAGTAGTACCTGTGAGAGGGATCTTGGAGTCCTAGTGGATAACCATCTAGATATGAGCCAGCAGTGTGCAGCAGCTGTTAAAAAGCCAACACAGTTCTGGGCTGCATAAACAGAGGATAGAATCAAGATCACGTGAAGTGCTAGTACCACTTTATAATGCCTTGGTAAGGCCACACTTGGAATATTGCATCCAGTTTTGGTCGCCACGATGTAAAAAAGATGTTGAGACTCTAGAAAGAGTGCAGAGAAGAGCAACAAAGATGATTAGGGGACTGGAGGATAAAACATATGAAGAACAGTTGCAGGAACTGGGTATGTCTAGTTTAACAAAAAGAAGGACTAGGGGAGACATGATAGCAGTGTTCCAATATCTCAGGGGCTGCCACAGAGAAGTGGGAGTTGGGCTGTTCTCCAGAGCACCTGAGGGTAGAACAAGAAGCAATGGGTGGAAACTGATCAAGGAAAGAAGCAACTTAGAACTAAGGAGAAATTTCCTGACAGTTAGAACAATTAATCAGTGGAACGACTTGCCTGCAGAAGTTGTGAATGCTCCAACACTGGAAATTTTTAAGAAAATGTTGGATAACCATCTGACTGAGATGGTGTAGGGTTTCCTGCCTGGGCAGGGGGTTGGACTAGAAGGCCTCCAAGGTCCCTTCCAACTCTGATGTTATGTTATGTTATGTTATGTTAAATGTTTAAATGTTTCTTTTTGATTTAAAACATGGACTTTTTTTAAAAAAAAAGTACTGAACAACATAGTTTTTTTTTTCCTTTCATCAACATTAAGTTACAACATGCTTGGTTATTATCAAAAGATGAAAGATTTCTTGAGAAAAGCAGATATGTCTTTTGTGCCATCAAAGTTTAATTTCCGTACCTTTTACTAGAGCTGAAACCCAGCAAGGGCCAGCATAAAACAAAAATGTCTCTCTTGCTCTTTTCTTATAAGTATAACCCTCATCACTTCTTGATGGGAGATCACGGCATAATGTATGACCCGAGTCTTTGCTATTCTTGGGGATTGTGCAGCATATTATTTTCTTCAGAAAGAGAAAAGAAAGTTCCCTCATAGTCTGCACTTTGGAATTTACTTCATTGCTCAGTTTCAAAGAACTAAAGAACTAAATTCATGAAGATCCTTCATATTCACTTTTATTAATAGTTATATAAGGTCTCAATGCTAGATTATCCCATGGATATTTCAGTCTATACCTAATAAAAATGTAAAATTTCAGTAGGAAATTGCCCCATGGATATCTCATTCTAGCAGTAGAACATTCCACATATTAATCAATGGGTGGAGATGTATTTGTGTCTGCTAATAAATTTAGTTAAATTCTATTATTATTTATTTAGCATATGGCGATATTACACTATCCAGGAGACTACAGTGTTAATATATAGTAGTTGTTTGGCTGCTAATGATTGCTGGTTCATTCAGTTTACAATAATATGCTACCCAGAGTGCACCACAGGGGGTGAATTAGTTCCACACTCAGAAAAGTGCATTGGTATTCTGCAGTGTCATTTGGGGCTTTTCCAATGTCACCTTACGTTCAGGTGTCACCTTTGGGCAAATCTGGCACCTGTTGAATTCATACTGCCTCTTGAGGTGCCATTTTCCCCACCAAGTATCTATTTATCTATTTATCTACTTGTATGTAACATTCCTTCAAACTATTAGGTTGGCAGAAGTTGAGGCAAGTGAACTTGACAGATAATCAATCAATCAATCAGTAAGTCAGTCAGTGGAACAACTTGCGTCCAGAAGTTGTGAATGCCTGCAACACTGCAAGTTTTTTTAAGAAGAGATTGGTCAAACATTTGTCTGAAATGACATAGGATTTCCTGCCTAATCAGGGGGTTGGACTGGAAGACCTCCAAGATCCCTTCCAACTCTATTATTCTAAGATGGGAGCTCACTCTGTCACGCAATGCTAGAACTCAAACCACCAATGTACAGACCTTCTCTAGCATCATTAAGCCAGTAAGCCACCATGATCTCCATGTTATAAAGCTATAGCTTTTATCACAGTTAGTGTTTTTCTCCTTACTTTTTTTTTTTGTGTGGTGCATTATTATTGTTGATTTTGTCAAATGATATCGATCTATAAATGCCATAGTGAGGACAGGTCCCATTTTAATAAGAAAATAATGTGACAGCCGGTATAGGGTCTCCTGCTTGAGCATGGGGCTGGACTGAAAGCTCTCCAAGGTCCCTTTCAGTGATGAGATTCAGCCAGTTCGCACCACTTCGGGAGAACCGGTTGTTAACTTTCTGAGCAGTTTGTCAAACTGGTTGTTGGAAGAAATCATTAGGGCAGAGAACCGGTTGTTAAATTACTTGAATTCCACCACTGGTCCCTTCCAATTCTGATGTTCTACAGTAGTGGCCAAAATTGTGGAAACTTTTTGGGAAAAGTGTATTTTTGAGGTTTGATGGCTAATAACACCATTTTTATTTTTTGGGAGTTTCAAGATAATCATATTCCACTGCTGGAATGGCCTGGGAGTAGCCCAGAACTTAACCCAATTGAAAATCTATGGAGCCGACTAAAGAAACTTGTTACTGAGAAGTGACCCAGCAATAAAACCCATTAACAGAAGCAATCATTCAATCTTGCTTTCACATTATAATAGCTGCAGAACTAAAAGACTTGGTTCACTCCATGGGAAGATGTTGTAAGGCTGAAGGTTATGTCCGTTCATGCTGAAGGTTACCCTACTAACTATTAACTGACATTGTGATAATTTTTGTATATCTCATTTCACTTTTCTTCTTTATAACTGCTAATCTAATAGCAAATCCTTCATAAAAGTCATTGCATTACATTCTTGATTAAATTATCTTTCAACTGATATATAATATGGTACTACTCCCAAAAAAAATGGTGTTATTAGCTAGTTTTAGGAAATACACTTTTCCCAAAAGGTTTCCACAATTTTGGCCACTACTGTATATTCTATGTAGAGTCCCTGACCCTGCATATTGAAGTAGTGATTCAGGTGCTTATTCGAGCTAACTTCCTGTCAGCCCTTCAAGGTAGACCATGTCAATTGCAGATGCCGTAAAGATTCCAGAAATGCTATTTTGTCATTATAGATAGTATTGACAGAATCTTAGAAGCAAGTCTAAAATATTTCTTCCTCTTTTTAAGAACTAGCTTAAGGGGGGAGGGGGGAAGGAAAGGGGGAGGCTCTTCTGAGATTCTCTCCCCTCCCCACATGTTCAAATCTCCCAGGGCTGAGCAACCGTTTCTCCTTTCCCACCGCTGTCACAAGTCAGACCTAAATTTCTTTTACCATTCCTTTTAACAACAGAAGCTCTGAGCAATTGCAGATTGTATCTCCTAAGCCACAGAACGATAATAACTGATTTGCATTTTCGTAGTGTTATATCAGGAGCCATAAGCTGAAGCTAACAGGGAGAATTCATACCAAACCATGACGGTTGTAATAAGGAGCAAAACATGAGAGAAGTCATGGTTAATTTATACATGAAACTTTGGATAGTTGGTCAAGGAATGTCACAAATTGTCTTGAACGAAAGAGCAGGAGAAATGGCTCCATCCTTGTATAAGGTAAAGGTAAAGGTTCCCCTCGCACATACATGCTAGTCATTGCCGACTCTAGGGGGCGGTGCTCATCTCCGTTTCAAAGCCAAAGAGCCAGTGTTGTCCGAAGACGTCTCCATAGGCATGTGGCCGGCATGACTCTACGCCAAAGGCGCACAGAATGCTATTACCTTCCCACCAAGATGGTCCCTATTTTTTCTACTAGCATTTTTACATGCTTTCGAAACTGCTAGGTTGGCAGAAGCTGGGACAAGTAATGGGAGCTCACCCCATTACACGGCAGCACTAGGGATTCGAACCGCTGAGCTGCCGACCTTTCGATCAACAAGCTCAACGTCCTAGCCCCTGAGCCACCGCGTCCCTCCATCCTTGTATAGATAAGATATTTATGTGTGATATGTCTGTGCAATATATCCTCTGTAACATGTATATAAAATCTATATAATAGTTATCACTATTTTCTGACTGTTCTTAATTTGCAAGTGAATATTTTCTAAATCTCTTTAAAAAGAAAAGAAAAGAAAAAAGAAGAGAAGAGAAGAGAAGAGAAAAGAAAAGAAAAGAAAAACAAAGCATGGTCCTCTTAAATGGACTGAGTTCTTCAGATTACCCTCCCCCCCTTTTTTTTCTTTTTCTTTTTCTTTTTTCTTTTTACAGTGCTATGGTAATTGTATGCAGCAGTTACTCTTGCTGTGGCAGTAAAATTTCTCCAGCATCTATACATTTCTGAACTAACTATTACTGAAACTTTGGAGCAGTAAAATAGTAATTTCATTGATTCCTCTTTTCATTTTGCTGTTAAATATTACTTACATTTCTACTTCAATTCTCACTTGCCTTGTTTGCATGAGAAAATCAATTCTAGATTCTTCCATCACCATACATGCAAATCACTGAGTGATGTTCAGTTCAGCTTTTGTATTGTCAGAATACTAGAGATGAAAATATTTTATATAGGTCATCAGTGCAGGAATCTAAATTAAATTAAAAGATGAAAGACGGCTGAATGGTCTATGCTTGAAGATATCCTGTGTAAAAGGGAGCCCACTACTTCCCTGGGTAATTGATTCCAATGTTCCTAATGTTTCTCATTTAATCAGAATCTCCTTCCTGTAATTTACATCCATTAATCCATGTCTTCCACTCTGAGATGATTATGACCTTCTTTGTGGCATCTTTTATTTATTTGATG
Source organism: Ahaetulla prasina (assembly GCF_028640845.1). Classification (NCBI taxonomy): domain Eukaryota; kingdom Metazoa; phylum Chordata; class Lepidosauria; order Squamata; family Colubridae; genus Ahaetulla; species Ahaetulla prasina. Next base: position 290,291,677 of record NC_080539.1, on the reverse strand, counting down.
AATGCTGTCATATCATCCCATGGTCTTTTCTTCTCAAGGCCAAGTGTGCCCAAATCCTTCCATCTGTCTTCCTAGAATTTAATTTGTAACTGCCTGCGTATTTTCTCTGCTCTTATTTGAACCTATTCCAGTTTCTCTAAAATCTTGCTAAAGTGGTCACATACTCACTCAAGTCTGACCAAAGAATGGTGAAGTGGAACAATCAGTTCCTATTATTTAGAAACCAATCTCCAAAAGTAGAAATTAAATTCCAGACAATCATGTCCTGTTCTTTCACCACAATACCCCTTTCAGTTTCTATATATGGCAGCAGTGTAATATTATTCTGTCCAATCTGTCCCAGTGGCTTATAATGACCTAGTGTGATTCCTGCTTCCTTCCATTTTTCGTTGCTTTTAATATCGAAACAAAAATAAAAGATCAAAGTCGCTAAGTGAAGCTGAATTCCTGGTAACTACAAGGACACAGTCATGTAGCTTTCCGGGCAACAATTTGGAAGTGATTTGCCACTGCCTCCCTTTGAGATATTTTTTTTTCCACATCCCCAGACTAGCCTACAGGTTTCCTAATGCCTGGGAATCTCCCATCCCATCCTAACCCTGCTAGTATTTATGCCCTGACATTTAGTATCTTGATTTTAAGAAAATGCATTTTCTCCATGAGACAGCGAACCCCCTTAAGAAAAGCATCTGAATGAATAATCTGAACCGTCTTCTGCAGGCATGCGTAACTTTTCGTACGTTTGGAACTGTTATGTCAGATTGGACGGAAAATGCATGCCTTTTAAATGCAATCTGGGTTGTGCAACAGTCCTATATGCATTTATATGCAAGGGGAAAGGTCTCTAAATCAATTACAGTTCAAAATTTATTTTCTAATTAGCTGTTTCATTGTGACTAACACTCACCACTGGCCTTCATAAATAAATTAATGGCACTTCCACCCGACCTTACAGAAGGTAGGAATTTTTCCACATTTCTCAATGTGAACCCATGTTTTATAGTCTCATTGGGGGGGGGATTGGCCTGAGTAGAGGACAAGATTGCATTTTCTGGCCCTGCCTTCACAATGCCTTTCCTTCACCCCTATCTAATGAGGCAAGGCAATTGCTGCACTCTATTAATAGCCATGCTTCACACTGCTGTAAAAGCTTGGTATCTCCCTGCTTAAAGGTTGCAGGGAAAAATCCTGGGGGAGAAGAAGGATGGAAACAGAGAAGCCAGCATTGTGCTGGGCTTGACTGCTTTCCCCACACTTCCTTCTGTGTTTTTGCCAGATGGTATCATCCTAGCCTTGCTCATCTGTGTGGCAAAAGCCGTTCCTCCCAGTTTCGCTCTGGATTTATCTTTACCATAAGCATTCTTCCCCATTCCCTCACAGGACAGTCCCTTTTGATGAAAAGGCGGAACGAAAATAAAGCTCTAGGCTTTTCTCCCCTTACACCTTGCGCACAATGCAGGATCTGCTGGTGAGTCAGTCATGCGGCATAATCTCTCCCCCTCTCCCTCATTCCCCCTCCCCAATGCCTATTACTCAGGAACTGCATGACGACTTGGAAGCAATAACAAAGCACAAGATATTCCAAGATAATGAAAAGCCCTCAGCTGAAATCAAACGCTCAAAAAAGGGCAAGTGTATTTCCAGATGGGGCAGTGGTGAGCCATAAATGGGACAGAACACCAGAATATTATCCTAATACCAAAAAGTAATGGAGGGTGTCAACCTTTTCAAATCCCCAGCAAATAGAAGGTAGCTATTTGCAATGTACCGTTTGATTTTTCTTTTTTAAAGAGGGGCAGTGAAATACACAGGGTCTGATGTCAAAAGATATAAATGTAAACAAACAAACAAAAAAGATGAAGAACAAACACTTCTTTCTTCTTGTAAAAAAAAAAGCAACAACAGAAAAGCCAAGTGTGTTATAGGCTTTCCAAAAGGAGAGAGACTGTGGTAGGGATGAAATTCCTCTAGAATAAATATAGACTAAGAAAGCTCTGTGGAGGTTGCTAAGCAGCAGTGGCCAAAGAAGCAGAAAGCAGGCAAAGCTTTGAAACAAAATTGGTGACATCTGGGTTAACTGAAGTCAGTGCTTACTCTCTTTTCTTCTGTTGCAGGAGATATGGGATGGAGGGTGTTTTCCAAGTTTCATATATCACCCCCAATCCCTCATACTGTATATGCTCACCTATTCTCTCCTTAGAGAATTGGACATTATAAATGGAATAGTGGGGGCAGGGATTTCGAACCTTTGTATATGTATGTGTGTGTGTATACATATATACATATGTGCTAGTCGTTCCTGACTCTAGGGGGCGGTGCTTATCTCCATTTCAAAGCTGAAGAGCCAGCATTGTCAGAAGATGTCTCTGTGGTCATGTGGCCAGCATGACTAAATGCCAAAGGCTCATGGAATGCTGTTACCTTCCTACCAAAGCTGGTCCCTATTTTTCTACTTGCATTTTTTACGTGCTTTCGAACTGCTAGGTTGGCAGAAACTGGGACAAGTAACGGGAGCTCACCCCGTTACGTGACACTAGGGATTTGAACCACTGAACTGCTGACCTTTCGATCGACAAGCTCAGTGTCTTAGCCGCTGAACCACCAGGTCCCTTTATGTGTGTGTGTGTGTGTGTGTGTGTGTGTGTGTGTGTGTGTTGTTAAGTTGAACTTACATATTCACTTACATGATTTACATGATAGTACATCTTACTCAAGGTGGCTTCAGATTTTATCCTTCAAATTTACTGCTGCTGCTGCTTCTGATGATATTGTCCAATGTATTTCCATAGAGCAAATTCCTATCTTATATTCTCCACATCTATTATTTATAAAGTAACCATCTCTCCAGACCTTAGGAATTGAAGCCATGTAAAGCAGTCCAAAAGATAAGAATAATTATTTTTGCATAAATCTATCTGGTGAACCAGTTGTTCCATTCCTAGATTGAGAGGCCCTTCAAACAATCACTTATGCTCTAGTCACTCCCCAAATGGATTATTGAAATGTGCTAAACATGGGTCTATCCTTGAATATTACTCAAAAGCTATAGCCGGTTTAGAATATAGAGCCACAGGCAGTGATGGGCATGCTACGGTATGTCCATAGTACATCCATACTATTGCTGCAGTGTGAGATGCACTGATTACCATCTTGCTTGTGATACAATTTAAGATTCTGGTTGTTACTTATGAAGTCCTTCATAATCTAGGACCTGGTTATTTGAGGGACCACCAATCTCCAATAGTTTCTGTTCATTCATTAAGATTGGGGAGAGTGGGCACACTCCAGCTATCTTTGATTGAACAATACCATCTATTGCAAGGTTGTCAAACTTGCGGCCCATGGGCTGGATGCATCACACACTGGCCATGCCCACTTCCAGTTTAGAGAAAAAAAGTCACAATGACAATGTGATATCGCGAGATTGACACCTGTGATCTATTGGGTCTAAGAAGCATGCTTGTCTGTGGTTGGATCTGACCTCTGATATATCAACCCCCCATGATTTCTGTATTGCTCTTACACTGATGAAATTCCAAAGTTCTTTGTCTTCCCAGACCTGGCAATAGGGTGGTTGGGACGCCCCATCAGATTTTTTTGGTAATGTTTTTTGTTTTTGTTTGCTTTGTTCTTTTCTGAATGTGCCTCATCCTCCTCCTCTTCCTCCTTGCCATTCAGAATTATATGAGATGGGCAGCTTCTAAATTTAAATGATAGGAAGCTAGATCTTAATGGATTTCCTTGAGTTAATAAAATGTAATCATCATAGCATCAAAGATTCCCTTTTTACATTTAGGTTCCCTGGAGAAATAGGGTTTCTCCTTATATGGCTTCTCTAAACAATTATTTCAATGTGCAATGGACCCTGGAACTATTTTCTATTTTTTGCAGGTCTCATCTATATGAATTAAAGATCTATATTTTAAAAAAGGAATATATACCTTATAAGGCATTCAGTAACATAAAATAATCTAATTGTTGATTTGACTTATTTATATATGTAAGTCAAACAATTACATTTGTTCTAAAATGGAATAATATAAGAGGCTAGAGAAAAAAACCCTGCGGCCCTAATATAAGAGGCTAAGGGAAAAAAAAATTCAAACATCTGCACTTACTTATCCCTGAAAGTTGGAGGTTTAATTTCTATATTTTTTTCTCTACAGCTCATGTGATTTTAGCAAGTGAATTACTGACTTTCTATCTGGAGCTGTTCATTATCACTTCTTAATGAATAGTCCTCTGCCAGTAGTGGTTAAAATTAAATAATTAAATAAATGATAATTATGATAATGTGGCATTTCTCCAGGATAGTTATGAGGCAAAAGTAACAGGGGAATATTGGACACAGAAATGTGTTTATGGAATAGAGTAAAATGTAGATGTTTTGTTGTTCTACTTGATGTTAAGGTAGTGTTCTAAATTTTAATGCACATTTTCTGTACTGTTTATTTTATTTTTTTAAAAATCAGTCATATTTCCAGGCTATTTGTAGGTGTATATGGAGTCCGAGAACCTGGTTGAACACCAATCTCCACATTATTGTTTTAAAAGTATCAGTGGCTGTATATTCTTCCTTCCTTTTGCTTTACTCTAAAGCTAAAAGAGTAGCACACCTTGTCCTTATCATCATTACAGTTTCTTTCAATGCTTCATATTTTAGCAAAGCAAAAGGTAGTCCTTAGGGACTAGTCTGAATCAGTACTGAAGCAGGTGACAAAAATGTTACTATCCTAAAATCCTATCTTTTGTATAAATGGTCTAGTTAGAACAGAGAATGGAGCACATATTTTCATACAAATGGACTTACATTTAGCTCTTCCATTGCCTGGCTTTTTGGAGAAGATTTTTGAAAACTTCAGACTGAAGTCGTAGAGAATTACTTCCAACATGTATTGATAGTACTGTACTGATGGGATTAGATAGTTCAGAGGTTTGACTCAATGTAAATTAATGTTCTCATGAGATTTTTTATCAAAGGACAGGTTGGATCATTCCTAAGTGCTGAGGAAATATGGTGGGAAAGGACAATTGCTTGGAGAGACATGGACAGAACCTCCTAGCAATTATTTTGTTAAGATCAGCAATCAATCAATATTTATGTGAGATGGATTCAACTCCAAATCTAAACAAAAAAGTTTGACTTTTGTATGAGGGCCTTAGATATCTACGTAACAGTACTCCAGTCTGGGCCAAAGTAGATAGTATTTTATGTGGAACTTATATGATGTAAAAAGTATAACTAGAGACAGTCTAGGAAAGAGGACCAATTGTATTATAAAAAGAATAAGAGATTTTGGCTCTATCATTTTGGATAGGTGGATTTCATATTCTCTGCTTCAGTGCAGAACACTTCTTGAGGCTCTCTGAGCTGGGTTGTTTGCTTTCATACATCTCATAACCCAACTAGGCAACATCTACATCTTGTAAACTAGGTAACATTTTCAGTGTGAATGAGTGTGGCGTTTGCTGCAGTGGTGGGTTTCAAATTTTTTTACTACCAGTTTTGTGGGCATGGCTTGGTGAGTGTGGCTTGGTGGGCATGGCAGGGGAAGGATACTATAAAATCTCCACTCCCTCCCCACTCCAGGGGAAGGATACTGTAAAATCTCCATTCCCTCCCCAATCCAGGGGAAAGTTACTGCAAAATCCCCATTTCCTCCCAATCAGCTAAGACTTGGGAGGCAGAGAATAGATGGTGACGGGGCCAGTCAGAGGTGGTATTTACTGGTTCTCTGAACTACTCAAAATTTCCGCTACCGGTTCTCCAGAACTGGTCAGAACCTGCTGAAAGCCATCTCTGATTTGCTGCCAGTTTATATGTAGTAGTTTGCCTTGCCAGTAGGTATCTCCTTCACTTCAGCCAGGCTTTTATCAAGTCCCAAAGAAATCAAGTTATGGGTAGGATTGATAAAATTTCTCCAAGCTCTTTATTTAGGCTCTTTGGCTGCAAGAACTAACAATAATCAAGGAAATAAGCACTGGACCTGTGAGAGGAGGGAAGAAGTATGTCTATAAAGAAATGTTCAATTGTACTGCTCTCAAAGTGTTGGTTGCAAATAATATTTTCTTGAAAAACAAATCACAGCAAATAAATGGTAAAACATATTTAACTAAGCATAGTTCATAAAGTATAGAAATTACTAACTCAAAATTTACAGATGGGTTATCAACCTGGATAGCAAATAAAGATGAATGCACAAAATAATTCTCTGATTTTGAAATTAAGCAGGTTTACAGTTAAAAGTATTGGTGACATATTTTCTATTCAGAGATCAATATTATCCTGTTCAAGAGAAACTGAATTTAGGTAAATGGTGCTTTAAATTCTTAGTTTTATTAAATAGTTTCTACATTTAAGAAAGAAAAGATCTAATTCCTTTCTCAAAACTATCAAAAGAAATAATGTCTTATTTATATATAAGAGCCAAAAGAAATAATGTCTTATTTATATATAAGAGCCAAAAGGAACTGATCCATTAAACACTTTAAAAAACATGATGAAACAAAATAAATGTTTTTCTATAATGCGTACTTTTTCCATACTATAACAGCTCAGTTTTATTTGTACCCTTTGAAATACATCAGTGCTGATGTCTTAATTTAATACTGTTTATTGGTTTCTGTATTTTTTATTGCAAGGATATCAGCATATATATGAAATATTTAAGTACATTTGTTCAGTACCTAGCACTTCTTCTAAGAGATTCTATAAAATAAAATACACTAGTACAGAGCACCTACTTCTGTGGTTAGATTTATGTTATAGTTTATCTAGTTCCAGAAGTAAATCAGGGTTGCATCTCCAGATACAGAATTGTAGTGTGGTATTTGTGGCAATTGCTGTAGTATCCCTTCCTTCTTGCTTGCAGGCTTGTATTTTTGTGTGCAGATTTGTTTCTACAGAGCACAAATGACATTGCCAATTGTCTATCAAATTTTCAAGCAGAGAAATCAGGAGGGACACTTCCTTTTCATACTCCAAGAGAAATTCTTCAGCAATTTTTCATTGGCAAGATTTACCATTAGCATCACTGATGAAAAAGCCAAATTGAAGAATTTCCCATAATGCCTTCTCTTAGAATCAAAGGTGTGGCAATCCAAGAGGCTGCACTTTGCTGGATATACGTCATGAAACTGAAAGACAAAACAGAACGAGAGGCAACAAAAACACATCTGGGAAAAAATTTTCTACCCCACTTTACCTTCTATGGAATAAAGCTTTGGACTGGTATCACATTGCCCAGAGTCTTTGGGCACTTCCTAAATTTCACTTCATGCCATGGTCATCCTGAAAAAGTTTGGTGGAAAGAAAAATGTGGCAAGTTCTCTTGGCTGTAAACTAATTAGGCAATTCTGGGGGGAAAAATGCTCTGGTGTTGTGAAACATTTTCAACAAAAATGTTGAAGGATTTTTAAAAATAGAAAGGAAAACCTAGAAGTGGGATGGAGCAAAATCAAAATCCTTCCATTTGTTTTGTTTTAAGTAAAGGAAAAAGTCAGGCGAGGAGTATGCAAATAAGGAAAATTGGTGCATGAATAAATAGAGTAAAATAATCTTGTTTAATGAACTTTTAGTTCACATGGAACATTGACGCACATGAACCAAACTGAGGAGTAGGGCCTTAAAATTGTAATCAATATCATGATATTTTTTGCATTCTTTGAATTCATGCATTCTTTGACAAAGTGACAAAATTAATAGACCAGAGAAATGCTGTTGATATAATTTACTTGGACTTCAGTAAAGCATTTGATAAAGTAGACCATAACCTACTACTAGATAAAGTAGAAAAATGTGGGTTAGACAGCACCACCACCAGAAGGATTCGTAACTGGCTGACCAACCACACTCAATGTGTAGTCCTCAATGGAACTACATCCACATGGAGGGAAGTATGCAGTGGAGTACCCCAAGGCTCTGTTTTAGGCCCAGTACTCTTCAACATCTTCATCAATGATTGGACAAAGGGATAGATGGAGAACTCATCAAATTTGCAGATGACACTGAGCTGGCAGGAATAGCCAACACTCCAGAAGATAGGCTCAACTTACAGAAGGATCTTGACAGACTTGAACATTGGGCGGTATCTAACAAAATGAAATTCAACAGTGAAAAAAGTAAGGTTCTACATTTAGGCAAAAAATAAATAAATAATGCACAGGTACCGTATATGTGATACTTTGCTCAATAGTAGTAACTGTGAGAGGGATCTTGAAGTCCTAGTGGACAACAATTTAGATATGAGCCAGCAGTGTGCAGCAGCTGCCAAAAAAGCCAACACAGTTCTGGGCTGCATAAACAGAGGGATAGAATCAAGATCACGTGAAGTGTTAATACCACTTTATAATGCCTTGGTAAGGCCACACTTGGAATACTGCATTCAGTTTTGGTCACCGCAATGTAAAAAAGATGTTGAGACTCTAGAAAGAGTGCAGAGAAGAGCAACAAAGATGATTAGGGGACTGGAGGCTAAAACATATGAAGAACGGTTGCAGGAACTGGGTATGTCTAGTTTAATAAAAAGAAGGACTAGGGAAGACATGATAGCAGTATTCCAATATCTCAGGGGTTGCCACAAAGAAGAGGGAGTTGGGCTGTTCTCCAAAGTACCTGAGGGTAGAACAAGAAGCAATGGGTGGAAACTGATCAAGGAGAGAAGCAACTTAGAACTAAGAAGAAATTTCCTGACAGAACAATCAATAAGTGGAACAACTTGCCTGCAGAAGTTGTAAATGCTCCAACACTGGAAATTTTTAAGAAAATGTTGGATAACCATCTGTCTGAGATGATGTAGGGTTACCTGCCTGGGCAGGGGGTTGGACTAGAAGGCCTCCAAGGTCCCTTCCAATTCTGTTGTTGTTGTTGTTGTTGTTAAATATTTTAAGGTTGTTTTTTTTTTAATATATATATTAGGGCTTATAATCCTTTTTTCTTCAATTTTTTTTGTCATTTATAGAAACTGTTTAAATGGCCAAAGAAAAATATTATTGCTTTTCTCTTTACAAATCCAAGCAAGTAAATTGGTCTGACTTTTGGAACAATTTTCTATTTACATCTTTTAAATATGATTAAATTAGTAGCTTCCTAGATCAATGAGCTTAAGAGTCTTAATGAAATATTTAGTGCCAATGAACTGTTTTACCTGTTACTGTCTCTCCTGTTCTGTGTCTAAGTTTCCAGGCAAAGTGGCTGCCAAAAGTAATTGAAAAGCTAGATATGTGCTTTGGTAGAAAGCTACAAACAACTGTGCTGAGACTGACCAAATTCATTTTATTCATTGATCTTTATTAAGCCATACAATTGACTGAATCTCCAGAGCTGAAAGCTTTAAACTGTACTTTTAGAGCAAGAAGAACAATTTTGGATCCACTTGGCTTCTTGTAAATGAGGTTTCAGTTTGATGTGGATCAGTCTGGACAATGGGGTTTCTCAAAATGCCAGCTACCCCTGAACAGCATTTGCAAAGATAAATACAAAAAAAATAATAATGAAAATGCCCTCCTCTCCTTCACAACACCAATTGTTCATTTCAATGAATAGAGTTAGGCATTTTAGTAAAACAAATGTGCTTCTTGGAGAAAGAAAAAATGATTGGATTGATAACATCATGCATTTAAGTGTGTGTGTGTGTTTTTAAAGTCTAGGTGTCTGGACAATTGCTAGGATTTATACTCTTCTGTCCTACTTTCAATGTTAACCTTTTTAATAGTATGGGAGCAATGGACAATCAATCTTCCTTTGACCCACTACTTACAAAAAATGCACCCCCATTAAACTTCAAGCATTCAGTTGGCACCAATGAAATATGCAGTTTAGCTTTTTAAGTGCTGGCATCTGAGACAGAGGTGGACTGTTATAAACAACAAAATTCCTTTGCGGCCTACTATTTTCTTACATTTAAGTAAATAAAAACTAGAAATACAACAGAACGAGCTTGTTTTTATATTTTGTCTTATTTGCCACTGACTTCAAAACTCTTTGCTTCCTCCCAATTAATAGCAGTGATGCTATGTTTACCTGACATAACACCGATGTTTTCTTTAATGTTGTAAGCCACCCAGAGTCATTTTGTAACAAGACGGATGGCAACCAAGTTTAATAAATAAACAAACAATGAATTTTATAAGTCATATTTCTATACATATTTGTTATTAATTCAATTCATACTTAATAAACGGAAAGTCACCTCTAGCATGTCTTGCTTTTGCTTTGATCAAAATGAACATTGCGGTAAGTTAGCAAATGCACATATGTTTACAAGTATGAGTAAGTAGTCCTGAGTGTGTAGGACATATGGCAACTGACAAGGATTTTAGTCAAGTTCTAATCATGGGTAAATAGATAAGAACAACAAAATAATGCTCAAGACTGTGTATGTTGTTAGGAAGAAAGAGACATTCACTTTACACAGCAGATGCTTAGAAATTGGAATGCAGCTTTCTACTATTGAGCCCTCTAATTTAGATGTCCTGTGCCAACTAATTTATTCCTATCCAGTTTGGTGTAGTGGTTAAGGGACCAGGCTAAAAATCAGGAAACTATCCGTTCTAGTATTACTTTGGGCACAAAGCTAGCAGGGCTCTACCCAGCCTAGAAGCAGGCAATAGCAAATCTTTCTTGCAAGAAAACTGCAGGGAATAGCCCTTACAATTGCCAGAAGTCAAGGCTGTCTTGAAGGCATCCACAACCATACAAAATAGTTTATGGTGTAAAATAGTGATAAAATTGCTCCATCATCTGGTCTGAAATATTCTGGATGCATTCTATATCTGGAACAGAGCAGATAAGGGAATAAGAATTCTAGCTCCTGTGATTGGCCTGCCTGCCTCTGCTACAATGTGTTACCAATGAAATCATTTTTATTATAGGTTACATTGCAATTTTGAGTGCAATTTTACTTTCTCTGCATTAGGGTAAATGTCTATGGAGATTCTTAGGCATCCAGGTCATGGTTGTTCCAAAGGTGCTTTTTCAAGAGGCAACTGAGTTTTCTGTTTGTTTGTTTTTTTTTCTTTAAAGATGTTTCATTTCTCATCCAAGAAGCTGAAGAAGCTCCTTGGGTAAGAAGCAAAATGTCTTCAGAGAAAAAAGCAGAAAGTCCAGGTGCCTCTTGAAAAAGCACATTTGGGTCTGCAGTAGAGTTCATGGATTAGTGGCTATGCTTCATTCTCCATCATTTTCTCTATTCTTTGTTATAATTCTAATCTAATGCATTCGATGTGAATGACCACTATTATTCACAGCAAAAAAGACTCATAACTCATTGATGAGAATGTATAACACAAACTGTAGAATAGGCTACTTTGGTATTCAGAGCTCCAGTCTACAGTTTGGCAATTGTGTCAAGAAATCTACCAAGCTTTTGTTTTTATAAACACTACCCTTAGTAATCCAATCAGCAACAATTTATTGAAAAGAAAATTCTACTGAACTTGTTCTTGCCTTGGTAAGAATAGAAAAATCTACTGCACTCCTGCATTTAATTACACCAATTAAATGTTGATTTAATTCTTCATGAAAATCAATCATACAAGGAAAACTCTTTATTCAAAAACTTTCTTTATTAACCCACATCCTGAAAGATGTTCTTCTAAGAATAAAAGCAACAGAATTTTTCACCAATCTCTGAATATACCTACCCCATGACATTCTTTTTTACAAGAGATGAAACTAAATGGGAAAGGCCAGAATACATTTTAGATTTTAAAATCTAAAATCTTATTTTTGTTGATTTTGAATCATAAAGACACTTTCAATATCAATGAAGTTTTTAAATCATTTTTAAGCTTTTCCCAGAATTGAAACTACTTGGTAAGTAGACACAAATGCTCTTGTACAGTATGTTGTTTATTTCCAACTTATTTTTATGGCATTGCATGTTTATGTAAATTCTTATGAAGACGTAATACTGTACATTAAAATGTTGTGCTAAAATCATCTGTAGAGTACATTTTTTTATTTGTGAAATTTTCATATTAGCTCATCCTACATTATTTAAAACTAACTTCCAAACTATGGAACTGATATTCCAACAATGATAAATGGGTAGGAATTAAATGTGTTCAATGTAGATAATTGCATAGCTTTACCCAATTCACCCAATTCTTCATAAGAAGAATGTGTGCCAAGCATTTCAAACTTCAGATTTTCTCTGCTAAAAATGGCAATTGCTTAATTCATAACCTCTAATTTTTTTTCTTCCCCAATGTCACTCTCAGATGGTTTCCTTCAAAAGTACCTTTTTATTTAAACCTAATATTATTTCCACAACTTGAAAGGAGGATTCATTATCCTTCCATTGATTCTCTCTCTGATCTCTGAAGTTTGTACTCTTGATCTCCTTTGATACTCTCTCTCTCTTTCTCAATAAATGGTAATAAATGTTGATGTATTCATTTGCTTCTTTAGATCTATGCTTCCTTGAATTTGTAACTCATCATATCTATATCCATTGAAAGCTTTCTCTCTGGGAACATTGTGATGATTCACCAAGGTTTTGTTTTTAAGCAAACTATGATTTATTGCTGATTGTTCTCACCACTCAGTGAGTTACGGGCTCCAACTCCAGTTCCAAAAAGAGGAAAATCCTCCATTAGAGGATTATGATATTGTATTCCTAACCTTAACCCTAACTTCTTGATACCTTAAAAAATTGATCCTTAAATTATATACCAGGCTTAATAGCAGTGACTGTGAGAGGGATCTTGGAGTCTTAGTGGACAACCAGCTAAATATGAGCCAGCAGTGTGCAGTGGCAGCTAAAAAAGCCAATGCAATCTTAAAGTGCATTAACAGGGATACAATCAAGATCAAGTGAGGTACTAATATCACTCTATAAAGCCCTAGTAAGACCACACCTAGAATACTGCATCCAGTTTTGGTCACCACATTATAAAAAAGATGCTGAGACTCTAGAAAGAGTGCAGAGAAGAGCAACCAGGATGATTAGGGGACTGGAGACTAAAACATATGAAGAACTCTTACAGGAACTGGGCATGGCTAGTCTAGTGGAGAGAAGAGAAGGACCCACAGAGAGGAATGGGACAAGCTATTTTCTAAAACACCTGAAGGCCAGACAAGGAATAATGGATGGAAACTGACCAAAGGGAGATTCAACCTAGAAATGAGGAGGAACTTTCTGATAGTGAGAGCAATCAACCTATGGAACAGCTGGCCTTCGGAAGTTATAGGAGCTTCATCACTTGAGCTTGATCATTTTCAAGAGAAGATTGGACTGCCATTTGTTAGAAATGGTGTAGGGTCTCCTGCTTGAGTGAGGGGTTGGACTAGATGACCTATAAGGTCCCTTCCAACTCTGTTAATCTGTTAACATATTAACTGTGCCTTGGCATATGGAACCTTCTTTATAAACAGAAAATATACTCTCCACCAATATGGACACATTCTGCTCAGTATGCCTTATCTGCCAGCAAAACTGATTTACCCCAAGCAAATTCCTGCTATGCTATGCAAATTAATCTCTAATCTAGAGACTACCTTAGAAGTTTATAAATTAAAGTTGTTATTCAATCAACTCAGAGTTCATGCAGCGTGCTGACATATACTCGTGATGCCTCTTTTCCAGTTTAACAATATAATACTCAAATCATTTGTGAAGGCTGCTGTTACTGATTTTTAGAGTCAGCTTAGATTTGCATACAAATAATTATTTCCATATGCATAGCTCATGCAGCATTAATTGGTACATATGGCTCATTAATCATTTCTATTTTACCCACATTAGGCATAGAAAAGTGATATTTTGGAAAGTTGAACTTTTGTAAACATCAGAAATGTTTTCTTGGGAGAAAAATAATACTCTTTTTCTCCCAGGCTTAGGAATTCCTAGCCAAACCATACTCATTTTTACAAAGATTAACATACAAAGCAAGGCATGTTTTAAAAATGCTTGTAAAAATAATTTGTGCTGGGACTTCATATAATAGTGGTGCCAGGTGAATAGAAATCTAAAACATCTATTGTACTTTGCATTCAAGAAGTTAACTTTACATACATTTTCTAACATTAAATTGATTTGATTGATTGATTATATGCCTATCAAGTCCTAGTGATTGCATAGATAGATTTTTGTCCATGACAATCTATCCCTAACCTGCTCTTTAAGTCTTCCAATGGTGCAATCATTACCAACATAACTGAATTCACTCTCTTCTCCTCTTTCCTTCCATCTTTCTCAGCATTAAAGCTTTCTCCAGAGGACTAGTTCTTTGCATAATGTATCTGAAGTAGGATAATATGGGTTTTGTAATTAATGCCTCAAGTGAAAACTCTGAATAGATTGGTTCAATAAACCATCAATTTGGTTTCTTGGCTTTCCATAGTATTCACAGAAGTTTTATAAGAAATCCTATAATTTATAAATATAAAGATAACAGAGTAATAAAAATTATACATACACAAACACACACAAACACACATACACACACATTAATTCCATTTTGTATTCTAATTTATCAGTCTCTGAGACAGAAAGCAAAAGACCCATTTATATACAAATATTTAAACAGTCATCACTCAGTCCTGATTTTTAAAAAAATGTTCCATTAATTGTTGCCAAAAACCATGTGTGTGTATGTGAGTGTGTCCTATCAATTAATCCCATCAAATTATGTCTCATGTTAATTTCTTATCATTTTTTCTTTGTCTCCTCCTAGGAACAGCTTCACTATGTCATTTTATAAACCCAATATATGAAAGCTTTCCAAATCATTCTTCTGATTTTTTATTTGTATGCCTCCCTTAGTTAATAAGACATCAGCTGGTTCATTTGGGAATCCATTGTGGCATCTTTTCCCCTCTTAGAATCCATCATTTTCAAAACCACACCATATTTTCCTCTATCTCTTTTGAAGTCTGGCATTTTTAAAACATGCCATTTTCAAATTCACCTTGGAGTCAGCCCCAGTCTCTATTTTGTCCAATAAAATCTGTTCCTCTTCTTTAGCTTCTGTTAAATCCATTTTTATAGTGGCTGACAATCTTGAATGTAATTTCTCAGTACGTTGTTCTTAGTCAATCATAATTTATTCTATAGTCAAATAATATTGCTCCATTGTATTAATGGCTTTCTTCTCCTCTAATTGTTTGATAGTTCTTTCTGCTTCTTCTAGACAACCTGCAAAAGTCAATCTTATCTTATGCTTATTTTCCAGTTGGCAAAACTTTCCCACTGGAGGATTTCTTGCAATTATTTTTAAAATCTTCATACATACTTTTATAAAATATAATTTTATATAATTTTTAAAAAAGACGGAATGGATGGAAACTAATCAAGGAGAGGACCAATATAGAACTAAGGAAAAATTTTGTGACAGAACAATTAATCAGTGCAACAACTTGCCTTCAGAAGTTGCTCCAACACTGGAGATTTTAAAGAAGAGATTGGACTGTCTCTTCTTTCAAGAGATTGCTTGAAATGATATAGGGTTTACTGCTTGAGCAGGGGATTGGACTTCCAAGATCCCCTCCAACTCTATTATTTGTTAATTTTACACAACTTACAGGAAATATTTTTTGAGTATTTATCTAGTATTTTTCAATATTTCCCCCCAAAAAAATATTTTTGGGGAAACATTTGGTTCCCAAAAGTGAGACTAGAATCAACTAGAATCAACATTCTAAGTCTCCCTTTTGCTGTTTTTCAAAAATAAAATAGAATAGAATAGAATAGAATTTTTATTGGCCAAGTGTGATTGGACACACAAGGAATTTGTCTTGGTGCATATGCTCTCAGTGTACATAAAAGAAAAGATACGTTCATCAAGGTACAACATTTACAACACAATTGATGGTCAATATATCAATGTAAATCATAAGGATTGCCAGCAACAAGTTATAGTCATACAGTCATAAGTGGAAAGAGATTGGTGATGGGAACTATGAAACAATTAATAGTAGTGCAGATTCAGTAAATAGTCTGACAGTGTTGAGGGAATTATTTGTTTAGCAGAGTGATGGCCTTCGGGGAAAAACTGTTCTTGTGTCTAGTTGTTCTGGTGTGCAGTGCTCTATAGCGTCGTTTTGAGGGTAGGAGTTGAAACAGTTTATGTCCTGGATGTGAGGGATCTGTAAATATTTTCACGGCCCTCTTCTTGATTCGTGCAGTATACAGGTCCTCAATGGAAGGCAAGTTGGTAGCAATTATTTTTTCTGCAGTTCTAATTATCCTCTGAAGTCTGTGTTTTTCTTGTTGGGTTGCAGAACCGAACCAGACAGTTATAGAGGTGCAAATGACAGACTCAATAATTCCTCTGTAGAATTGGATCAGCAGCTCCTTGGGCAGTTTGAGCTTACTGAGTTGGCGCAGAAAGAACATTCTTTGTTGTCCTTTTTTAATGATGTTTTTGATGTTAGCTGTCCATTTGAGATCTTGCGATATGATAGAACCCAGAAATTTGAAGGTTTCTACTGTTGATACTGTGTTGTCAAGTATTGTGAGAGGTGGAAGTATGGAAGGGTTTTTCTTAAAGTCTACCACCATTTCTACGGTTTTGAGTGTGTTCAGTTCCAGATTGTTTTGGTTGCACCACAAGGCTAATCGTTCGACCTCTCGTCTGTATGCGGATTCGTTATTGTCTCGAATGAGACCAATCACTGTTGTGTCATCTGCGAACTTCAGTAGCTTAACAGATGGATCATTGGAGATGCAGTCATTGGTATACAGAGAGAAGAGAAGTGGGGAGAGCACACAGCCTTGGGGGGCCCCTGTGCTAATTGTACAGGTATTTGATGTGATCTTGCTTAGCTTCACCTGCTGCTTCCTGTTTGTTAGGAAGCTTGTGATCCACTTACAAGTCTGTTCCGGTACCTGTAGCTGGTTTAGCTTAGTTAGAAGAATGTCTGGAATGATGGTATTGAATGCTGAACTAAAGTCTACAAAAAGGACCCTTGCATAGGTCTTTGGAGACTCAAGATGTTGTAGGATGTAGTGCAGAGCCATATTAACAGCATCATCTGTTGATCTATTTGCTCGGTATGCAAATTGCAAGGGGTCTAACAGTGGATCCGTGATGGTTTTCAGGTAGGAAAGCACTAGCCTTTCAAAGGTTTTCATGACTACAGATGTTAAAGCAACTGGTCTGTAGTCATTCAGTTCCTTGATGGTGGGCTTCTTGGCACTGGGATGATGGTAGGCGTTTGAAGCAGAAGGAACATAACACATCTCTAGTGATTTATTGAAAATATGGGTGAAGATGGGGGCCAATTGGTCAGCACAGACTTTTAAGCAAGAAGGAGTTATCTTGTCTGGGCCTGGAGCTTTTCCTGGCTTTTGTCTGTGAAATAGGTCCTGCACTTCCTTTTCTGTGATCACTAGGGGTTGTGAACCCAATGAAATGGGGTCAGTTGTAGGAGGCTTGGCTGTTGCTGGTGTGTCTGAGATGGGGGTTGTGGAGATAGGTGGCTGTAGTTTCCTTTCAAACCTGCAGTAAAACTCATTCAGGTCATCTGCCAGTTGTTGATTACCTTCAGCCTGGGAAGGAGGTTTGCCATAGCCGGTGATATTTTTTAAAAAATCTTTAAAAAATCTTAATCTGTAAACTTAAACTTTAAAAATTTCTTAACATTCAAAAAATCAGTAACAAAACAATTCCTAAGATTCTTAACAAAGAAAGTGGGCAAATCCAGTGTCCAGTGTCCAGATAAAAGCACTGAACTGCAACTGAGGCAGAATAATTTTCCTCCAGCTCCCAGATCTTTCAAACCTGCTGGAGTTTTATTATCTTTTTGTGGGAAGCCTTTTTATGGAGCAAATGTGTAAAAGTAAAGGTTCCCTTCACACATATGTGCTAATCATACCCAACTCTAGGGGGCAGTGTTCATCTCCGTTTCAAAGCCGAAGACCCAGTGCTGTCCGAAGACGTCTCCGTGGTCATGTGGCCAGCATGACTAAACACCAAAGGCACACGGAATGCTGTTACCTTTCCACAAAAGGAGGTTCTTATTTTTCTACTTGCATTTTTTATGTGCTTTCGAACTGCTAGCTTGGCAGAATCTGGGACAAGTAATGGAAGTTTACCCCGTTATGCGGTACTAGGGATTCAAACTGCTGGCCTTTTGATTGACAAGCTCAATGTCTTAGCCACTCAGCCACTGCCGTCCCTCCATTTGTATGGAGCAAATGTGTAGACAACCCTAATCATCTCCTTGATCCAGAGAGGAGTTCTGAGGATCTGATCCCTTGACCGGCTCCTCTTTTCACTACAGCCATTGATTCTGTTTGAGAAACGCACTATAAAAATGAGACTTTCAAAAGCAGTTTGATATTAGGTCTAAGTACACACTCTATTTATTTATTTTGAGTAGTTTCAAAGGATTGCGCATATAATTTAATACCTACATAAATTAATCCCCAGCATTAATTAATTGCAGCTAATGCAATATATTTAATATTTATTTTCCATTTATTATAGTTATTTCAGATCCCCCTATAAAATAATTTACAACTCCTCCCATAGGTAAAATTCTTTGATTTTCCACCTTCAGGAGATACAGCCTCCTCCTCTTAGCTTACCAACTAACCAGCCATATTTCCTGGATGTAAAAGTCAGACTGCTTGTACTGGGTGTGTCTACAGAGATTCCGGAAGTGGATGCTTTGTCATCTTCTCTCAGAAAAAGTCAGAAAATCGGACCTAAAAATGAGAGAAAATAAGAACTAGGAGAAGTGGGGGAATCTGTGTGGGGAAGAAGCTGAAGACTGCAGTATAAGGACGGACACAAGGAAGAAATAGAACAGCAATGCCTCAACAAATATGCCGAGCACAAACCTTCACATTCAATAACAGTAACTAAGCAGGATCTTTTTATATCTTGCTCACAACAACATATGCCCTTAATCAAAATATATCAATCTGAAAAGTAGTGAGTAGACTCATTCTGATTTTTGGTTACTATATAGACGAACATTCCTCTCCTTCCACAACAGGTGATCTACCTGTAAAAAAGTAGAGTCTTTTTGATAAGATATTTCTGTACGTCTCTTTCTCAAACAGCCTCCAACTATTGAAGCTGAAGTACTTTGGAAACCATTGGAATAAATGAGCTTGTTCTACATATGATTTAGATACTTTATTAAGCAAATATGGCATATGGTGATTGCCAGAAGCAAACTTTAGGAACTTTGATCAACGAAACGGAGAACTGAAAGAAACCACGAAACATCTATATTATAGTATATTCAAAATTCAGTTAAATATGTGGATAAAATGCATTGATAAACT
Source organism: Ahaetulla prasina (assembly GCF_028640845.1). NCBI lineage: Eukaryota > Metazoa > Chordata > Lepidosauria > Squamata > Colubridae > Ahaetulla > Ahaetulla prasina. The sequence goes on along the minus strand of NC_080539.1, from coordinate 290,272,433 downwards.
CACTTAGATATTTACACACTTACACATTTTTAATGCCACCTATTTCAGTGTTGCGCCTGTGAATGCTGTAATTTTAATGATTATTGCATATTGTGTCAGTATAAAACATGAATCCATCAACTGGCCAGCCAAAGTCTAGAGCCTGGTCAACCAACCTTGAGCCTGTTATATGACTCTGTCCTGCTACTTTCACATGGGTCAGTGATGCAGCTCCACCCTCAGCTCCACCCTCTGACCTGGGAAGCTATCATGAGGTCTCACCCATGAGTTTCTTAAAATAGAAGGTGACATGTCTGCTTAAAAAAAAAGAAAGATGGCTTTTTCATAACATTCCTATTTGCTTGCTTGCTTTAGTGATTTGAACAGTCTGATCTTATTAAATATGGAAAGTTTACTTTAAAAAAACATCTAATACAATGTAATATTTTGTATGTTTACTTCTAGTTTCCCAACTTGCCTAGTGTATATGGGATTTTTGTATTAAAAAGTGTGTTTACTGTTATTTTCAAAGCATATATGTCTATTTGTTTTGATTTTTTTTTGAATGAATAAATGAGTGAATAGGCTTTATTCAAGTCATAAATCAAAAACAAAAGACTACAATATTGAAACATTTCAGAAGTATTAAACAGTTGTAACTCACAGCAGGCTGAAGGTTACATACAGCATAACAAAACATAGCAATGCTTAGAAACCCAGAATGGTTTTTGGTATCTCATAGATAATTCAAGAATAATAAATCAGAATGTCCTGAAAATTTAGAAATAAGTAAGGGGATCAATTGCAAATGAATCTTGATAGAAAAGGAATTAGAACAAAACCTTGGCTGGCATCATAGGGCACCACCATTTGGCAGAGAGTTCCCCCCCCCCGTATTTTCCTTCCCATGCTGCTTTTGGGGAGGGTTCTAAAGCAAGTCAAGGATAATGCTTGTTTAAAGTCTGAATCAGCGATCTTATTGTGTGCAGAATTGTTTATTTTAATTTTATAAATTATTTAATAAATGCAGTACAAGGACATGCCACATAGTCCAGTTGCTCTTCTACATCTAAAATCCTTAAATTGGCTTACCCCACTCCTATTGGCAATTACTGCAGGTTCAAGTCCCACCAGGCCCAAGGTTGACTCAGCCTTCCATCCTTTATAAGGTAGGTAAAATGAGGACCCAGATTGTTGGGGGGGCAATAAGTTGACTTTGTAAATATATACAAATAGAATGAGACTATTGCCTTACACACTGTAAGCCGCCCTGAGTCTTCGGAGAAGGGTGGGATATAAATGTAAATTAAAAAAAAAAAATCCCATGCCAAGAAAAGCCAAAGAAGTGTAATTGCTGGAAATAGTTTTCTTTCCAGATTGAATCAACATTATCTACTCTCATTAAAGGGCCAATCAGAGTGATGGCGTTTCCCGAACGCCATCGCTCTGCTAAACAAATAATTTCCTCAACACTGTCAAACTATTTACTAAATCTGCACTATTAATCTTCTCATCGTTCCCATCACCCATCTCCTTCCACTATGACTGTATGACTGTAACTTTGTTGTTGGTAATCCTTATGATTTATATTTATATTGATTGTTTCCTGATTGCTTTTTTGTACCCTATGATTATCATTAAGTGTTGTATCATTAAGTGTTAAATTTGTACCCTATGTGCATCACTAAGTGTTGTGTTGTACCTTGATGAAGGTATCTTTTATTTTATGTACACTGAGAGCATATGCACCAAGACAAATTCCTTGTGTGTCCAATCACACTTGGCCAATAAAAAAAAATTCTATTCTATTCTCTCAATCTGCACTAGGTAATAATTTCAACCAGAAGTTAAAAATAATAAGGCAAAGGCCATATTCAACATTTATTGATTTCTTTGTCTTATATAGCTGCCGATCTAACATAAGTAACTCTGGGTGGCACACACAATTATGAATCCTGCTTTTCACCAAAGCATCATATTTAGGACATAGTGAAGGATCTGGAACATATTTGTCAAACATTTGATATGGACTTTCTCTTGTATTGCCATTTCACTTCATGGTCTTCATTGAGCCCCACACAATAACTAAATTTAAGCATTAGTGGAAAATAGCTTAGTGGCAGCTGAAGTAAACTCTACCTAAATTTAATTTAAATCGAAAGCATAGTTCTAGTATTTGTGCTCTTTGGGATACCTAGTCCTGATGGGTGTTCCAGTCTCCAGAGGTTTGAAAAACCATACTAAGTATTTAAAGATTTTGGCTTATCTGATCATGTGCCCTCCTATTTGCCAGTTGAGTGGCTAGTGATATTTAGAAAATGCAAAGATCATATGTAGATATAGAAAAGTTTATGACTAGGTCCCTGATATTGATAGGCCGTAAAAGAGCACCCAAAGGTAGTTTAACGCCAATGGAAGTCAAGGACAAAACTTCTACTTCATCAGTATATAGTAGTAAATTAATATCTCACTGGCCAATTTAGTCTGATTAAACTTCAATGAATTTTATGTAAAAAATAAATAGTGCTGAAGGTAGTATACAGCCCTGTCTTACTAAGAGATATTTCTTTGATTTGATGAACAGACGATTGTTAATTGTTCTATGTTTAAGTTTATAGCACAGAGTAATCCTGGAAATCATGGTAATAAAAGCTGCAAGGTGAATATATTCCCTGAGATGATAGAACACTGTAGCATGATCTAAAACAGATCTAACTTCTCTAAATGCCACTGTCCTTCACTCAGAATGAATTCAGATTCAGACCAATATAAAAACTTGATCTGTAGATGTTTACTATACATTTTTGCTAACTTGTCTCACAAGCTTACAGGGTAGAAATTGGTACTCATCTTTTTGTTTCTCTTAAAGACTGGAATTTTTAATAGTAATATAGTCCATTCGTTCTTTTGCAGTTTACCTTTACCAACTACTGTGCATTCAGCCTCAACCTGAAAGTATTTATTTGTTTGCTTGCTTAATATGTTGCTCATTTCACTATTCAAAGCAATGTTGGCATGATTGGGAAGTACTGATTTTTAAAAAAACATCATCTTGTTATCTACCTTACACCAGAGGTGGGTTTCAGCAGATTCTGACCGGTTCTGGAGAACCAGTAGTGGAAATTTTGAATAGTTCACAGAACCAGTAAATACCACCTCTGACTGGCCTCACTCCCATCTATTCTCTGCCTGCCGAGTCCCAGCTGATCAGGAGGAAATGGGGATTTGGGCAGTAACCTTCCCCTGGAGTGGGGAGGGAATGGAGATTTTACAGTATCCTTCCCCTGCCATGCCCACCAAGCCATGTCTGCCAGACCAGGCCACACCCACCAAGCCAGGCCCACAGAACCAGTAAAAGTAAAAAAAATTGAATCCCACTACTGACTTATAACCAATTTAAAATGAGCAAAAATATGGCACAGGGTTTTACTGCTTCCCTCATAGAATATTTCTGGCCATTCAATTCCATATCTGTAGGAATATTTACAGGATATTACTAAAAATGCTACAATTTACAAAAGAAAAACATAACATAACATAACATAACATAACAACAAAGTTGGAAGGCACCTTGGAGGCCTTCTAGTCCAACCCCCTGCCCAGGCAGGAAACCCTACACCATCTCAGTCAGATGGTTATCCAACATTTTCTTAAAAATTTCCAGTGTTGGAGCATTCACAACTTCTGAAGGCAAAAGCAGAAGATAATATTTCTTGCCCATATGAAGAAGGGGGAATACAGTCATAATTACTTGCAAATCATATATTATAAACTGGAAATGTATTGAAATTAATTTTTGAGCATATCTGGGTTTTCTGTGTGATACATACTGTAGAGCTTCTATGTTTTTAGTAATTGTTATTGTTTCTGGCTATTTTCTCTTTTTCTCTATTTTGGTTCATCCTTCTATTATGACTTTTGTGATTTTTTTAAAAAGATTATCTTGATGTTTCAAGCTAACCTGGGATATGACAATAAGTAAATAACATTTTGATTTTATCTAGCTAAATGGTTTTAAATCTACAGCTATGGACTGAAAGAAAGTGAATCCAATCCAGATAAGGAGTTGCAACAAGAGATCTTTTGTTCTAATTTAGAACTGTTTTTGCTAGTTTCAGTCAAATCATAACTGAACTGGCCCATAATGGGATTCATTGTTGGCTTTTGTTCAGTGGTGGGATTCAGCCAGTTCGCACCTATTCAGGAGAACCAGTTGTTAACTTTCTAAGCAGTTCGGAGAACCGGTTGTTGGAAGAAATCTTATTTTGTTTTGTTCCACTTTACAGGGCTAATCGTGTAAGGAAGGCAGGAGAGAAACATTCTGTTGTTTCTAGCCTAATATTTATTGCCCTGTTTACAGAAACTGCCTCTCTGGTTAACCCTTATTACATTGTAACAGCTAAGGTGAAGCGTCCATCGACCTGAGTGACATTGAGTTGGCCATGCCCACATGGTCACATGACTACTGAGCCACGCCTATCCAGCTGATCATTAAGGCAGAGAACCAGTTGTTAAATTATTTGAATCCCATCACTGCTTTTGTTCTATAACTGGAAAATTGCCTCCAGGAAACACTTTTAAGTGTCTTCCTTCCCATGAAACAATATTTGCATAGAAGTAACCCATTGTATTGAAAACTCTTTTTTTTTTTGCATTCGTGCGTTCTTTGCTTTGGATTTTTGAGCAATGGGTTGGCAGCCCTGCATGCCTTTAATGGCCCTGCTGCCTAAAGCTCTCCTTGTCGCTATTAGCAGCAGGCATTCTGCTCATGCAGCTACGAGTTTTATTCCTTTGTTCTTTCCTGTTGGATGGTACTGTTCTTTGGGCTGCTTAATAGCAATTTTACTACAGCACTCTATAGGGAAACATATCTCCAAATACTTCTTTAGCCTTGTGCAGGGGTAAAAAAAGAAATTTAAGAGGTTTTTTTTTCCCTCCATGTTTGCCCAGTAGGAGTTTCCTGGTTGCTTTGTATGTTCCAGCTAATTCCCATATATACAGGGTATGACTTGATTTCCAGGAGTCTACCTAATGAGCCATCACACGGAGAAGCTAATTGCAAAGCAGCCTTATGGCCTTTGCCTGTTGGTGTGCTCTCCCTTTTGTACTTGCTGGTCTTGGACTGGGAGGGAACAGGACAGTTTTCTTCAAAGAGACGAAAGGAGGAGAGAGAAAGAGAGAGAGAGAGAGAGAGAGAGAGAGAGAGAGAGAGAGAGAGAGAGAGAGAGATGGAGACATATTTTCTATTGTTCCACATGGCAGGAAATGCAACAATAGATTTAAACTACAGCAAGACATATTCCGATTCAGTTTTGAGGGAAAAACTCTTTCTAATAGTGAGAACAGTTCAATAATGGAACCAATTACAACTGCTTACTTAACAGACTGGAGGGTTCTTCTTTACTGGGTGTGTTAAATATTGGACAACTAATATTAAGGATGTTTTAATTTGGATGTCTGCAGCAAGCAGGGGGTAAAACTCAGTGCTTTAAATGGCTCCCCCACTTTTACAAATCTGTTGATTCCAGCTTTGGTTTTATCTAACTAAAGTGCATGTTTAGCCATCTGTCAGAACTTGCCTGCCTCTCTTTAATCCATCATTTCTCCCTGCTTGAACAATAGCCCAGCTCAGACTTATATATAACTTCATATTGTGTGTTTAGTCATTTTCAAGTGGAGTGCTAAATTCATTGTCTTTGGAATGCCCTAGTCCAGTGTTGGCGAACCGTTTCAGCACAGAGGGCCAAAATGGGAGCACACACAGATGTGCCCACATGCACATGCCAGAAACCGGAAGAGCAGCCACCCGGTGTATGCTCTGGGAAGATGATATTCTAGGGAAGATGATTCTGGGAAGATGATATTCTAGATATTCACTCTAGAAAGAGTGCAGAGAAGAGCAACAAAGATGATTAGGGGACGGGAGGCTAAAACATATGAAGAACGGTTGCAGGAACTGGGTATGTCTAGTTTAATGAAAAGAAGGACTAGGGGAGACATGATAGCAGTGTTCCAATATCTCAGGGGTTGCCACAAAGATGAGGGAGTCGGGCTGTTCTCCAAAGCACCTGAGGGTAGAACAAAAAGCAATGGGTGGAAACTGATCAAAGAAAGAAGCAACTTAGAACTAAGAAGAAATTTCCTGACAGTTAGAACAATTAATAAGTGGAACGACTTGCCTGCAGAAGTTGTGAATGCTCCAACACTGGAAATTTTTAAGAAAATGTTGGATAACCATCTGACTGAGATGGTGTAGGGTTTCCTGCCTGGGCAGGGGGTTGGACTAGAAGGCCTCCAAGGTCCCTTCCAACTCTGTTGTTATATTATATTATATATTATATAGTTTTCGGCACTCCCGCACATGTAAAGACCAGCGGTCCGGAACCCGAAAGAGTAAAGGGCAACGGCTCATGTACCCAGAAAAATGGCTCTGCATGCCACTTCCGGCACGTGTGCCATAGGTTCACCATCACAGCCCTAGTCAATGTCCAGGAGAAGCCCAAAGAGACCTGTGAGAGAGTGTAGAACTGAGCAGGAGAGAGATGTTACTCTGTCTGCTGTAGGCTATTCAGGCTGATTCAGATTTTCAAATAGGGTTTGATTTTGGGGATTGGCTCAAAACTCTGGTGGATACATGACAAGAATCTGCTTAAAATATCACAATTCTGCCCCTCTATCCCAAAGAGAACGTCCCTAAGGACAGTACCCAGTGATTGGAAGAGAAGCCAATACTACTTTAAGTGATAACATGTCCTATGAATTATTTTACTATGACACAGAACAACAGTCAATGAATTGCACCACATTGTGGCATCTACAATCCCAATCCCAATATTTTTTACTGACATCTAATATTTGTCCAGATTTTTGTATCACAAGTACTTTTGTCAAAGTAGAAATGGGTAAGAGGCCAATGAGAGTCTATCCACGCTAACTCCTCCCTCTTCCCAGCAACATAGACACTTTAAAATTTGAAACAAACATTGTTATGTATCTGTAAACCAACATGGTTTCGCTCTACCTCAAGTTTTATTGTGACTGCTGTATTAGATAACACCCCAGATAAGTTCTTTTCTTGTTCTGTGTGGCTTCATCAACATTCATGAATGAAAAAGATTCATAACTTATTGAGGAATCTCCTCCCATGATAGCTAATCAGGGAATGCCATAAGCAGGACATAAATTTAACTGGACTTCTTGTTCATGTACTTAGAAAGTGATACTGATATTACAAGAGTTTGTGGAGATGAAATCATTATGACTAGAGGCTGCTCTTGTCTTCACTCTCTATATTTTCCATCATGTATACTGAACTGACATCATATTGTAAAATCCTATTTCTTTGACAAGATTCTGTAACTTCTTAAATCTCAAAGTAATTAGTTGCATGATGGTAACAAATCTGAAAATGGAAGAAAATATACACAAAACATTTCAGAAAAGTTTAAAAATTTTATTCTTTTGTATCTATATTATTTATCTGTTATCATTGGCTTAAAGAATATAAGGTGGCTATATGCTTGCTTAAAGTTTTTTCAGTACCAACAATTAAATACAATACAATACAATTTCATTTCTTTTTCACAATATTCTCCCTACCTGGGGACTCTGTATATTCTTGGATTTATACTCAACCATATCTGAAGATGTGCGGCATCCGTAAATACAATTTAACAAACTACATTGTAGTAATTACTTAGAACTGGTTTAATTCATTAAACTGTGGTTTAATTCATTAAACTGTGATTTAATTCATTATTAGTTGATTAAAGCTGAATTACCGTATATACTCGAGTATAAGCCGAGTTTTTCAGCACGTTTTTTGTGCTGAAAAACGTCCCCTCGGCTTATACTCGAGTATATACGGCTTATACTCGAGTTTTTTTTTTTCTTCTTTTTTTCACATTATACCGGATGGTGCAAACTTGGCGGGCTTTTGCATTAGCGCGGGGAAGCCCTGCCGGTGCAGTGAGAGGGCGGGGCGGGGGAGCCGCCAGCCTTCTCAGCTGAGGGAGGGAGGCTTTCCCTGACCGGTAGCTGCCTCATTTCCCTCCCTCGGCTTATACTCGAGTCCCCAGTTTACCCCAGTTTTTTGGGGTAAAATTGGGGACCTCGGCTTATACTCGGATCGGCTTATATTCGAGTATATACGGTATATAGAATTGCAAATGTTTTTTGAAATGGTTTATTTTCTATAATGGTGATTTATCATGCTTTATCACACATATTTTCTATAGGTCTGAACATAAATACACATTAAAAAAAATCTAAGTTCAGGTTCAAAAGGCTTATATAATGGATTTTATTTTTCTTTCTCCTCTCCTACCTAGTCAAATTATCCTTCTACTAAGAACTCCAGATTATGTAACAAACTAATTTTAAAGTTGAAATTGGATTTCTCAGGAATGTACACAAACTATTACAAGATCTTTAATTTGCTGAGCACCATTATTTCTAATGCAAGCTGGCTACTTTTATTTAATATTAACAAGAGTCAAAGGCAGCTAGCAAAGTAAAATAATACCAAATAATAATGCAAAACTCGACCAAATGAATCCCATTTTATAGTTATGTAATATTAATGTGTATTATTTTTCTTAAAATTAAGAAAATACACTAATTATATTCTGACCTACCATATTTAAATTGTTCTCAGAAAATATGCAGATTAAAAACAATAAGCTCCCTAAGTGTAAGCAATACACCAGTTTTCAGATGAACATCTCTTTCTGTGACTATTATGAAAATATTCTAAATAGGTTATCAAATACAGGGAAATTTAAAAAATAATTCTGCAGTTAAGTGACTAAGAATGTTTGAAGAAAACCTGATAGAAATGCTGTGTTGCCTTTTGGCCATTGTAGACACAAATATATACAGGAAACAATGAGAGAAGGATCATTTAGTTACTATATTTCAGGAAAGTTGACTGGGTACCTTTAAATATTATTTCCAATGGGTTTTGCATAAGCCAAGAAAGTCCTATGGAGTGGTTCTATTTAACACAATTCTAAATCCATTAAAATTGTAAAGTTTCTATTCGATGGAACTTTAGTAAAGTTCAGTAAAATAACCATAATATGTCTCATGCATTGTCTTCATTAACTCTAGAGTTTCTCCTTTGCTTATTAATGTCACCATGTAACATACATACACACATAAAATCTTGCTTTCTATATACTCTCTGTATAGTTCTATATACTGTGAACCTCTTTTAAGAACATGCGGATCTTCAGAGAAACACAAAACACCTCTTCTGTAATAGTTCAAAGAGTAGTATCTTGTCCCAGACCTGCAGGACTGCTTTGGAATGAGCATTAAGCTATTGCCAGATGTGTGAGTATGAACAACCCCTTCACTTTGAAAACAAAACAAAACAAAAACAAAAAAACCAAAAACACAGCACTTTTTCTCACTAATGGATTTGATTAAAAATCATAATTTTTATGCATGGACAGACATCTGATGAAGTAAGTTACCAGTCCCAAAAGCTTCTGCTCTTTAACAAAATGTGAATCATAAAAGGCCCTACTAAATTCTTGATCTTTGCCACCATAGGCCTAACATGGATTTCATTCAATGTTCATTTTGCACCAGAGTTTCAAGGTATTTTGCACAACATTAAGTATTAAGGACAGTAGAGCTATATTTTCCCTTCCAAAATTCCTCTACAATGCATGGGATCATTTTCTGTCTTTCCTGCGACAGAAAAAACTGCAGAAACACAAAAGAATGGGACTCTCTGTTCCTATAGTTCTTGCCTGTGATAGGATCTGAAATTCTTTCATCTTTCTTTCACCCTTTAATTTGGATAGATATGGAGATATCTTCTACCTACAGCAACCTTAAAAAGGTAAAGGTTCCCCTCGCACATATGTGCTAGTCGTTGCCGACTCTAGGGGGCGGTGCTCATCTCCATTTCAAGGCCGAAGAGCCAGCGCTGTCCGAAGACGTCTCCGTGGTCATGTGGCCGGCATGACTCAATGCCAAAGGTGCATGGAACGTTATTGCCTTCCCACCAAATGTGGTCCCTATTTTTTCTACTTGCATTTTTACGTGCTTTCGAAACTGCTAGGTTGGCAGACGCTGGGACTAGTAACGGGCGCTCACCCTGTTACACAGCAGCACCAGGGATTCGAACCGCCGAACTGCCAACCTTTCGATTGACAAGCTCAGCTGTCTTAGCCCCTGAGCCACCTTACACCGCCTCTGTCGTGTCCCACTCCTCCTCTGACGGCCGGGTCGGGGAAGTCCGTATCAAGCGTGCCTCTGCAGCTTTGCCAAAGTTCTGTCAGAGTTCTCAGGGCAGGGGAGACCAGGATGTGACTTCAGCAATCCAAATTAGACTTTGCCTGACTCAAAGAATGCCAGAAAGCAGATCCTTTATATAGGCCATGGGGTGTGGCTCCATGACTCAGCACTTATCCAGGTCTGCCTCTCCCTTCCTTTTGCTGACATCGCCTCTCCACTCTCCGGAAGCGTGGGTCCCTCCAGCCTCCAGCTGTCGGCAATTCCAGCTCGTGACTGGCTTCATATTCCCCAGGCTCATGCTGTGGGGGAGGGGCCCAGCTGCTCCGTTTATCCAGACATGGTGCCAGGACTGGGGGCTGGAGGCATGTCAGGTCATTGGTCTTGCTTGGACTGTCCGGGCATGGTGCCAGGACTGGGGGCTGGAGCCATGCCAGGACATTCTTCTGTACTATCAGTGTCTGGCAGGAGATGAGAGGGGCCCGGCTGCGGAGAGGGGGGTGAGCAAGGCACAACAGCGTCCTTTACAGCAACCTTAGAACAATACTATTTTTTTGTAAAAAAAGAACATCATTACTAGTTCCATTGGGCTTCCATCTCATGATAAAGGAGAAAACAAGACATTTATATATACAGTATATTTTTTTAAAAAATCAATAAATAATTAAACATGGCTTCTGGTATGAGTTGGCCTAAATGAAAAATCTGAATGTGTTCCACTACTTACTAATCAAGCTAAATCTTCATTCCCCTTGATGAAGACAATCTCATGCACCCAGTTAAATGATACACTGTGCTTATGAAGCTGTGTTTTGATTAGGCACAGATCCATTTAATTAGCAGCTTGTTTGATCAATTAGAAAATGAACCCTAAAGTCACCTACTTACTTAGATCTGCTTTGAACAAGGATTTTAATCTTAGCAGTAGCTCCTAAAGAAATGAAGAGGAAAGAATATAATTAAACCATTAATGGATGAGGGAGGGGAGAAGTACTAGCTAGGTATGAAATAAGGGAAGCAAAGTAGCCTTACAAGCTAAATATATAGATTTCTAAATAAAACAGAGGTCCAAATGGCTCATGGTTTGAGCCTGTAAACTGAACCTCTACTATTAGTCTCCCAGTCACTAATTTTCCCAATTGCAAGGAAGTTTCCTTTTATTGAAATCACTGGTGACACTCCATTGATTACATCATTGGAGCAGAATGAGTTGTTTATTTGAATACAATGTCAGTATATCCAACCTCATATCTTGACTAAAAGACCAGAACATTTATTCTTCAATTTCTTTCTTTGTCATGGGTATTGCACTATTTACATCTTATAATAAAAATCATTATGCAAACTTTATTCTTCACTCCAAATATTTTGACCCCCCCTTATGCCTCATGAATTTTTTTAACTTAGGCATTAAGATAAAATAATGCTTGTTGTCTTCCCTGAATATGTACCAATATGTGTACTATATGTTATCTCAAGGCATGCTTTTTATTTAAAAAATAAAATAAAATCAAGAGAAGCATTGTGTGATTCCAATGTGCTTCAATATGAAATGTGTGGCAATAAAACACTGTAAAAGAACAGGGAAGAAGCATAAACTTTTGTAAATCAAGTGGTTTGTATCTTTTATTTAGTCCAATGTGCAGCAGGCTTCATTCAGGAAAGGCACAAAAATTGTTGCTATGAACTTGCAGCAAATATCTCCTTTGAGTGCAAAAAACTGTGTAGTTGGTTTCCATGCTTACGTTTTTTACCACTTCCATTCTATATTTAGTTAATTCAAACCATTGTGTGGTTCAGGTTCTGGTTTGCTAAAGCTTTTGGATGCTTATACTATGAAAAAGATAGGCAGTGATGAAGAAGAAGTTCTTGATTGTAATTTCCCACTTGTAAAATTAAACTGAAGTTTGTCAAAGCTTCATGTGGGCCCTACTTCATGTAGGCCCTTGCTCCAGGATTCTACATGAATAAATAACACCAATGTGTTGTTTATTTCATAGGTTTCCACATGCCAGCACAGAAAAAACAATCTAGTTCATTCAATTCAATTAATGGAAAATAAAAGTCAAATTCATTAAACAGAGCTGATTCGGGTGGTCCTGACAAATGTCTCTTTATAAATATTTCAGTCTTCATTACAGGAAAGTCCTAGAGAATATGCTGTCCCACTCATAACTTTTACTGGTTGAAAATTTATCCCAATTCTTATATTTTACTTTCACTTTCCTGCATTGTGGATAGCATTCAACGGGAAAGAGACACAACTTAAGTAATCCTAAATATTCATTGAACTTCACCGCTACAAGACATTCATCTGGTGCCTTTGCTTCATTTTCTCAACTTTTTGAACATCCAAGGAGATTTTATTATCTGAGAATAACTTACTGATGTTACTTTTTAAGATGGATGCTTATGTAGTCTTGCTGTATTTTTGTTTACTTTTCAGAAGTTTTTTTGTTTCATATGAAACACCAAGAAACAATCTATCAAGTTTTAATATATAAATCCATCAAATAAGTAAATGTTTGCCCCACAAAAAAATATACAAATGAATAGCAAATATTATACCATTTCATTTTCAAAGCAATGAATAGGTAACATCGTTTCCATTAAAATGCAATGAAAATGTACAATGTCACATAGAATTTTAATCTAAGAATTGTATGTATTTTCTTTCAAAGTATCATTGAAGAGTTTATACACATTTGCCATCTTTTTTGTGTATGATTTGAGTTACGGAGTTATTATATAACAGATCTAACAGGAAAATGGAGGTGCCGAAAGAATATATCAGCTATTTTAAAGCAATACAAAAATCTTGCAGAATTGGGAATGATCCATTTTAGAAGCAGAAGAAAATCATTTGTATCTGAAAATTCCTTGCTGAGGTGTATTCACACTCTTTTTGGTAGGATGCATGTGCAGTATATCTGGAAACACACTTTTTTTTCTCCCCAAGTTATTGTGGCTTTGACACTTTGATACAACCAATCTTTCTTTTAAAGGGTCCAGTATAATATTGCCTAATGTTTGCCTGCAGTGTTGGAGCATTTTATTAAGCTGGTATTTTTATTTTCCCCGGAAAGCGATATTGGCAGGTTCTAGAATTCCCTTCCCACAGGCCATCTGCAAATAATGTCTCTTTGCTGTCCCTGAAACTATGCCTTGAATAAGTGCTTCTTTATGCACCGGTGGGAAGGGCTTCCTGTTACCAAGTTGAGACAGGAGATGCACTCAGATCAGAGTCAAAATTAGAGACTTGAAAGGAAACAGCATTTCAATTTTGAATCATTGTGACCACAGGACAACCGTTTTGAGTGTTTTGATCATGCAACAAAACATGTTGGCTAGAAGAGTGTAAATTAGAAATGAACAAAACAAAGAAATGGATATGTTCCTAGAATATTGTTTCAAGGTCAGATACTGATTTATTCCAAGTGTTAATCAGATTTTGTGTGGGTTTTTTTTTAAACATGAGGTTTCTAAGTCTGACTGTTTTGAGCATTGTAATTGGGCTGTTGTCTTTTGGCTTGTGATTGGATTGCTTTCCCTTCCCTTCCTGCCCCCAATCTTAGCTATTAAATATATTTGTGTGCCATTTGTTTAGATGAGATGGCAAGATGTTGACAGCAGACATGTCCATTGGAGTGGAGAGTTTAAAAAAAAATCAAGCTGGCAGTCACAGTCACCTGATTGAAACTTCAACCTTTTTCTCAACACACCCAAGAAGAAATGGGACTTCAACTGTCATAGCCACCATCTTGATTTTTTTGATCCTCCCATATGGAAAACCTTATTGTGGGAGTAGGGTGTGCAGATAAAAGCAATTGTGACCAGATAAAAAAATTAAGACATCAGTGGGCCTGACTAAGTGGCTCAGTGGCTAAGACACTGAGCTTGTTGATCAGAAAGGTTGGTGGTTTGACTCCCTAGTACAGGTCTCCTGCGTGAGCAGGGGGCTGGACTATATGACCTCAAAGGTGCCTTCCAACTCTGTTACTGTTAAAACATTGTTTTATGATAGTTGGGCTTCATGAGGATAGATTGCATATGTGTTGTAAAAGAAATACTAGTCTACTTTTGGGTTTGGTTGTACTGTCCTGCTTTGATATGTGTTCTGTTTGGTCCTGTTAATGATATATTTCAGGCTACATTTACAAAATGCAAAACTTCTCATTTGTGAATATTTGTTGGGCTTTAATCTGTTTTTGCAAATCCTTGTGTTTTGATATTCTTGTGTTCTGTGCATGTGTCTTGATGTCGCACCAGCCTTTTCTTTTCTCTGATAGTAGACACTTCTGTATTCATGCCAAGCCATCAGCAAAGAGCAACATAGCTGTTTTTTCTGCATTGTGCCGGGTAGACAGGCTGCAACACCAACACAGAGATATCAAATCTGTTGCTTAATCTTGCTAAGTAAGTGAGGTGTCAGTGCCTACAGAAAAATTGGCCAAGGAGGTTATATTTATTTTTATTTAATTTATAACACTGGAAAACCTCATGAGAATAGGAGGAAGTACAGTTTGTGTCTGCCTACTTGCTAGCCTGGCTTTTTTATTCTCAAACCTGAGCTTGTTTCTCTTCAGGTCAGGGTATGTTCTAATTAAAATAAATGTTTAAAGGATTAGCTAGTTTCTTTGACTCTTAATCTGTTGGGTGAACAGTGCAGGAAGGTTATTTAAAGGATTTTAAAAGACATCTATGTGTTTTCTTTTGAAAAGAAAAGGAGATTTCTAATCATAATCAAAGGAAAGACGATTTTTACTAGTTATGTGTTCCATTGTAGCTTATGGTGATTTATTTTAATGCTTTTAAGAATGCTTTTAAATAATTCCATTAGACATGATTTCTGCAATTGGAGTAATAAGTAACACTAAATGGCCAGCAAACATTTTGATGTGGTTAATTTTATCCACCTTATTCAGTGCTTCCCAAGGACCTGGGATAGGCAAATGTGAATGTTTGATGAAGTTAAAGGTTTTGTCGTAGGATGTAAGCTGTTCCAAGTAAAGCTGCCTTTTGCAATTGACTGATCGTTATTTTGTTAATGCTGATGGTGTTCAAGTGGTGCTCCAGTTGCTTGGGGATTGCCTCCATGTCACATGTTACTATTGCTACCATCTTTGCTTTCTTTTGCAACAGTCATTCAATTTGTATTTGCAGGTCTTGTATTGTGTTCTCTTTTCTTCTATTCTGCTTTCTTCAGGTATTAAAATATTTCAGCACTAAGAATGGGCTTATTTTATTCTAACATTATAACAAATGTTTCCTAATTTCTGTGCTACATCCCTACTGTATACCTTAACTTGGCAGGGCCACATCTGATTATTTTCTTCAAGCCAAAGAATATCTTTGGATAGCTTTAATCATAACAGTTGTACAACAGGCTTAAAGAGATGAATGCAAATAAATATTCTAATTGTTTTTTCAAAACGATTGCTCCTTTTTCACCCCTGTGTATAACTTGCAATTTAGTCTTTACATGATATTAACTACTTGGCAGCATAAACATAAACATTATATGGCATTACTGTAAATAAAATGCATTACCGCTGTTACTTGAGTAACTAATGCAGTAGATAGGATTTTGAGATTCCCCTTTGCTGGGCTGGTCTTTTCAAAATTACAATAATTAACAGTAAAGACTGATTAACAATAAAGAAGATAGATCATAATTCACCTCCTTTTCTCATATATCTTTGATGCACAGCATGTTCACTTATTTTACCATTTGTCAGGGGCCACGTCAAGGTTTCGAAGAAAAAAGTGGTTACATACAACCAAATGTAACTGTCTAGAAGTGTTTTATCTGAGCGTCACTACAGCCTACAGCAATTAGTATTACTAATTGGAATTAGTATTAATCAGAGAGTAACCCCTGACTCTGTTATGCTACTCATGGTCATTTCCTAAGTATGGATTAGTACACCTGAAAGCAAAAGGCAGAAGCCAACAGATGTAGATGGAATTCAGTATTCAAGATTTTAGGAATTCTGTTCACAGATTCAGAAGTCTAATTAATCCATCATTTGATTGCAGATTAATCCAATTACTTAATGAAAAGTAGATAACTTGAAATGCATATGGAATAGTCAGCAGGATAATGAACAGATGCCATGTGTGGATAAAATGAAGGATAATATTTTTTTTGGCGGGGGAGATTTGCATTTCAGTTTTGCTTTATTAATTTTTTTATCTTGTTTGACAAGGTTTTGCTATAAACCTGAAAAATCGATTCCTGTATGATGTAGAAATTTTAAAGCCACTTGGTATTTGAAGAGAATTCAGTCCACTGTCAATGTCATAATAACTGAATAAGACAATGAGAAATGATCTGATTGCCAATTGTCATAAGAGGTTCTGGAGAGTTTCTATACATGTTTATGGGTTGTGGAATAGTTACGATACTTCCTATATGATGGAATTCATATTTTAAATAAAAATATCTATTTATTTAATTAGATTTAGGTACTGCCCTTGCTTGTTTTGGAATAGGATGATGCCTGAATCTAAATAATAATAATAATAATAATAATAATAATAATAATAATAATAATAATAATAATAATAATAATAATAATAATAATAATAATAATAATAATAATAATAATATTTTAATTTGTATACCGCCCTTCTCCCGAAGGACTCAGGGCGGTGAACAGGCAGATAAAATATAAATACACACAATAATTAAAAACATCCCTTAAAAAACTAATTTAAATGCCCAAAATGTTAAAAAACATACTCCCCCATAAAATCACAAAGTTTTAAAAACCCATCCAATAAAAATAAAAATCAGGCTAGTCCAGCCATACGAAATAAATAAGTTTTAAGTTCGCGGCGAAAGGTCCTAAGGTCAGGTAATTGTCGAAGCCCGAGGGGAAGTTCGTTCCACAGGGTCGGAGCCCCCACAGAGAAGGCCCTCCCCCTGGGGGCCGCCAGTCGACACTGTTTGGCTGACGGCACCCTGAGGAGTCCCTCTCTGTGGGAACGTACCGGACGATGGGAGATAGAAGCCGGCAGTAGAAGGTCCCTTAGATAGCCCGGTCCTAAGCCATGGAGCGCTTTAAAGGTGGTAACCAATACCTTGAAGCGCACCCGGAAAACAACAGGTAGCCAGTGCAGTCTGCGCAGGATAGGTGTTATGTGGGAGCTCCGAGCCGCTCCCTCAATAACCCGCGCAGCCGCGTTCTGAACTAGCTGAAGTCTCCGGGTGCTCTTCAAGGGGAGCCCCATGTAGAGAGCATTGCAGTAGTCCAGGCGAGAGGTAACGAGAGCATGAGTGACTGTGCATAAGGCATCCCGGTCCAGGAAGGGACGCAACTGGCGGATCAGGCAAACCTGATAAAATGCTCTCCTGACTAAATAAATATTGCTGACATTATATTCCAGAAATAATAGTCAATAGAAGGCCTTTGGGACTCAATAATCAGCATTACTGATTACTTCCAGTGGCTTTGGAAAGTTTTATCGTTTTTGACATAAATAGATAGTCAATAGCCAATAACATACTACATACCATTCCATAGTGCTTTACAGCACTCTCTGAGAAGTCAGCATATTACCCGAAAAATCTGGGCCCTCATTTTACTGATCTTGGAGAAATGGAAGGCTGAATCAAGTTCAAGTGCTCTTAAATCAAACTCCAGGCTGTGGGCAGAGGGAGCCTGCAATACTGCAGTTAACCACTATGCCACCAGGGATAGACAGCTAGATAGCTAGGTGGTTAAATGGATGGATAGATAGATAGATAGATAGATAGATAGATAGATAGATAGATAGATAGATAGATAGATAGATAGATAGATGATAGGTAGGTAGGTAGGTAGGTAGGTAAATAAGTAGGTAGATAGGAAGGTAGCATTAGTGGGTTTCACTTACCTTCGCTACCAGTTCAGAACTGTGAGCATATACATGCATGCACTCGCTTTGCTCACCCACAGCACTTCTGCACATGTGCAGAACCTTATGTATATGTGCAGAGCATCCATGATTATGTCCAGGCAGGTGGGCAGAGCCTCCCACTGCCGCCGCTACCTGTTCGTCTGAACTGGGATGACCCAGTAGAAACCCACCACTGGTAGGTAGATAATTTAGATAGGTAGATAATGTAGATAGATAATATAAATTCTTGTTCTTTTAAAATGTATTCAACTATTTAAAAGTAATATGACTTGAATTGATTAAAACAAACTCAATAGAATAGAATAGAATAGAACAGAACAGAACAGAACAGAACAGAACAGAACAGAACAGAATAGAATAGAATAGAATAGAATAGAATAGAATAGAATAGAAAGAATTCTTTATTGGCCAAATATGATTGGACACACAAGGAATGTGTCTTGGTGCATACGCTCTCGGAGTACATAAAAGAAAAGATACATTCGTCAAGAATCATGCCACCCATACTTGATCCAAAATGGCGCCACCACAAAGGCTGCTTCTGGGAAAAGCTCTCTAATGGTTTTTTTATTTTTAATTATTCTCTGCAACTTAATACGGATTTCTTACTCACGAGACCATCTGCTAAGAATTAAGCAACGTTTCTTTAAGGAGCAACTTTCTGAGATCTCTCTCTCACACACACCGTCTTTACAAACACGGAGGAGATTCTAATAGGGGAAGAAGCAATTTCTCCAGAGCTATAGATTACCAAGAAAACCAAACGGAGGAAATGGAGACGAGATAAAAGGTTGTGAATTTTAAAGAAGCTAAGGAATAGGGGAAATAGAACTGCTCTGCCTTCGATCTTCCTGACAAATTTACCTTCACTTGCTAACAAGATGGATGAAATACTCCTTTTAAACAGATGTAACTCTGATTTTCATAGTGCAGCTGTCCTATGCTTTATTGAAACCTAGTTACATGATGATATTGATGACAAAAGCATGCAAATTCCAGGGTTTCAGATACATAGAGCAGACAGAATTGCAGAATCATCAGGTAAAAAGAAGGGAGGAGGCTTATGCTTATATATCAACAACAGCTGGCCTCAGGATATAACTATAATATATAAATTCTGTGATGAAAATGTAGAGTTTTTACTTATCAACTGTAAACTATTTTATTGTCCACGTGAGTTCTCCTCATTTCTACTAGTTGCTTGCTCCACAAGCCTGTGTAAACAAGGCATTACAAACTCTAGCTGACCAGATTATGGAGGCTGAAGCCAAATACCCCAATTCACTGGCCATTATTATGGAAGATCTAAACAAAGCAAACTTAAGGAAAGAGCTACAAGCATTTCAATTGTCCCACTAGAGGGAAGAATACTTTAGAGCATTGCTACACAACACTAAAAGATGCTTACTGGTCCTTATCACAAGCAGCTATGGGACACTCTGATCATTGCAGAGGCAGGCCTTGACTGCATTGATTGGAATGTTTTCAAAAGTACCTCTGCAGACTTAGATGAACTCACAGATACTGTAACATCATATGTCAGCTTCTGTGAAGACCTGTGTGTACCGACCAGGAACTTATGAATATACAGTAACAACAAACCTTAGTTCACAGCTAAACTTAAGCAGCTACATCGTTCCAAAGAGGAAGCCTACAGAAAAGGTGATAAAATGCTGTATAATCAGGCCAGAAATGTGATTAACAAGGAAGAACAGAGCAGCAAAAAGAAGCTACTCTGAAAAGCTAAAGAATCAGTTCTCAAATGAACCAGCAAACATGTTGAAAACTCTTAAAAATATCATCGGTTATGACAAACCTCCTTCCCAGGCTGAAGGAAATCAACAACTGGCAGATGCTCTAAACATGTTTTACTGCAGGTTTGAAAGGAAACTACAGCCACCTATTTCCACAACCCCCATCTCTGACACACTAACAACAGCCAAGCTTCCTACAGCTGACCTCATCTCAGACACACCAATAATAGTCAAACCTCCTACAACTGACCCCATCCCATTGGGTTCATAACCCCTAGTGATCACAGAAAAGGAAGTGCAAGACCTATTTCACAGACAAAAGCCAGGAAAAACTCCAGGCCCAGACAAGATAACTCCTTTTTGCTTAAAAGTCTGTGCTGACCAATTGGCCCCCATCTTCACCCAAATCTTCAATAAATCACTAGAGATGATCATGGATCCGGTGTTAGACCCCCTGTAATTTGCATACTGATGATGCTGTTAATATGGCTCTGCATTACATCCTACAACATCTCGACTCTCCAAAGATCTATGCAAGGGTCTTCTTTATAGACTTTAGTTCAGCATTCAATACCATCATTCCAGACATTCTTCTAACTAAGCTAAACCAGGTAGCAGTACCTGAACACACTTGTAAATGGATCATAAGCTTCCTAACAGATAGGAAGCAGCAGGTGAAGCTAAGCAGAATCACATCAGATACCTGTACAATTAGCACAGGGGCTCCACAAGGCTATGTGCTCTCTCCACTTCTCTTCTCTCTGTATACCAATGACTGCATCTCAAACGATACATCTGTTAAACTACTGAAGTTTGCAGATGACACAACAGTAATCGGTCTCATTCGAGACAATGATAAAACTGCATACAGATGGGAGGTTGAACAATTAGCCTCATGGTGTGACCGGAACAATCTGGAACTGAACACACTCAAAACTAGAAATGGTGGTGGACTTTAAGATAAACCCTCCCATACTACCACCTCTGACAATACTAGACAACACAGTATCAACAGTAGAGACCTTCAAATTTCTAGGTTCTACCATATTGTTAGACCTAAAATGGACACCCAACATCAAAAACGTTATCAAAAAAGCACAACAAATAATGTTCTTTCTGCGCCAACTCAGAAAGCTCAAACTGCCCAAGCAGCTGCTGATCCAGTTCTACAGAGGAATTATTGAGTCTGTCATCTGCACCTCTATAACTGTCTGGTTTGGTTCAGCAACCCAACAAGACAGACACAGACTTCAGAGGATAATTAGAACTGCAGATAAAACAATTGCTACCAACCTACTGAACAATTATACGCTAAAGAAATCCTGCTATCAAACAACACAGAAAGGAAACTTCTGGGCAGCTCTAGGAACCTTGAATAAAAAGAAAGAAATGAAGCTGAAAAGTTATTTTCATGGAGAGGCTAAGAACTAACATATTTGCTCTTATATTTTTTTTTCATTGCCTGCTTAGTTACAATGCCCTACACTGAAATCTTTGGTGGCCACATAGTTTTTTAAAGCAGTTTTGGAAAGCCTAACATTCTCATTTGTTTCTGAGAAATAAATAAATATGCAAGCAAACAAACAAACAAGCTTACATTTCTCGATTATTCCAGCAGAGTTGCAAAATCAGGAAAAGAACTTAAAACTGTTCCTATCAGAATGTTAAAAATCTTTGCCAGTATAATGAGGGGATTTGCATAATCAGGCACCTCTAAATGCTTTTAGGATTATAGAATGCTCAATATTCATGGTTGCTTTGAATGAATTTCATATATATTGAATTTACAAGAACCTGTTCCTTCTTTCTGTATGCATTTTCTCCTATTTCTATTATTTTTATTGTGAACTAGAATAACAACATAGACAGGAATTCTGATAACTCAGTAAATCTTCACCAAGTTCTTTGTAAATATAACCAATATATAAAGTCCTTATTCTATCTATCTCTGTGTCTGTCTGTCTACCTATTTTATAATGCCGGTGCTGTAGTATCTATATAAATGTCCCCTCCAGGTCCATTACAAATATAACAAAAATATAATGTCTTTTGATATTATCTCCATCTAATAATGCCTATATTATGTTATCTATATAAGTGTAGGCCATTTTTATTTTAGTAACCCCCATCCTGTTTTACAGTCATCAGATGTAAGAACAGAAGCTAGATGGATTTAGAGTGAGCAGAAAAAAACATGTAATTTTAAGAGAAAGTCAGAGGTTAGAGTAAATATCTGTATGTTGCTTAGGGATGGAATAAGAAATGTTTTGCATCTTCATGCAAATATACAAACATACATACTTTTAAAGTGCTAAATTATTTAAAATTTGCACTTTTCCAAATATTGTGACATAATTTTAGATAAAAAATTCATACTGAAAAGAAAACATCAAGGCACAAAGATCAAAACTGTCATCAGGTTGGGAAATTGTGATAGAGCATCCCGCTCCCCCCAAATATCCAAAACAAAACAAAACAAAAAACAATCTAAATCCCCAACACCTCCTTCCCCCCCCCCCCAAAAAAAACCCCACAAAAAACCAGGGGCACACACACAAAATCCAAATTGAAAGATTCTTCTATGGATCTGCTTACTTACAAGACTTCAGAGTGCATTATTTTAAGCACAGAATGCAACATTTTACTTGGGGCACACTTTTTTTTTCTTTTGGTGTGCAGTTTCCCAATCAGAAAAGAGTCACAAGGCTTATTTCCATAAGCCACAAGAAAAAAAAATGGGCTCATCAATAAATGAAGTAGATATAATTGTATCTATTATGATAGCACATCAGTATGTTGTCAAAATGAGAAGTGGGAAACTGGCAAAAAAAGAGTAGCTTCTATCCTATTAGTTCCCACCGGTAGGAAAAAAACCACAAGATTTTGAAGCTTTAATTACTATAAAAAAGGCTTGCATTTGACCATGTTAATTAAAATAATTATTTCACAATGGCTTCATTTCTACAATGAATCTATGTATGTGAAGGTATTATGTGTTTGAATGACTACTTACCTGTTTTCAGTCCAGGTCAGTCAGTTCATTGAATGACTACTTACCTGTTTTCAGTTCAGTCCAGTCAGTTCATTTGCCACGAAAAGTCTAGCACTTCTTCATGCAGATAGTCCTTGACTTATGATAGCTCGCTTAGCAACCATTTGTAGTTACCACAGACCAGAGTTGGTATTCAACAGGTTCTGACCAGTTCTGGAGAACCGGTAGCAGAAATTTTGAGTAGTTTGGTGAACCGGTAAATACCACCTCTGACTGGCCTCACCCCCATCTATTCTCTTCCTCCTGAGTCTTAGCTGATTGGGAGGAAATGGGGATTTTGCAGTAACCTTCCCCGGAGTGGAGTGGGAATGGACATTTTACAATATCCGTCCCTTGCCATGCCCACCATGCCACGCCCACCAAGTCATGCCACGCCCACCAAATCACACCCACAGAACTGGTAGTACAAATTTTTGAAACCCACCACTGCCACAGACCCCTCCCCAAAGCTACTTACAGCCTCTGGTTGTTTATCCTTACGACTGGCTGCAGGGATGCTGCAGTAGCTCCCCAAGCTATCTCACCAGGCCTTTGGCTTGTTCCCAATCCAGCTACCTAAGGGAGTCTAAAGCTGGGCAGCAGAAGATACTGGTGCATGGGGGACTGTTACAACAGGTATTAGGGCTTGATCCACTCCCCACTCAGCCATCCAAGGGTTTTGCGGGACTCAGCCCACAAACTCCATAAAAAATGGTGATTCCTTAAAATAGCGCCCTGCAATCTTTTGGGCACCAGTGACCAATTCCGTGGAGAAAAGTTTTTTGTCTGTGGACTGGAAGGGGTGTGGTTTTACATGCTCCCTGCATTCCGCAGATGGGGCTTCACTTGTTTGATTGCCCTGTTGCTGGCATGTGGCAGACCAGTGCCAGTCCATGGACCAAGGGTTAGGAACAGACCCCCTACGTGCTAGCAACAATAGTACCAGCACAAAACTTCTATCTGCAGGAAAGTTGAGCCTCATATTGTATTGCATTGGTTAGGCCTCTCTACAAAAAAAAGTTGGGTATTGCTGTGCCCTGGAGGTACTGCCCTGGAGGCTAAATGCTGCAAGTCCCAAGTTGTAACAGGACCCTGCACACTGGTAGCAGATAGATAGATGGATGGATGGATGGATGGATGGATGGAAGGAAGGAAGGAAGGAAGGAAGGAAGGAAGGAAGGAAGGAAGGAAGGAAGGAAGGAAGGAAGGATGGATGATGGATGGATGGATTACAGATAATAGATATAGACAATTTTGTTATTCTGTGTATGAGAATGTTCATATATATACACATATGGCACAATGTACTTGAAATCAAATCCTGAATTTGGGAATCAGGGAACCTAGCATTAAATAACTGATCAACTTGCAGGGCATCCTTTCAACCCTACAATCTAGCAATATCTTGCAAATTAAGGACCCTCAGGATTGCTGTAGCAGTTTTGAGGATAATGGAACAGTTTTGTTTTTTAATGCTCAGCATCTACTGTTCTTTCTTTTTTATATTGGCTTCTGTTAGACAATGTCAGCTGGAAAAAGACTGCAAAACACAAGAAGCATCATAAATAACTAGTGTAACCGCTTCAGGGTCTATGTTAGGAATATTGCTTCATTTCTCATAAGAATAACAGATCTTGTTACAAAGGAAAGAAAACACAGAAGTGCTCAGTAAGAGTGAAGAGACGAAGAATGAACTTAGTATTTCTGACAACAACTATAATTTTGCCTTCTAAGTAGAGATCTCTATACTAATACTTCATAGGAAAACAGTGATTAAAAAAACCCCTCTGTATAACTTTGCTGTTTAATACATGTTCACTAATAGATCAGCAAAATCCTTATTCAATTAATGACAGACCATGGTTCTTCTTCCCCAGGTAGTTAAGAGTAAGATATTAAGTACAAGGGTGAAATCCAACAGGTTCTGGAGAACCGGTAGCAGAAATTTTGAGTAGTTTGGAGAACTGTCAAATACCATCTCTGGCTGGCCCCAGAGTGGGGTGGGAATGTAGATTTTGCAATATCCTTCCCCCAGGAGTGGGGAGGGAATGTAGATTTTGCAATGTCCTTCCCCAGGAGTGGGGAGGGAATGTAGATTTTGTGTATCCTTCCCCAGAAGTGGGGTGGAAGTGGAGATTTTGCAGTATCCTTCCCCTGCCACGCCTACCAAGCCACACCACATCCACCAAGCCACGCCCACAGAACTGGTAGTAAAAAAAATGAATTTCACCACTGGTTAAGAAAGATAGTTTTGAGATGAAAACATTGTCTACTAACTCAAAATTCATCCCAAACGTAATTTTACTCAATCTGAATTTGCAGCTGTATCAAAATCGGCTAATATTATTTCTATATATATAAAAAAACCTATGCCTGGTAAGTACTCTGTCCCGTAGGTTCTCATGTCATATAACAAGCAAACATGGGTTGTGTATAACCTTTCACAGTAGATGGCAATGAGTTCTCATGATGTGTATGCAGGCAAAGGATTGTTTTTCATTTTTTGGCAACTGAGAAATATCCCCATAAGAACCTGAATGAAAGAGCATATTGTACAAATAAATGACTTCCTTTACCAATCAGGGATCTGCAGAACCTTCTGCACTCTTGTTAGAATGAAAGCAATTTCACTGCATAATACATTCATGCAGCTTCAAACAATCTTTACATAAATATCATGCATAGGGACAATCTTGTGCCTGAAAAAAAGGAAGACTGTGAATTAGCCTTATGACTTCTGCTTATTTTGCTCCTCTGTTATATAAGTTACAATGATTTTTTTTTCATAACATACCTGTGATTAGCAAAATGTGTGTATCGCTGGTATTTCCTAAGTAGTAATGTTTCCATGTCAAAGTCTGAACTTTTTATAAACGATACAGATAGGTGTCCCCATTCTGAATGACCTTACTCACCCTGAAATCCAGTTTTTTTTTTCTTGCTTGTTTGATCTACCAGTTTATTATTTTCATTATTTCTGGCATCACAGAGCCATCCTGTGACACGCAGGAGAAAGTAATAGTTTGTGACTGTTCGTTTAATGTCCTTTCATCACCACTGAGTATAGTTTTATTGTCCTCATTGTAAAAAGAAATGGATCACTCAAAGTATGGACTGGCAGACAGCCAGCCTTCCTTCCTTCCATCCTGCCGAGTGGGGATTTCCAGTCTTTTGAACATGTATGCATCCTGACTGATCTGTTATCATCTCATTATCTTCAGGGCATACTATAAATCCCCAAGTCAGTCATATCATTACACACAATATAATTTGCACTGCAGCAACTAGTAACAACACAGAAAGATTTTACTGGATGTGGCATTGGAGGCTGAATTTTCTTGCATTGGATCAGTCCAGTGTTCTATTAAGCCTTACTGTGTATATTGTCCCTGGCGGTAGCCAAACATGATTGCTTTGAATGAATAAATACAAACACATAACCAATATTACCGTATCAGTCAAACTGATGATGATGATGATGATGATGATGATGATGATGATGATGATGATGATGATGATGATAATAATAATAATAATAATAATAATAATAATAATAATAATAATAATAATAATAATAATAATAACTTAATTTTTATACCGCCCTTCTCCCGAAGGACTCAGGGCGGTGAACAGCCAAGTAAAACCATACAATATATTACAATAAAAACTATTTAAAAAACTTATTCCATATGGCCTAAATTTAAATATAAAATACATAATATAAAAATAAACCCCATTTAAAACGAATTAAAAACCCCTATTAAGCCAGTCCTGCTCGGAAGAATAGGTATGTTTTCAGCTTGCGGCGAAAAGTCCGGAGGTCAGGAAGTTGTCAAAGTTCTGGGGGAAGCTCGTTCCAGAGGGTAGGTGCCCCCACAGAGAAGGCTCTCCCCCTGGGGGTTGCCAGCCGACACTGTTTGGCTGATGGCACCCTGATACAAAGGTTATACGCAACATTTAGGGAACTGCTTCTAACACCATTAATAAAGAGCTTCTAGATAAAATTGGAATTATATACAGCATAAACGCAAGTGACTGGATGAGATCTGACCCATGTCTATGGAGTTTCTCAGTCATCCAAGTCATAGTTGTCCCAAAGATGCTTTTTTAGAAGGCAACTGGACTTCCTTTGTTTTTTTGTTTCTCATCCAAGAAGCTTCTTCGGTTCTGACAGAAGCATATTGTTTCTGCATACAGAAAGTAGAAAACAGGAAAATACGAAATGATACATAATTGGTTTTCAGTTAACTTGTCTATATATGGAATTATCTTACACCTTATGTCACCTTTCATGACACGAGACATCCTCTGACACGTGTCATTAGTCACTAGTCACCTTCATTTCCCTATTCTTCATTACCCTATTCTTATCCAGTATGGATAAGAATAGACGTAAACAGTTACAATATGTAGAAATATTCCTTTAAGTTTGCAACACACATCTCTGCCAAGCAAGATAACTTCTGCTTTTTCATAAAAGTAATTTTTCATCAGCATTACAAAATTATATGAGCAGTAAAGGTACACACAGAACTTATTGGTGTTTTAGGGTTGCATAGATATTGGGGGCCCTTATCAGATAGATAGATATCCTCTAATAATTCAACAACTTCCTAGAATTTATAATAATTCCCCTTTTGCAATATTGCATTTATAATCAACTAGCTGGATACCCATACTTTGCTACAAAACTATGTGATGGGGTTGATAAATCGACACTTACAGCTTGACAATTAATGAGTAGTTACGATCGGCCTTTCCTCTCCCCTTCTCTTCCTCAGCCTTGCCCCACCAGAACCCTATCCTATCCTATCCCCCTTCTCTCCCTCAGCCTTGCCCCCAGAAACAACTCCTATCCCCCTTTTCTCCCTCAGCCTTGCCCCATAGAATCCTCCCTCTCCTATCCTATCCTCTTCTCTCCCTCACACTTGCCCCACAGAAGACCCCTATTGCTGGTTGCTGTTGTGAAAGTAAAACTGAAAGTGAAACTCCTCTCCTCTGCTTGTGTTTTGCATTTGGAACAGATTTCTTTTCAGGTGGTGATGGAAGATAGAAGTCTTTAGCATCAGAACGTGTTAATAATAATATAAGAAATACTAATACTCTGATGGTTATTTTGAAAAAACCTTTCTTAGTGAGCATCTAGAAGCTAAGAGGAACATATGTGGCAAATTTCAAGTTTGTAGGCTTTATGGTTCTGGAGATTTCATGATTATGGTGTGAGTGGTTTAGATAGAGAGATAGACAGAGAGACAGAGACAGAGATATAGGATAGGATAGGATAGGATAGGATAGGATAGGATAGGATAGGATAGGATAGGATAGGATAGGATAGGATAGGATAGGGAAAGATTCTGTGGGGCAAGCCTGAGAGAGAGAAGGGGATAGGATAGGAGACATTTCTGCGGAGTAAGCCTGAGGGAGAGAAGGCAGATAAGATAGGATAGCGTTCTGTGGGGCAAGGCTGAGATATAGATATAGATATAGATGTAGATGTAGATGTAGGTCTTTGGTTATTCGGGTTTTCTCCCGCGTAAAATTGGAAGTGTCTTGGCGACGTTTTGACGAAGTCTCATTCGTCATCTTCAGGCTTTAGCTTCGTGCTTCTTGCTCCCAGAAGCACGAAGCTGAAGCCTGAAGATGACGAATGAGACTTCATCGAAATGTCGCCAAGACACTTCCAATTTTACGCGGGAGAAAACCCGAATAACCAGACCTACATACAAACACCCGCGAAAACCTCAGAAAATAGATATAGATATAGATAGATATAGATAGATACAGCTGTCCTGATTGAAGTTTACATTCACAGAAATCAAAAAGGACACGAACAATTTCTGTGCAGAACAAATAAAACTTGCAAAAATGTAGGACAAAAAATTGTATAAAATGTTTTGTTTTATAAAAAATTAGCACCTGACTTTAGTCAGCAAAGTGCTTCAGAAAGAGCTAGGGACATCTTTGGAATCTGCACTTTACAACTTTCTCTGAACTTTGAGCTCATGGCCCTTTCTAAAAATGTAAACCTTAGAAATTGTAGAAGATATGTAAGAAGCATTTTTGAAGTCTATGTTTTTTGTTAATGTGAATGCTTATATCTTTGGGCTGTATCTTACAACTTCATTTGCCAGTTATATGGCAATTTAACCCCTAGTTGCTATAAACATAGAAACTTGGCAGAAATGGCAGCTATTAAGTATATTGCCTTGAATGAGACATGAACACTATAAGCAGGTCACATGAATGCAAAAGAACTGGTAATGTGTCAAAAGGTCCAAAGGAGAAATCTAAAAACATAGATGTCTCAAACAGAATATTGTCATAGGGGGTACAATAGGAGCCAGGTTGAAAGAGAAGTTTTTTTGAATTCAAATTTTAAATCAAATTGTATACAAAGAATATGTAACAAAATATTAATGTGGTATGTTCTTCCTCCTTCCCTATATTCACACCTACGTGGTTTATGAATTTAAGGTGTCTATAGCTGCAAACTATGCTAAGAAGATCAATTAGAGGATAAACCAATGGATTTTAGAATGATTACTAATGATAAATTCAGATACTGCTGCAATCCTATATAAGAGGCAGGACTTCTATTATCTTAGAAGATAGACTAACATGGTTGAAAGGGACATTGAATATATAGTCCAACCCCCTAATATAGTATATATCTGGGGGCTGGATATACATCATACATACAAGATTTATATCATTCTGGACATATGGTTTTCCAAACTCTTCTTGAAAATCTCCAGTAGTAGAGCATCCACAATTTCTGGAGGCAAACCCATTCACTGATTAATTATTCTCATTGTCAGGAATTTTCTTTTCTTAGTTCTAAGTTGGATTTTTCTTTAGTGATCTTCCAACCATTATGTCTTGTCCTGCCCCCAGGTGCTTTAGAGAGTATATCAACCCAGGGGTGAAATACTCTCAGATCGGACCGGCTCACACGATCCGGTAACGATGGCGGCTGCCGGTTCGGAGGACCGGTAGCAAAAATCACTGGCCCCACACCCCCTGCCTCTGCTGAGCCGCACCATCTGCAGAAGTGTTTTTTTTTACTTTTAAAAGCCAGTTTTGCTTCAGCCAAAACATGCCTTTAAAAGTAAAAAAAAAGCCTTTGAGGATCCCGCTCCTCAGCTGAGATCGGCAGAGACTTTAAACTTAAAAAAAATAAATTAAAGTCTCCTCTGGCGATCTCACCTGAGTTCCTCATCAGCAGAACCTTACTTATACTCTTACTTGTAGAAAACATGTTTTCTACAAGTAAGAATAGAGATTCTAAGGCACTTACCTGATTACTGATGAACGCATGGCTCTTTTTCCAGCCCGAAAGCTCCAGTTTCACTTTCAGCCAGACAGAATCAATCGCTTAGCTAATCTATTTCCTCAGTGATCAACTGGCTGGGTTTGCTGGCTGAGGAACTCTGGGATTTGAAGTCCACAATAAAATAAAATAAAGTAATAAAATAAAATATTTGTGCAGCTTTCTGAGATTTGGTGTGTTTCTGTAGTGTTTCACTCTAACTACACAAACACACAAAATCTCAGAAAGCTGTATGTGGCATTTTGTGTGTGTGTGTGTGTGTGTGTGTGTGTGTGTGAGTTGTATGTGTGTAAAGTGTGAAAGTTGGTTTTTGAGCTTTTTGTGGCTGTGTGAAGTGTGAAGTGCAGCTGCTTTTACATTGTATGTGAGTCAGTTGTGTTGTGTTGTGTTGTGTGTGTGTAAAGTGTGAAAGTTGGTTTTTGGTACCGCATATTGTTTTTTATACTTTGTTCATTATTTTTATTATTTATTGTTATTGGCCACGCCCACTCAGTCATCTGACCACCAAGCCACGCCCACCAATTAAGCCACACCCACAGAACCGGTAGGGAAAATTTTTAGATTTCACCCCTGCATCAACCCCCTCTTCTCTGTGAGAAGTATTGGAAGACATATCATTCTTATCTTTCTCTTTTATATTAGATATATCTAGATCCCGATTAGAGTCCAGATTCATTATCATCTTTGTTGATCTTTTCTGTGCTCTTTCTAGAGTCTCAGCATCTTTTTATATCATGATGACCAGAACTGGCTGCAGTATTCGAAATGTAGTCTTACCATTGCAATATAAAGCAGTATTATTACTTCACATGATATTGATTCCAACCCTCTGTTGATGGATCCTGAGAGGTTATTAGCTTTTTAGACAGCTGCAGCACATTGTTGTCTCATACTTAAGTGGTCACCTACTAGGACACCTAAAGTCCTCTCACTGTTACTACTGATGAGTCAGGTGCCACCTGTTCCATACCTGTGCACTTGGTTTTTCTTTCCAAAGTGTAAGACTTTATTTTTCTCAGCTTTCAATACCATTTTGTTGGCTAGGGCCCATTGTTCATATTTGTCAAGATCCTTCTTCATTTTGAGTCTCTCTTCTAAAATGTTGGCTACTCTCCCAGCTTGGTATTGTTCTGAAAATTTGTTGAGTTCACTTTTTATGCCCTCATGTAATTCATTTATGAAAATATTGAAGACTACTGGGCCTAAGGCAAAATACCACACTGCATACGTTCCTCCATTTAGATGTAGTTCCATTAAGAAGTATATATTGAGTCTGGTTGGACAGTGAATTTCAAATCCATCTGGGGGTCTATTTCATATTTTTCTATCTTACCAAGAAATGGGCTTTGTCAAATGCTTTTTTAAACTATGTCCAGAGCATTTTTTTTTCCTGATCCACTAATTTAATCACTTTGTCAAAGAAGGCAATCAGATTTGTCTGGCACGATCTGTTTTTAACAAGTCCATGTTGGCTTCCCTTGATAGCTTTGCTTGTTTCTACATACAAATCTGCTACTTGATTATCTTTTCCAGGATTTTTCCAGATCAAGCTGATTGGTCTGTAGTTTTCTGGATCAATTTTTTTCTCTTTTTGAATATTGGAACCGAATCATGTCTTTTGTAGTCCTCTCTTAGTCCCTGGTGCTCCAGGATTAGATGTGGTAAGAAAATGTATTTGAACAATAACATATTTTTACCTCTTGAAGCTATACAGAGGCAACTCTGTTTATATGATGATGGGCTGATCTGCTTCCATGATCTGTAGGAAACTGTTAACCAAGTACTATAATTAATTTCACCAAATTAAGGTTTGATGCAAAATATTTTGGAGAAGTGGTGTTGTAGCTCACAATAATCATGTAATTATCTAAGACTTTAATTACAGAAGAGATTCTCCTTTCTTAACACCAGCAATTGTGTATGCATTCTTATACCCACCTCATCAGAACTGTTACATATAGAAATGAAATAGTTTTTCAAAGGGATCGAGAAAAGAATGCCACTGTAATATTTCCAAATTAGAGATGATTCTTCACTGGACAATTACATAAAAAGAAAAGGGATATATAAAAGTAAAAAAAACCTTTAGATAATTTTATATGTTGTGAAATAGTTAGGGAATAATATCTTTCCAATTCATATCTCATTTCAGTTTTGCCAACATAGTGTTCAAACCCTTTTTAGTTGTTAAGTAGGGCTTGAAGAAATATGGCAATGGAAAAACAGAGTTGGTAGGGACTTTGGAGGTCCTGTAGTACAAGCCCATCATACTATCATGTATCCTTTTCATTCTAGGTTGATCTGAGCTTCATTTTACTATATGAATTTGTTCCTAAGTTGGAGATGGTGTTTTTCCCAGATAAAGGACAGAAATTGGGTTGTTGTTGTTTTTGTTGTTGTTGTTGTTGTTGTTGTTTTTACTAAAAAGTGAGACTGTCATCTTCCTGACATAATCCAAAAAAAAATTAGTCTGATATTAAGCCATATATAAAGCTATATTAGACTATTCCTGAGAATCACCTGTCTAATAATCTTATTTATGTGGGATATAAACTGTATGGAGAATCTGTAATCAATTCCACTTGTCATTTGGCAGCAAAGTGTTTAAATGATGTGACAACAGATGCTAGGCTGCATAAAGTCAAGTTTCAGTTAATTGTCTAGATCAGCTTGTTCCAAGCTAAAACAATCTTTTGGAAAATTTGGTCTACAAACACCAACTATCACTAGCAACAAGGGGATACCAGGTAGAAGAGTGTGCCTTAAAAAGACCACCTCATGAAGCTTCTTCTGGCTCACAATAGAACACAAATAATCTCAAGGCTATGTGAACACAGAGTCCACTGTCAATTAATCTTTTAAGCAGGCAGTATAAGCAAACATGTTTTGTACAATACAAATAGACTTCACTGGTTGACTGCCTTAGGCAGTAAATGTTCAAAGTTATGATAATAATGAAAAAGTAAGTTTGCAACCAGTGTCTGCATTTATGAACTTTGCAGTGTCTCTCTCCACTCTCTCTGCCACATATTTGCCATTACGGTCAGTTACTGTGTGTTATTCTGTTCCTGGCCCACTTTTTGTTTTTTCTCCCCTTTTCCCCTCCTCACAGAGTGGAAAGATTGCCTAATAAGCAACCTCTTCCTAAGGTGCCTTCTTCTACAGTTGCAATGCTTCCCTAAAAAACGCTAACTACAGGTTAATAAACTCAGCTTGATCTTAATTGGCTGGATAGCTGGCACCTGGTGCCTGTAACTGGCAAGACTTTAATCCTGATGGAAGTAACTCAGCAGCTCCCAGTTAAATCTGCCTGGATTATTGTGTGCTTTTGCCCCTAGAACAGTAGAAAACCCAATACAAATAAGTTTGATCTAAAGTAAAGTTATTGAAAATTCTGGACTTGGTTTCAAAAAGGTTTTAATCTGAAATGGGAAAAGGCCTCATCACATATACCAAATAGTGTACATTTGCTAGTAGCTTACTGCATAATGCAGATTTGAGGCAAACTCAGTTTTTTCAAGGCAGACTTGAGCCTCAGTATCCATTCACTGGAGAATTTTACAATTACATAGAATAGGATTAAACTGTATTCTGTGCTATGAATTGTATTCTGATTGCTGGAATCAGCAATCTGCAGAATATTTATAGATTTAACAACAGGGGATAGATCACTATCTGAAGCAGGGTATGAAATGAAATCTAACAAAAGAAAACTAAACAAGAAGATAGCATCAAAAATAATGACAAGATAAAGTTGCACTCCAAATATCTAGTCTTATATTCTATAAAGAATGAAAGCAGAAAATGTAATCTTGGTATGTTTACTTATTTGAAAGTATAGTACATCCCATTGTGTCTAATAAATGCATTAGACGTGTGTCAAGATATTCTGCTTTTCTCTATAAAAATTGTGCCAGAAGATCATATTCTGTTAGAGATTCTGCTAATGCATTCTAAAAAACTGAAGAGTGGTATTTGAGTTGTCCTTACTGTGGTCAGTAAATGAGGACCAAGTAAAAAAGGTAAAGGAGTCCCTTGGATTTTACTCCACTAATCATTGCTGACTATAGGGGGCAGTGCTCATGTCTGTTTCAAGGCCATTGAGTAGCATTTTCTGGAGGTATTTTGGTAGCTATATGGCCAGCATGAAGCTGATACAGTTCTACAGAGGAATTATCATCTGCACTTCTATAACTGTCTGGTTTTGCTCCGCAATTAAACAAGACAGACACTAACTTCAATGGATAGTTAGAACTGCAGAAAAGACAATTGCTACTAACCTGCCTTCCATTGAGGACCTGTATACTGCATGAGTCAAAAAGAGGGCTGTGAAAATATCTACAGACCCTCACATCCTGGACATAAATTGTTTCAACTTCTACCCTCAAAACAGCACTATAAGGCATTGCACACCAGAACAACTAGACACAAGGACAGTCCCCCCCCCCAATCTTATCACTTTGCTAAGCAACTAATTCTCACAACACTGTCAAATTATTTAGTAAGACTGTATTACTATTATTCTTCTCATCTTTCCTATTACCTATCTCCTTTTCTACTTATGACTATAACTTTGTTGCTTGTATCTTTACGATTTAAATTGTTTTATTTAGTTTCCTAGTATTATTTATGTTGATTGCTTATTTAATATCCTATGACTATCACTAAATGTTGTATCCTATGATTTATGATGAATGTGTTTTTATGATGACTATGGTCATGATTTATCATTTATAGCTTTTATATACATTGAGACAAATTCCTTGTGTATTTTCTAAAACTAGCTAATAAGACAAATTCCCTGTATGTCCAATCACATTTGTCCAATAAAGAATTCTACTCTACTCTACTCTACTCTACTCTACTCTACTCTACTCTACTCTACTCTACTCTACTCTACTCTATTCTGACAATACAGAGTGCTATTACCTTCCCTCTGAAGTGGTACCTCACATTTGCATGCTTTCGAACTGTTAGGTTGGCAGGAGCCGGGCTGAAGATGGGAGCTCACCCTGTTGCATGGTGCCCAGGTCTCAAACCTGAGCTGCTGGCTTTCTCACCAAGTCCAGCATCTTAACCACTGAGCCACATGCCACCCAAATGAGGACTTCTTGTACTTAAATAAACTACAAATATAAATATCTAAATTTGTGGCTATATAAATTTGATAAGTAAGTAAGTAAGTAAGTAAGTAAGTAAGTAAGTAAATAAATAAATATCTAGAATTATATTTACCTCTGAGCCAAATAGTGCTCTTTTCTGGCATTCTCTTTTTCTACAGCTATGATTGTGTGTATCTATAACACACACACACACACCACACCTGAAATCATATTTGTGAAATTTATTATATTTATAATATTTATAATTTATAATATTTTATAAAGTATGCCACCTAGACCTGAACTGCACTCAGAGGGGATTATCTAAATCTAAAATGAAAAAATAAAGTGCAATCTGCCAAATTAAAAAAATCCAGAGTTTTAACAGGAAGGGAAATATTTATTTCAAAAACTATGCCCTAGAACAGGAGGAAAAACATTGGGAAAGTTCTTATCAAATAACAATTAGATAATGAAAATGACAAGCTTGTGACTTACTATGTACAATAGTTTCTGATAAACGCATTCACCTGCAAGTACCATTCAATTATAATGTATCCAATTGTTCATCTAGCTACAAGGGTGTAAAATTCTGACAGGATGAGTTCCTTCATTATAGCTTCCATGGATTTTACAGATGTTTAAGAAGCCAAGGAGGCTGGATACTCTGTGAAAATCATTGTCTAATGAAAGCCATGGCCACCAAATAAACTAAACTATAAATAAAGAAGGATAAGAATGGGTTGTTCCCAAGGAAATCCTTCCCATATTCCTTTTGATTTTAAAGAACTTCTAAAGCAAGCGGTATTTCTAGAAAAGAAATAAAAAGGCTGCAATTATCATTCCCTGTTTGAAGCCATAAGAACCAGGGGAAAAATATCCTGGTTGACTACTGATTGCTTTAAGAAAATGGCAATATATTGTTGGCAAAAACTGTATTGTAGCATGTATGCTTTTAATTATAAATTAAATTCATCTACAAATTAAATGAAGGGAAAGTATTTCAAATATAGGTTTAGGAAATATACCTAGTTTGGGAAATTAGGTAGCAATTTTCGTCCTAAATGTGGGCTCTAAAACCTGTGGAGATTTTTTTCCCCTAATTCTGTAAAGCTAAAGAAGTTTCCAAATGATATGATACAACATTCACGGGGTAATTGTGAAACTGAAAATCTAAATCCAATTCTTGCTTTGCTTATGTCATCCTTCTAAAAACAGCTTCTCAGCTTATCCCTAGTTCTATATCCTTCTATTATTTTAGTTCCTTTATACTGTGATGGCAACCACAAAGATTGCTAATATGCCCCTTATAAAAGGAAAACATTTTTTTTGTTCCTGAAGCACTTATTAAACTGGATTACAACCATAGCAGATCTGCCTTGGGCTGCTAAAAAGCAAATTGGACATTAATTGCTGCATTTGAGTGCTTTTTCCTGCACGATTATCTATAATAATATTACCATAAAGTCTCCATAAAAGATGGAGTTCACTGTGTCCAATCTACTAAGAAAATAAACACATTCACCTGCAAGTACCATCTAATTATAATGTATCCAACTGTTCATCTAGCCACAAGGGTGTAAAAATTGGCTAATTCATATTTGTTGGTGAAGTTCTCATAAGCTTGTCCTAGAGATTTACTCATTTTATATTCAGAAACTTACTGCAACATAAACCTCAGGAGAAAAACTATATTTATGTATGTTGGGAATGGAATCAGTGAATGAATTTTAGATTGTGAATTTGAATCCCAATTTTTAAAATTCTTCTATATTATCCATTCTAGTGAGTTTTTAATGCCTATAGCTGTGCAGAAATATCATCAATGCAGATAAGTTGCCATAGCTTTGGCAGGATGATGCTTGAATGATTATTCTCCTGGTTCTTCCATTATCCAATATCACAGTCATCCAATAGGTAAACAAAATGTCCTCTGACTCATTCGGCCTGTATTAAAGGTATCTTAAAATCCTATGGCATTTCAGGACCCTTACACAACTGGATATCTGCTTTTCTGTCAAACAGACAACAAATAGTTAAAATTGGTAATGCTCTATCAAATCCTGTTCCTGTCAACAGTGGTGTTCCTCAAGGCAGCGTTCTTGGACCTACTCTCTTTATAATATACATAAATGATCTTTGTAATCATATCTCAAGTAACTGTGTTCTCTTTGCTGATGATGTCAAACTTTTCAACACCACTGACAATACATCCACAATTCAAAAGGACCTTGATCATCTAACTGCTTGGTCTAAAATTTGGCAACTACAAATCTCAACCAGTAAATGCTCAGTCTTGCATATTGGAAGAAAGAACCCAATCACAAAGTACATGCTTGATGGACATTGCCTCGCAGATGACCCCCACCCTGTCAAAGACCTTGGAGTTTTTATATCTAACGATTTAAGTTCCAAAGCCCACTGCAACTATATAGCTAAGAAGGCTCTAAGAGTTGTTAACTTAATTTTACGTAGCTTCTTTTCAAAAAACACCACGCTACTGACCAGAGCATATAAAACATTTGTTAGGCCAATTCTTGATTACTGCTCTCCTGTCTGGAACCCATACCATATATCTGACATCAACACAGTTGAGCGTGTCCAAAGGTATTTTACGAGAAGAATTCTCCACTCCTCCGAAACTAATAAAATACCTTATTCCACCAGACTTGATATCTTGGGTCTAGAAAACTTGGAACTTCGTCGCCTTCGACAAGATCTGGGTTTAGCATATAAAATCATCCCTTGTAATGTCCTTCCTGTCAATGACTTTTTTAGTTTCAATAACAATATCACAAGAGCTACCAACAGATTTAAACTCAATGTCAACCGCTCTAGTTTAGATTGCAGAAAACACGATTTCTGTAACAGAATTGTATATACTTGGAATGCATTACCTGACTCTGTGGTTTCTTCTCATAACCCCAAAGGCTTTACTCAAAAACTGTCCACGGTTGACCTCACCACTTTCCTAAGAGGACTCTAAGGGGCGTGCATAAGAGCACAAATGTGCCTACCGTTCCTGTCCTACTGTTTCTTCCCCTATGTATATATATGTTTTTAGTACCTCGTTTCTCCTCATATATACGTTCATATATTATATAACCCTTTATGCAACGCTTGTATATATATATATATTGTTATATTGTTATGACAAATAAATAAATAAATAAATAAATAAATAAATAAATAAATAAATAAATAAATAAATAAATAAATATCTAGTCCTGCTTAGAAAGCTGAGTGATTGAACTTCATCAATTTTTAGAAAGCATCTGTATTTAAAATAAATGGTGAAACAAATAAATATTTCTATCATCATCAATCAAATATTTGTTGAAAGAAAGCTGCATGAAGTAGGGATGTGTATGTGTGTTTGTGTGTGTGTGTGTGTGTTGGGATGCAGTTGATATGAGTAGTATTAGTAAATAGAGTCTTTAAGTCATGCCATAATAATACGCATGTCATTTTTCTTTAATTCATTATGGGTTTTACTGGATTCCGTGTAAGGGAGATTAATTATACTGACATCCACTAAGATATATTATTTGACAAAATGAAACAAAACCTACTCACCATAGTTAAAGGAGTTGAATTTTAACTACCAAAGGCTTTGGATGAAGTAGATTATATAGATTCCTTTCAGTTAGGTTTAGGAGTGGATATGGGTTGGGTTGGGAATTTCATGGGAAAATCTTAAGGATAGCAATAGCAATAGCAATCGCTGTCAACTGTTCAACTAGTGGACCCAAAACAAGTACACATACTCGGGAGCTTTGAACTCCCAAAAGTAAAACTTTATTCGATGCACCATTTTAGTACTGAAGAATCAAAACCAGTTTTCCTAATTAAACAATAGCTTCCCTTCCTCCCCACTTTATGGTTTCCAGACTCTCATGAACTGTGCACAAATTCTCAGCACTTCATTCCACTCTTCCCTCCACCCAGTTCATTGACAAGTTGAATAGCAATAAGGTTTGAAAGAAGCAAAGCGGTTCAATCTTGACAATAGCACTAAGATTTCTGTACTGATCCATAGTGCCTTACAGCTTTTTACAGTGTCAGAGTTTGCCTGTTTCTCCCTTTATTTCTTGTTTTAACATTCTAAGGGAGTAAAGGTAGTTCTGCGTTTTGGAAAAGTGCTGTAGCCAGGCAGAAATGTTTCTCCTCCCCACCCCCATTTCCCTCATGAAAGTGGGTATAGAAAGAAAGGCAATAAGCAAATGGCATAGAGAAATGAAAGAAACAACTGGAGATTGGCAGCTAATACAGGCTGGAAGGAAGACTATCATTCAACTGCCAGCACCACAAGTTATGTGGACAGCTTATCCAGCACACCCTCTAGTTCAGGGGTTTCCAACCTTGGTCCCTTTAAGACTTGTGGACTTCAACTCCCAGAGTTCCTCAGCCTGCTTTGCTAGCTGAGGGACTCTGGGAGTTGAAGTCCACAAGTCTTAAAAGGGACCAAGGTTGGAGACCCCTGCTCTAGTTGCTACCTAAAATGTGGTAGCAAGTAGAACAGGAATCACCACACTGAAGCAGCATTTCATTCCAACCATTATAAAAACTTTTGAAAGAAGGCAAAGTTTGCATGTCACTTTACCGACTTATAGATTCCTGCTTGCACTAAGTATTAAAGAATTGAATGTTCAGGAGATGGCAACATCACCTGAGAAGAGTGGAGAGCAATACATTATTGGGGAAGGTGCAACAAAGTATTTTGTACAGATTTGCTGCACTGTGGTTTGCCAAGTCCTTGGAAAGAAAAGAAACCTCACAAACATCTATGAAGATGCTGGGGAAGGACATTTGTCAGTTTGGATTAGGTATCATCAATATGCTGATGAAATCTAGCTTTATAAATCAACCACAGGCCAAAGAAGTGATGGGGAAGAAGTCCTGACCCAGTATCTGGCGGCTGTGAAAAGGTGGACGAAGTATAACAGGCTCAGATTGAATCCCTGCAAGATACAGAAACTCTGATTCTGTGGATGTTTCAACTACTAATCTTAATAGATCTGCAGTTCTCAAAAAGGGCAAGTATGAAACCTTGGGTTCTCTTGCGCTCATGGCTAGTTCAATAAGTTCAGAACGTGGCCAAGAAAGCTTATAGCTTCTGTGAATGTCCTGGTTGTGTTCTTACCTGGACTAGGAAACATTAAAGACCTTACACTGCATCCTTGTCAAACCCTGATTGGATTTCTGCAATTTGTTCTACATGGAGTTGCTCCTGAAAATGACTTCTAAATTGCAGCTAGAATAGAATGTGGCTTGTTGATCAGCTTCAGCTTGTGCAGCAGAATAACATCTGTCTTTCAGGAGCTGCGGTGGTTGCTGGCAAGCTTCAAGCCCTAATTCAAATCACTAGTACAGAATACCTATACATTCTTATATAGTATTAGTGTTCATTAACTTTGGAGCAGATGGAATCAGTTTATGTTGCATCATCTGTCCATGAGATCATGGTCCAAGTGTCCACTGACCTCAAGAAATCAGAGAGCAAAGGCCTGGAAAATGGCTTTCTCAATAGCAGTCCCTTAAGGTACTCAATTTGATCAATGCACACAGAGTTCTCTGCTAAGGAAATATTTTCTGAACACATTGGCCAACTCTAAAGTACTTTTTCCAAGCCTCATGGGAACTGTACCTTTCATTTTGATTACTTTTGTGTTGCTTCTCTCTCTCCCCCCCCCCACCTCCCTGCAGGAGAGGTTACTTCCACTCATTTATCTTTCAAAAGCAGAGTGAAAACAGCTATCTTTGGTAGGGTTTTTGAAGTATGTTTTGGCCTAAAGGCTGGTGAGTAGATAGCATACAAATTATTATGAATGGTTGACTATTTATCTCCCATTCTGGCTTAGGTAAGAGGAGAGCTATTGAGCCAGGAAAAGGATGAAGAGGTAAGACTGATCCAAGAACATCTATTCACTTCAAAGAGATTGAATCCCCAGGGATAAGAAAACTTCATAGCAATCTACGTGGTACTTTAAAACAAAATAGGTTGGATTATTAAAAGAGTGACTCTAGCATCTAAGTGGCAACTTGACTAGGAAAAATCTTCAGCTTCTGCTTGAATACAACTGGCATCGATTAATCCAAATTTCCAGCTTCAGTCTCAAGCTTTCAAGAAAATGGCCTGTGTTAGATACTTCCTTTTGTAACAACCTTCCTCTATTTATTTCCTTTTGACATGGAGATGGTGATATACTATGCTATGGATAAACAAGATTCTGGTTGAAAGTGCCAGAGTCAGTAATATCATTGAAACCTCATAAATATCATTATGGCTGAGACTATCTGTGACTAATTACTTGATTGGTGGTCCTTCTCAATTAAGGATGACTTTTCAATCAGAGATTGTAAAATTGGAGAAAAAAAAGGACTGTTGATTTTTAAAAAATTAAATCATAACACAGACTGCTCTTTGCAGATTAAATATCAATATGTATGCATACAACACACAGGTACACACAAAGCATATTACATCTGAACTGAAAAACTACCAATGACCACTAGAGGTCAGCAGTGATCTGATTTTCTTGTATATATTTGCTACCATTTAGCAGTGGATAAATTTTTGGGGTTCTTGGTGCTCTCTGATCTTGGCTGTTTTCTTGCAGATGTTTCATCACCATTCCTAAAATCTGGAGATTTTTGTGCCCCAGATGTCATATTTCTATAAAGCTATAAAAAAGTATATAAAAGTATATAAAAGCTATAAAAATATAGGCGTTGGCGGTGCCAGGGGTCCAGGCTTTGTTTTCCACATGACTGGAAGTCTGTATCTATTTGCTAGATATTAAATAAATAATTCTTGTTTCTCCAATCCTTTATGGTCTTTTCTCCTTCAAATGAAAAGTGGGCATAACATTTCTTTCTTTCTTTCTTTCTTTCTATCTATCTATCTATCTATCTATCTATCTATCTATCTATCTATCTAAACTGCCTTATGAAAAAAGTGGTATTTTTGTTTTCTTGAAAAAAAATTATTGAGAAGATACATGATGCTAAGATATTTACAGGAACATTCTTGGTTCCCCTAAATATAAAGTATAATTGATTTCAGATTAGATATAGCTGGTATCAAATATATATACATAGCATGTATGAGTCAAGAAATACAAAGTGAAGGGCAAACTGCCCTTTCCTATTTTATTAAATATTCTAAGAAATATATTAAGTTCCATTCTAAGATATAATTTGAAGTCTGGCATACTGATCTCTTAATGTAGATTCATTATATCTTATTGCTGATTGCAAGCCCCATGGTATGGAAACTTTGTTGTTCAGATAATGCATTTCTGAAGGAACAAATTTATGGTAACTGCAGAACTTTGATAAGGATATACATGTTTAAAATAATGTAATGGGTTGTAACAGAAGAGTCCGTCCTGAGGCTATTCTTGGAAACTGATAGCACATTTCTATAGTCATAAAATGGTGAATGTTATGACAGCATTTCAGCATTCCTAATTATAGTTAAGGAAGACTTGCTAATATGGAGTTCTTGCAAAAAAAGTTAATCTGTACTGCAATGTCTTCCTGTTTTAGATGGTTGGCGAATGATCCATTTTGCGGGGAAGTAGGGAATATAAGATAGACATTTCAGATTTCAAAAATCTGTTGCAATAATAAATTAGGGGCTTTAAAAAGTCAATCAACAGTTTAAGGAATTATTTTAACCATCAATTTCCTCCTTAGTTTGGTCAATTGGATTATTTTTACTTTCTTAGGCAGCATAAATAAAGTTGTATGCAACTATATACACAAATATTGGACATGTAGAGATGACAATGTAAATGTGGTCTATAATTTTATTTAGCAGGCAAGGACCTGCAGTTGTAAACATTGGGTCCATTTTATGAATTAATGAGGACAAACAAGATCTATACCTGAAATTATTGGGAGCAGATGACACAGGAAGTCCTTGGTTAAGGATTATCTTGTTTAGCAACCATTTGAAACAGCATAAAGCAAAAGTAGCTTTCCAGCCAGTGTTCAAACTTATGACCATTTTAGTATCTCTATAGCCACATGATTGTGATTTTTTTTTTATTTGCATTTATATCCCGCCCTTCTCCGAAGACTCAGGGCGGCTTACACTATGTCAAGCAATAGTCTTCATCCATTTGTATATTATATACAAAGTCAACTTATTGCCCCCAACAATCTGGGTCCTCATTTTACCTACCTTATAAAGGATGGAAGGCTAAGTCAACCTTGGGCCTGGTGGGACTTGAACCTGCAGTAATTGCAAGCAGCTGCTATTAATAACAGACTGTCTTAGCAGTCTGAGCCACACAGACCCTTGACTGAGGCACCAGTGCACATTTATAATCATCACAGCAACCTGCAGTCACATGATTGCCATATGCGAGCTTCACAGCTGGATTCTGACCAACAAAATCAATGGAGAAGCTGCCAGTAAGTCACAAGTGATGTAAATCTGGTGCAGTTATGCAATTTTTCATTTAATGACCATATCATTTAGTAACTGGGTTGCTAGTTCCAATTGCAGTCATAAGGTGAGAATTACCAGTATTTTAAGTGCTTAGAATATATTTAACTATGGCCTCAAGTTCTAAAATGCCAATTGTGTGACTTTGAGATCCAAAGAGGTCTCTCTCTATTCCAGGTGAAATATTCCAGGAAATCTCTTAAAGATTTAACACACAAGTCATTCCCATTACCTGCATTGTTCACCACCAGCAAGGAAGAAGGCTTCAACTTTTAACTGCTGAATTCTTTGAAATACTTCTTCTCCATATCATAAGGAAGGCTTATGGTGGGGCTTCCAGAAGAAAAAAAATGTATCTGCGGCAAAGAATGAAGATCCAGCGGATAGACCATCTCTTTTTGTAATTCTTCTCCAAACAAATGGTCCTTATGTTTGCATCA
This sequence comes from Ahaetulla prasina, assembly GCF_028640845.1. Classification (NCBI taxonomy): domain Eukaryota; kingdom Metazoa; phylum Chordata; class Lepidosauria; order Squamata; family Colubridae; genus Ahaetulla; species Ahaetulla prasina. Next base: position 290,228,186 of record NC_080539.1, on the reverse strand, counting down.
TGTTAGGAAAAAACAAGGCAGTGATCTCTGGTGGGTTTAAAGCTTTGAGAGACAAGGGAATAATTATCTCTTTCTCCCCCCTCTCTCCTTCTTCCCTCTCGCTCACACATACACACTCACCCATTCTTCACAAGCTATGGCTGTCACTTTCAAAAATATATTCGGTTTCATAGTACCTTTTCTGATCATTTTTGGATATTTCTTGTTAACAATGTTCAGTTAACAACCTTTGACAGTACTAGGTGAGTTTCCCTTTAATACTCAGCAAATGAAAGTTTTAACTAAAGTTTAAGAAATTAATGGGTGCAAAAGGATGATTGAAACTTTGATTTTAGAAAGTTAGAAATGGACTAGGTGTCCAGATAAATCTGAAATAAGGATTTGAAATTCATTATAAAGAAACCTTCCTATGGAAAAATGATTTTAACTCTAAAAAAATAAAATAAAATAAGATTATAAAATTTGGAGATTAGAGGGAAATAAAGAGTATTATTAAAGGAGACAAAAACATGGAATCAAATGTACGATTACTGAACAGAGCAAACTATTCTAACATTGAACATATTGAAGTATATTTTTGAACAATGGATTCAGACGCTAATATTAATAGTGTCAACAGAGGCATCTGCTTCAGTAGTGAGACAGTATCTAAAATATGAACAAGGTTAGCTGATAAGATGGAGAGGGAGTCAAAAGTGGATTTCGAAATGACAGGTTAAAACAACCACATAGAAAAGGATGTTGCATTGGACATACCCACTGATGTTTTAATAATTAAAAAATATATACAAAGAATAAACTAAGATGGCTGCCCTGATAATTTTCCTGTATTAGCTTCTGGCTCACAATAGAAACATATTGAAGTTGTAAAGACTCTTGTAAAAAGAAGGAATATAAAATTGGTTCATTTGATCAAAGTTGAAATAGATACGTTATTTCTGATAACTCTTAATGGAATTTTATTGACACTAGCACTGAAATGATGATTCTATACAAATTTGTTTATAGATGGAATATGGGAAGAAGAGATAGTTTGTTGCATCTTTAGAAAAGATGAAAAGTTACTAAATAATAAATGATAAAGATAAAAATCACTATAGTTTTACTTTTTTGTTTTTTTCACTCTTTAAATATTTTTGCTATATTTTTAAATATATTATGCTATATTTTTACTCTTTACTCTTTCTTTCTTTTTCTTACCTACTATTCTAACTTTCTATTATTTTAACTTTTAACTTATATTAGTTTTTACTATTGTGATTATAATCTTTAATAAAATTACTATTTTAAAAGAAAGGGTTATAGTTTGCAAATTAATTGGCACTATTCCTTTCTATAACTATAATATTTTCCCAATGATAAAATGTCCACTTTTATAGGTAGACGGTAGTGGTGATACTTGCTGTATGGCAGACTATTATACTGGCAAGATTCTTCGATGGAGCTATTTAATGTTAGTGTACTTGTATATAAAATTTTAACATTTGCTTTCTTTTTCCTCCAAAGAGAAACCATAGCATATTTTTCTTTTTAGCTAAACCAGGAGTAGACAACCTTTTAAGAACAGCTATTTCTGAATCTTTTGAATCTTATTTCTAAAGCACCAGGTGATTGGATTAAAGTCACCTTAGTGAGTTGGCTTGGATTCCTGAGGAGAGCAGTTAAGACAATCATACATTTTGCCTTTTCATTATTTGTTATAAAACATGTATTTATGGCAATCCTTCCATTATTGGATAAGATTCTACCAAATTTTGATGGAACCATTTGAGGGTTGGGGGAATAGAAATTTGCTTAAAGAACTTTGGGAGAAGCATGTGACCTTTGGGCGGTAGGTTTCTCAGTTGTGGATTAAATTTCAGATTCTATTTTCTCCTTTCCCTCCAGAGAAGTATATCACTGGAGAAAAAATGTGGATCTACATTTCCCCCACCCCATTTCCGATTGTATGCTATATTTATTTCATGGGTGTGTGTGTGTGTGCTCCCTGTAGTCAAGCAATGGCAGCACATTTGCTTTATCAGGATGCTGTTACAGAAGCAGTAGGCAGTTTATGTTTTGTGGAGAGTGATTGAATTTTTAATGTTGCTCAGGTATCAGCTACTTCACTGGGGCCCAAATGCCATTAAACGCATTGTCTGAGGCAGTAAAACAGATGAACTCACATTTTCTGATACAAATCAGCTTCAGTAACTAAATCTGTGAGCTAATTGCTTCATTTTCTTAAAACAACCATTTGTCAATCACTTACAACAAAAATTAAATACACTGGTTAAAGATTTTGATGCTACCTGGGGATTGAATGGAATTCTTCCCTTTTGTAATATCACTAATTAGAAACATGCTCTTTTGGTTCACTGTGCTGAGATTAGTTTAATTTCAGGGAAGACATAATGCTGTGCCTTTGATTTAAAAATTGTTAGTACAGATGTATCTGTAAAGAAAATATTCTAAAATATCTGCTGGCTGTAAGGTTCTCTGAATTTGTGCTTAGCAGGGCAGCATGGTTTATATCTATATCATCTATATCTATAACTCTCTCTTGCTGTGTGTGTGTATGTGTGTGTGTGGGTGTGTGTCACAGAAGACATCCTCCCTAGTTTTTCAAGCTTTAAAGGAGATGAGGGGATTTAGAGAGAATCATACTTTGAGATTTGTAAGGTTGATGTTGCCCTTGCAACATAAACCAGATTGGAATCACAACCAGATGGGCTAATTTTACATTATTGTAAAACTAGCAATAGCAATAGCACTTAGACTTACATACCGCTTCACAGTGCTTTACAGTCCTCTCTAAGCAGTTTACAGAGTCAGCATATTGCCCCCAACAATCTGGGTCCTCATTTGGAAGGATGGAAGGATGGAAGACTGAGTCAACCTTGAGCCTGATGAGATTCGATCTGTCAAACTGCTGGTAGCCGGTGATCGGCAGAAGTAGCCTGCAGTACTGCACTCTAACCACTGTGCCACCACGGCTCTATTGATAAGAGCTTTCAAGCCTGAAAGTACAATTCTCCCCATCACACACACACAAACCATGTCTCCCTTTCAGTCTGAGAAACTAGAAAGGGTGTCTTTCTTACCCTGTTGCAGGCTGTACTGCCTCTCACCTGACCATTCCCTTGGCAGTGTCTCTCTTCCCAGTTTCCCAAGGTTTTTCCACATCTCGCTATGTCATATGACAGTCTTGAAACAAATTGGGAGTTTTAGTGATTCAGTCAGCAGGTTGTTTTCCCCACTTCAAGGCTTTGTTCATAACCCTGTATATTGTATTTATCTTGCAATATATGCATATGAAAATGCTTGAGAATATGTTAACTTATAAAATCAACCACAGAAGATTAGATTGTTTCTGCATTTGGATGGCCTGCTTCAAATTTTGTCCTTTGGGATCTGGATTTTTTATCATAATTACAAGGGGGAAGGGGGAGGGACAGATTTGGCAATTAGTTCAGCAATTGCCCCACTCACATTTTCAAATGCTTGACCTATTTTTTTTTAAATTAGTGTAATCATTGATAAGAATTTCTGCTACTCACTTTTCTCTTTAAAATAAATAATTTAATTTCTGATAAATTCTCCTTTGTCCCAAATTGAATTACTCTCCCAATCGAAAGGTCGGCAGTTGAGGGGTTTGAATCCCTAGTGCTGCGTAACAGGGTGAGCTCCCATTAACTTGTCCCAGCTTCTCCCAACCTAGCAGTTCAAAAGCACGTAAAAAATGCAAGTAGAAAAATAGGGACCACCTTTGGTAGAAAGGTAACAGTGTTCCGTGCACCTTTGACGTTTGGTCATGCTGGCCACATGAACACGGAGACATCGTCGGACAGTGCTGGCTCTTCAGCTTTGAAACGGAGATGAGCACTACCCCCTAGAGTCAGGAACGACTAGTGCATATGTACAAGGGAAACCTTTTTACTTTGAAATTAAGGTTGCTAAGGTTAGGAGAACATGCCTCCTGTAGGAGTTTTGAGTCTTTCCAGCCCTGCTGACCTTTTGGAAGTTGGTCACAATGGAATACTTCTGTGTGTTCTTAATATATTAATATAGCAATTTTGCAGTTGCTAATTGTTATCAAGGTACCGTTTTAATTTTACGTTAATGATAATGTTGTTATGTTTTTACTATGTGGTTTATATTGCTGCACTGCTGATGTTTTAGTTTTGTAACCCAACAATAGTCCTAAGATTGCTATACCCTAAAGTCTAATAAAAAATAACTGTATAGCTAGCTATACAACTAACTGCAAAAATCAAATTCCCTGCAAAAATGTCCCATTTCATCTTCAGAACAGTCATTTGTGAGCTACAAACTGGATTTTGGGGCTCAAGATGTTTCACTGTCAAAACGGGGCACCTTTAGTTGTTAAAAAAAGTTTGATGTGGCAAAAATATGTAGAGCAGTGGTACATGGAATGTCAGAAAAATGTGAGAACTGTGAAGCAAGGCAAAGTGATATTGTCAAAGACAAAATGTTAAAACTGAAGGTTGACATTCTTGCAATTAGTGAAGAGAGGTAGAATTGGAATGGTTTACTTCACATTGAAGAGCACCAAATATTCTATTGTTTCTTCATTAATGCTAAAAATTCACCTTTTGAAATAAAAGAAAATCTATAAGGTCACATTTGGGGCCTGTGACACTGAGATATGTGGCTAGGAAAATAATCCCCTTCTTTTCTTTCTTTCTTTCTTTCTTTCTTTCTTTCTTTCTTTCTTTCTTTCTTTCTTTCTTTCTTTCTTTTGGAAGGAAGGAAGGAAGGAAGGAAGGAAGGAAGGAAGGAAGGAAGGAAGGAAGGGAAAGAAAGAAAGAGAGAGAGAGAGAGAGAGAGAGAGAGAGAGAGAAAGAAAGAAAGAAAGAAAGAAAGAAAGAAAGAAAGAAAGAAAGAAAGAAAGAAAGAAAGAAAGAAAGAAAGAAAGAAAGAGGGAGGGAGGGAGGGAGGGAGGGAGGATTTAGTGATAAAGAAGATAGATGTTTAAATTACAGATCATGACACAAAAGGATTTATAAAAAATATAGAGATAAATATAAGATTCTGAGCAGAACCACAAGACAATATTGGTCTACTCCTTATTTAGAGTCAATTCTTTTCTAAACTGGTTTCAAGTTGCATAAGGCACAGAATTATTGATCTTGTAAAAAAAGCAAAGATATAAGCAACAAAATAAGCTGCTGATAGTGTCTTCAGAGACTGATCATCATAACTGTATATATCACAGAAGTCAGTTCAGATGATATTCTTGCTAAAGGGCCTCTCTGAGGTTTTTGCAGGTTTGTTTTAACTGTAGAAATCTAATACATAGATTTCTACAGTTAAACTTCTATTATTCCATTTAAGCTGGATATTTCTGAACTGCTGAAATCAGAAATATTTTAATTTTTGCATACATTCTATGAGGATTTAGCAGAATGGACAGTGTATTAGCATTCAAGCTTCTGCACCATACCAATATTTTAAATGAGGATCTGAGCAGAAGACATAGAAGGCTAAAACATAGAAGGCTAAAACATATGAAGAACGGTTGCAGGAACTGGGTATGTCTAGTTTAATAAAAAGAAGGACTAGGGGAGACATGATAGCAGTGTTCCAATATCTCAGGGGTTGCCACAAAGAAGAGGGAGTCAAACTATTCTCCAAAGCACCTGAGGGTAGAACAAGAAGCAATGGGTGGAAACTGATCAAGGAAAGAAGCAACTTAGAAATAAGAAATTTCCTGACAGTTAGAACAATTAATAAGTGGAACGACTTGCCTGCAGAAGTTGTGAATGCTCCAACACTGGAAGTTTTAAAGAAAATGTTGGATAACCATCTGTCTGAGATGGTGTAGGGTTTCCTACCTGGGCAGGGGGTTGGACTAGAAGACCTCCAAGGTCCCTTCCAACTCTGTTGTTGTTGTTGTTGTTGTTTATGATGATGATGATGATGATGATGATGAGAAAAGTTTATGCTAAAGGAAGAAAAAGGAAAAATAAAACTTTTCTTGAATAAGATATAATAAATCAAACAAACAAACAAAACAGAACAATTAATCAGTGAAACAATTTGCCTCCATAAATTGTGGTGCTCCAAAGTTGCACTTTTTTAAACAAGAGATTGGACAACCATTTGCCTGAAATGGTATAGATATAATATATTTCCTACTCAAGTATGGGGTTGGACTAGTAGATTTCCAAGGTCCCTTCCAACTCTATTATTCCGTTAAAATAAGCATTCTAATCTTAGAGATGGCCAGACAGAATATGCAGTATTTATTTTTTAGGAGACATACTGATCTACTCCTAATTTAGTCAACTCTTTTCTAAAGTGGCTTCACATTGGCACAACATTTTTGATCTTATAAGAAAGCAAAGGCACAAAGAAAAATTGAAGTAAAATTTTATTTTATTTTTGTTAAAACAAGAATTAAATTTATATAATATTTTTAACTATTTTAATCCACCCTTTCGGAGATAGCTGTTCATATTTTCATATATTTCTTTAATTTGAGACTTATCCTCCAGACCCCTGGAGTTAGTTAGTTTTGATGTTGCTTTTAGATGAAATGAACTCAAGGTCATTTCTCATCTTCTGTCTTTATTTTAATAAGACAAAGTTTTTCTCTTTAATAGAAAGGGAATATACAGCATTCCCTGCTACGCCTTAGTCATATGAGCATGGAAGTTCAAATGTTTTGGGCTACCCACAAATGTAGAATTGCCTGTCTGTTCATTGGATCATTATATAAATGCACTCTTTATTCACTAGATCTGCAGACTGGGTATTAGATACCATGAAAGATGAAAGAAAAGTCTGAAGATATTGCTGTGAAACATACTAATATTCTAAATTTATCCTTGGCTTATTATATTGTGTGGGAGCATTCTGCATTTGTTGTTGTTGCTTTAATTACAGTGGCACTGTAGAAATTATTATGCCTGTTCTTTGCATGATGAAAGGACTAATTTGGTTTTATGTATAGGTAAAGTGTGAAATTAAAGACAAAAGATAGCTTCAATTACAACACCCAAACCAAACTGAAACAACAGGGATATTCTCAGATTCTAAAAACAATACAATCTCAAACATTTTTTTTAAAAAAAATACTGCTCTTTTATTGTCTTCTTATTTGGAATAAACAACTTCCCCAAAAGGGAGACATTAATAATCACTTTAGAACGATGCTGTTATTGCTGACTAAACTTAAAACAATGGGAAAGTATTAACCACCTCTTTTGTTATAGTGATAAAGCAGTGCATTAATGTATGAGTGATAGTTCTTCACTCCCTGACAATAGACTAAATAACAAGGAGAGGAACAAAACAACTTAAGAATTTATAAAGTTAGCCAGAATCATTTAGACTACTGTGTTTTTCTAGACATCTAAGAAACTCATAGACTTTCCTATTGTGAAGGTGCACAAAGTATTCTAAAATGCTTCATGAAGCATGCTACTATGAATTTCCACATTTTTTATTATTTAATATAACCAAAGATGCTTCTATTTTATTCTTATTATGTTCTTCTTGTATTAATATAAGAAAGGTGCTTTCACAGTCTTAGAAGACACAATTCAATTTTTTTGAGAAGATGTGGTTTGTTCCAATGATGGGTTTCAGCAGGTTCTAATCAGTTCTGGAGAACCGGTAGCAGAAATTTTGAGTACTTTGGAGAACCGGTAGTAAAAATTTTGACTGGCCCTGCCCCCATTTATTCTCTGCCTCCTGAGTCCCAGCTGATTAGGAGGAAATGGGGATTTTTCAGTAACCTTCCCCTGGAGTGGGGTGGGAATGGAGACTTTACAGTATCCTTCCCTGCCACGTCCACAGAATCGGTAGTAAAAAAATTTGAAACCCACCAGTGGTTTGTTCCCATTAACATCTTTCCACAAGCCCCTTCCCTATGTTTAAATGGGAAATTTATCAGGCATTAAAATCAAATGGGGGAAGACTATGGCACAGCTTAGAATCATATCATTATTAGATATCAATAGAGAGAAGAGCCAGCATGGGAAATGGCATGAATAAGGAAGATGTTGAATCAGCCCATATTTGCCTTTTTTAATTAGTGTGATCTAGTTAATGGAATAGACTGGTACAGGTTATATTCTACTAAAAGAAAAGAAATGCGATTGAAACATCTGATATTATGTGAAAATAAATGTGATGATAAAGGTCCAGAGTTGTTTTTCGGAATGAGATGGGTACCATATATTATTGTTGTTGTTGTTGTTGTTGTTGTTGTTGTTGTTGTTATTATTATTATTATTATTATTATTATTATTATTATTATTATTATTATTATTAATTTGATTTTTATACCGCTCTTCTCCCGAAGGACTCAGTCTAATATAAATCTAATAAATAAATAAAATTAGACATATAAGAAGTGACGTTTATTTTGATGCTTATCTCAAGGCTATTATTGCTCCCCCAATCTTTCTACAGTGTGTTTCAATTTCTCTATTTTTTGACAACATGATGTTGTTTCTGTGTCTGCTTTTATTTCAAGCTTTAGATAAAATAGATCAGAACTTTACCTTTTGTAGTGGTAAAAGTCAGCAAACTTAATCTTATGCTAGTTGTTTCAATAAACTTATTTATGCTATTTTTAATTGGTTCATTTTGAGGTAGGCTTTCTACTATTTGTAATGTGACAATGACAACATCAGTATGAAAATTGAGAGGGGAAAAACACTTACAGTACATGAAACTGAAAAGGATCTGAAGAATGAAACTCTAGTTCCCATTTTGTACCTCTTTTGAATAGTGTTTCCTATTTAAAACCAGCAGGATTCAATTAAAGTATAGAAAACTTAGAAGTGCTCATAAGCTTGGTCAACCAAATCAACTCTGACTTCTGGTGATTACAGGAACAAGTACCTGCTGTTTTCTTGGCAACATTTTCACAAATGGCACTCAAAGAATCAAAAGGCTAGAAGAGACCTTGAATGTCTTCTAGTCCAACTTCCTGTCTATAGAAGAAGACCTTGTATCAATCCAGACAAATGTCAAATTTTTTCTTGAAAACCTTCAACAATGGTGCACCCACAACTCAGAGAAGCAAGCTGTTCCATTGGTTAATTGATCTCACTGTCAGAAACTTTTTGTTTGATTCTAGGTTGACTCTCTCTTTAACAGTCTTCCACCCTTTGCTTCTTGTCCTACCCTCAGGAGCTTTGGAGAATAAGTTGACCTCCACCTCTATCTGTGACAGCCCCTCATGTACTGTAAAACAGCTATCATGTCACTCTTAATTCTTCTCTTCATTAGGCTAGACATACCTAGTTTCCTTAACTGTTCCTCATAGAATTTATCCTGCAGACCTCTTATTATCATAGATGCTCTTCTCTGCAGACCTTTGCTCTCTAGAGCTAAGAGACAGTGACTGGCCTAAAGCCCCACAATTGAATTCATGCCCAAGGCAGAACTAGAGTTCACATTTAGACTTTCATTTTCACATGTTTTATAGTACTAATTGTTTATCCATGTTTAACAGAGTGTTTCTGTGCACATCCAAGGACGTGTTTTAAAAAAAAACAGGACAAAGAAGATTAAAAAAAAACATGTATCTGAGCAAAGCCTCAAACAAATAAAAGCTAAGAACATGTAGACAATTAGAGTCTTCAATTGATCGTGGTCTTGCAGTTAAATTTTTAGCTAATTCTGATGGCTGAAACAGCTTGTTAACAGTAAAACAAGGATTCTACTTCATTCATAATTATTAAACATCATTTTGTTCAATATAATCAGTAATTTCATGAACATTTTACCAGGAATGTTTTCATTCCACATAAGCAATTGGCTATAATGACTCAGCTTTACTTTAATAATTAACTCTAAGTGGCTTGTTTTCCATCTCCCTCTGACCCTTTATAAAGGAGAGTCATTAAACGGGAAAAAAAACACCCTTTACAGTACAACTAATTTATCTTCTGATACACTTCAAAATCTTACTGAAATGAGATGTGAAGTTGGGAGATCCAATGTTAGGTAGAATTAAGAATTGCACAGTTGGAAAGAACCAGTGACTATTTAACCTAGCCTGCTCTTGGTGAAAATAATTCATTTATACATAATTTGTCCTATAAGAAATCAGTGGAGAATCTATCACAGCCAATATGTTTTATTGCTAAATACTTTTAGTCTATTATTTGTTCAAAGTAGAATAATATGTTTTTATAGTTTTATTTCTGCATTATTTATATTCTTTTTCCAATGAAGCAAGTTAAGATAGCATTGTTTGGTTAACTCCGGGCATGATAATGTTGATCCATGGGTAGCTTGTGGCCTATGAAAACCTGTTTGATACTTAAAACTTCAAAATATTTCTACTTTTTCATTTTACACTTTAAGTAATATAAAATAAAAATTCAAACACGTTAAGGGCTGTGTGTTTATAGACACTATCTTGAATTACAATTTCGGGACTAAGATATGGCTAAAAACATTTTTATTTGCATTTTGTGGTTATCCCATAACCTATTCCCTAGCCATACACAAATCATTAACATTTCAATTCTGGTAAAAAGTCCATACAGGGTTCCCAAATTTTTATAGAAAAATTTCTTATTTTAACCTTGGTCAGACAAACCAACTTTGTACTCCTTCCTTTCACTTCTGCCTATCTTGATCTTTAATTCATTGAGATGTTCCTATAGGATTTTTATTTATTTATTTATTTATTTAATCACATTTTTATACCGCCCTATCTCCCGAGGGACTCAGGGAGGTTTACAGCCTGATAAAAACACAAATATAAATACAAGATAAAACACTAATTAAAAAACTTATTGAATAAGGCTGAATTTAAAATTATAATTAAAATAATAAAACCCCATTAAAAACTAAATTTAAAATTAAAATTCTAGTCCAGTCCTGCGCAAATAAATAGATGTGTCTTAAGCTCACGGCGAAAGGTTCGAAGGTCAGGAAGTTGACGGAGTCCTGGGGGAAGTTCATTCCAGAGGGTGGGAGCTCCCACAGAGAAGGCCCTTCCCCTGGGTGTTGCCAGTCGGCACTGCCTGGCGGACGGCACCCTAAGGAGTCCCTCCCTGTGAGAGCGCATGGGTCGGTGGGAGGCAATCGGTGGCAGCAGACGGTCCCGTAGGTAACCCATTCCTAAGCCATGGAGCGCTTTGAAGATAGTTACCAAAACCTTGATTTGATTCTTTTCAGTTTTTATTTTTCCCATCTCAAAGGCTTCTTCAAGTCTTTAGCAAATGTATTTGGTAAACCCAGTAAGGAGTAATTTTCCAGGCCATTCCTTTAGCTTATTATTTTTATTTGTACTTTACTGTCATCTTTTATAATGCACATTTTTTTAAAAAAAGCCATTATATCTAACAATTTTTCTTTTTATTTGTTCTACAACCAAATCAAATGAAGTTTGTTTCAGCTCTTTATCTAGATCTTTCAAGGTATTCTCTTTCACATCTATCATTGTTTATTTGACAATATAAATAGTCAAATCATAAAAGCAGACATCATTTTTAACAGTACAGCTTCTAGTTTCTGTCCAGAGGTGGGTTTCACACAATTTTACCACTGGTTTGTCGCACACCGAAAATGTGAGCACACTCATGCATGCGGACTTCCATGCATGCGCTTTGCTTGCGTGAATGTGACTTACACGCATGCCCTCGGCTTAGAAAAGATGGCTAAATAGGGTGGTATATTGCCAGGGCGGGTGGTCCGGCCCACCCGTAAGTCGCCACTACCAGTTCACCCAAACCGGTCTGAACCAGCTGAATACCACCAATTTTTCTGTCCCTCTTTTTCAAATATCTCCTGGAATATTTTAGATGTAATACCATTTTCTATCACTTTGTCCAATGCTGACAAAAGGCAAACCCCTCTCCCTGTTTCTTCTACTTTTATGATCGGAATGTTTAGTCTATAGTCCAATTTTTTAAATCATAAAGTCTCAAATGTCTGTTACAACTTAAAATAGACTAACAACTTGGTCCACATAAAGGTACTGTTTATACAATTATTTCCAAGAATGTCAGTTATGACACAGTAGACATAGGACTTAGGACATGCCAAAATTCTCATTTGTATTTTTGTTTTAAAAAAAGATACATTGATGAGTATTGATAAGGAAAACACAACAGTTCTATAACAGTTAAATAGGTTGAATCTAATATTCTCCAGATTTTAAGCATGGAAAATTGAAGTAGTGGAACATTTTTAGCATTCATGGAATTTTTAATTTAATATTTTTAGTAAAGACCCCAATCTGCTTGTGAAAATCTCAAAAGGTGCTTGACATATATTTTAAGTATTATGACCATGGAGCATCAAGATGTTTCCCTAAAGCCTAAAGTCATAGTTAATCAATATAAATCAATGTGCTTTAAATGTTCTTTGGGCCTAATTAATCATTTGTTTCAGAGAAGAAAATATCAGATATAGATCCATGGACATTCATATGTTACTTTCATGTGCACTGTTAATTTTAATAATTTTCAAATGGTAGACTTCTGCATATAATAAAAGACGAAAGTGAAATTGTCAAAATGGCTTAGCCTTTTCATTTCAATGCTATTCAAGTTTGCAAGAAAATAAGTGCAGCTAAATCAGTAGGTAATTGGAAATTTGATGTTAAAAATTTATCATGGAAATAATATATAAAATTCCCATTCTGTTATTCTGTTAAAATGAATTTAATTAAAGTTTTGCCTCTAAAAACACATTCTGCAATTTCCCTGAAGTTAATTTCTTAATTGTACATTTGTTTTCTGTTTTTTGATGCTTTTTTTAATTGCTGTGAGCCACCCAGAGTCACTTAGGTGAGATGGGTGGATACACAAATTGAATAAGTAGCATAAAATAGAATAAATTAAAATAAAATACCATTCTTGTTTTCTCTTCACACTAAATTCAGTAGAACTTTAACTCAGATAAAAGAGCCTAAGATTTTAATTGTACTCTGCAGAATTATTTTAGATTCACAATCTTTCAGTTTCTCCTGTGAGTAAAGAGAGTGAAGCATGAAAGTTTGAATTTATTGTATTATAAATGGAGTCCTGGTTTCTTTGTGTACTTTGTTCTAGCTGATTTGATGTGTACTCAGTCTCTCCATTGCTAACTCATCTATGAGATTAAACTCTAACACTCAAGAGAATGATAACAGTGAGATATAGAACATTACCTGGAGAGAATTAGTTCCTTATGTTAGATGAGTTTTAATCATCACTCTTCAGAGATTTCTAGAGGATTTATCATAAGCTTGTACCCAAAGAATTATAAGAGTAGGTTCTAACACAAAACAAATATATATTTGATTACAGTGGAGTTTAAAAGCTTCCAGGTTATCTAAATTACACAAATGTATCCCAGAAGTCTTCATCTGCCAATCATACTTTGGTGAATGAAGAGGCTTATACACTAAATATCTGTACATCTCAAAAATAGAGTGACTTCTCTTAAATGGTATGTCAACAATTTAAGTTGTGGAAATAATTGCTATGGCTTCCCATACTCATTTTCCCCCCTTCACAAGTCCTGTGAAGGGCTTTCTTTAGCACTTAAAATCTATGTTATGATAAAACCTATTCAGTTACTAATTCTGCTTGCACATGTCCCAAGTTTTTTTCCCTTATACACGGCAAGGAAAAATTTAAATGACTGATCATCTGTTCAGAAGAAAACATCACAAATTTGATAAAAGGAAGCATGGCCAATAGTAAAATTATTAAACCATTGGTAGGAATATGTGCAATATCATCCAATCCTAAAATATTTTATTCTGGCATCTCCAAAGATCAGCATTGACTCAGATAAAATAAATAACCTAGAGATGAGCTAACTAAATTAGACCTAAGCTGCCCAGTGCATTACTTGAGAAAAACCTACTGCTTTAATAAAATTAAATTCTAATTTAATAAAATTAAAATCTATTGCTTAAATAAAATTTGACAAAAATAATAACCAGAAATATGTCATTTTTGTTTAAATGCATTTTGGCAAGTATTCGGGCCAAACTTCAAGAGTTATCATCAGTGCCATAACAACACTACCAAAATTGAGAGAACGTAAGTATTAGCACTTTCTTGTGATGGGAGGGGAGGGAAGAGAGAATCTGGGAAAGGATTGTAGGAGATTAAGGGCCAAAGTTGGTTGAGTATTTAATTATTTGTTTTTTTGTCTATTTGTGTATTGGTTTATCTATCAACATAAACACTTCATGTTTGTCAAAATCATTAGATTTGCTGCTAAATTTTGGTCACATGATCAAAAAATACTTTGAAGTTACAGAATAAAGATTTGGCAACTGAAATACATACCATTAATGGAATATGTATAACTCGATACTAATCTAGGGTCTGTTTCAGGGGTAAAATGCTCCTGGTTTGGATTGGATCGCCGATCCGGTAGTGATGGCGGCAGGTGGTTCAGAGAACCAGAAGCAAAACTCCCTGCCCCACCCCTCATGCTTCAGCTGAAGAGGTTGTAGAAAAAATGCTTTTAAAAGTTAAAAAAAAAAGTTGGCCACGCCCACCCAGTCACATTACCCCCCCCCACCAGCTGCGCCCACAGAACTGGTAGTAACAAATTTTACATTTCACCCTTGGTCTGTTTAGTAAATTTTCAGATTTACTCATATAAAAGTTTACATCCCTTCTCATGAAATGAAAAGATTGATCTATGCTGACATTCACCTCTATAGAAGTAAAGACTATCAGAGTGATACAGACAGGCAAACAGACAGATAGACATAATTATAAAGACGTGAATATTTGGTGGTATGAAGTGAAAGATGTTGGGAAATTCAAAAAGCATGCCATATAATAATAATAATAATAATAATAATAATAATAATAATAATAATAATAATAATAATAATAATAATAATAATATAAAAAAAATAAAAAAAAATAAAAAATAAACCCACCCCACAACCCCTCTAAATGGTGGAAAAGTTACTGTTAGTGACTTTCAATTTTGTTTAAACCAGACATACTTCCAGCCAATCCATGTGTCCAAAAGCACCCCCCCCACACACACACAGATCAACTAACAACAAAAATGGCCTTACGTTTATTTATTATATTAATAATTTGAAAAGTGACAGTAATGGGATAAAAGGCAGGCAAAAGTAGAAAGAAAGAAAGTAGCGAACCACAGGCAACCATTAAATTATCTGTATCTATCAAATGACATAAAATTTCTACAAGAAAAATAAAAAATTTTGGTTATTCCAGCTTTAATCTTTTTATGTACAAAATAGAAATGGAAAATAGGATACTAGGTGATTCCTCCTCTATTCTGTCCCATGTATGAGAATTATGCAGCAAATGCAGATCGTAGAGTAATTATGGCTTTCTCATCTGAAATAATGTTCCTTCTATTAAAGCACGGTGCTTGAAGTTTTCTTTCCTCCTCTTTAGAAACTTAAAGACCTATGAATTATTCAGGTGGAAATGGCTGCCTATTCCAGAATATGAAAGGAAAATTAAAAATAGTTGCTAACCGAGCAGCCTAGAATGACATTTTGTGAGTTTTCTTAGAATGGGAAAGACTTTCCTACTTCTCATAGTGATTTTTCACGTTTCCCTTTTTTATCACTTCTAAATATAAATAGAAAAGGAAGAGAGAAACATTACAGGTTTTCTCTACTAAGCTCTTTTTCCCATTCTCAGCTGCTGTTTGTTAAATTTAATTAAAAAGGGACCTTTTTTAGAATTTGTGCAAGCAAACGTGGAATAAAGCATCCTGAATCATTTCTGTAGAGCTTTTTGGCATGGTACAATTTTAAAATAGCTAAGCAATCTGTAGAGTGTTTAAAGTTAAAAAAAAATGTAATGAAGCTGACAACTTGGACAGCAAACCGAAGGTAAATGCAATTTAAAACAGCAGATTTAATATCCTGGTTTTGGAGAGGGGAGAATGAGGTTTTAGATTAGAAATGCTTGGCATATCATTAATTAAACTGAAAGGTGCATTCCTGTAGTACTCTAATACCATATAGAAAACCCACTGAATTTATGTGAGTATAGAAATTGGTAAATGTCTGTAGCAATGGTTTCTGGCTCATTATTGCTTAGAACCAGGGGTGTAATTCTACCAGTTGGGACCGGTTTGAGCAAACCGGTAGCTGCGATGATCAGCTGGGAGCAAACTGGTTCACTGCAGGGATCAGGTCACGTTCCCCCCCCCTTTATCTTCTCAGCTGATTGGCGCGGCAGAGCAGATTGCAGCGCTTCAGCTGTGTTACTCCCAAGTGGTAACACAGAAGGTTAATATTTGTAAAACTCTGCACATGCGCACAGCACGCATTAGGCATGTGCATGCACAAAGCGCTGATCACTGAACTGGTTGTTAAACCAGCAGCATCCCACCACTGCTTAGAACTCCTGAAAGTTCTTGTTTGGTTTGGTTGGAAAGCTTGGTTTCTGTTCAAAAGAACCAAATCAATGCTCCTGTGGTTGCCTAAAATACATAATATTCTTACAGCTAAGGGACAACACTTTTTTTCTATAATCAAGGTTTATGTCTGATTAAAGTTGTTGGCTTTTATTACTATTTTTATTTCAATGGCCAAGGGGAGAGATGATTTTATGGTATCATGCAAGTAGGCAACGCTAAGGTGTGTGTGTGTGTGTGTGTGTGTGTGTGTGTGTGTGTGTGTTACATGCTTACATTCTTTTTTCTTACTTCTTGTATGAACTGAGTATGAAATTGTGCTGGTGATATTAAGCTGTTTTCCCCTTGACGTTTGGCAGTGCTACCTTCCAGAACTCCAGGAACTAGACAAAAAAATACTGTAGGAGCACATGCATGTTACTAATTATCTAGCTGAGCTTTGGTATCCATCAAGTATAATATAAACTACTGTTGGAAGCATTGGGAACCGATATTTTCATACAAAAGCGGTCAAGGATCCATAGGACCCAAAATTATGGTGTTTTATTTTTTATTCTTTGGTTGTCTAAGGAAACAGCACATGAGTTTCTCCAAATGAAAGTGTTGGGATGTTAGTGACATCTTCTTTTCCCAACCAATATGAATTTTAATACAACCATTAATCCATATATTGTGTGATAAAATGGAGAGGGTCACACAATTTATATTCACGTGATAAGAGATGGCCTAACCAAGAAAGCTCACCTCCAGCTAAACCCTGATCTCCCCGATTGATGAAGACAAATGCCATAATAGCAAGGTTCGGACATCAAGAGTCATTGTAGCTATAGATAGATAGATTAGGCATTACCATGTGTGCATGTTACTCTTGTTCTTGTGTAATAGAATTGTGGACACACAGCCTTGAATTCTGAAATTGTTAGTTGTCATATAATGAACTGCAGCATTATGCCTGGTCAGCACTTGGAGATCACAATGTGCAGGGAAATGCAAAGAATTGCAGGAAATAATGTTTTGATTCATTAAGTGCTGCTTTCCCACCTGTTTTAATTAGCCAGGACTACATCTTAGAGCAGGGGCCTCCAACCTTGGTCCCTTTAAGACTTGTGGACTTCAACTCCCAGAGTTCTCTGTGGCAACGACACAACAACTCCCAGCAAAGCTGGCTGAGGGACTCTGAGATTTGAAGTCCACAAGTCCACAAGTCTTAAAAGGACCAAGGTTGGAGACCCCTGCCTTAGAGCCAAAGGATACGGTATCATTTGAAGGATTTCTTTGGAATGAGACCCCAAGGCAGCGTCTTTAACAGTTCAGGTCATCAACATTTTTGTGATAATTTATATTTTTAATCAAGTCCTATCATGCTGTTATATTTTCCTTGGTTGCTAATATTAATCTCTTCCCAAGAGATAGAAGCTTTTTAAAGGAGGGGGTAACATGATATTCACATTATATCTAAGCTAAATGAAACCTTATGAAATTCCTTTGGGATGTTTTCTGATTAAAAATGAAAGGCATTTTTTCCTATTACTGCTCTGTTGTTGTAACTATCTTACCTTTAAAAAGAAGTGTACAGGGTTTTTTTTTCAGGCTTAAATACCATAATTGGTCTTTAGATAATGGGTCATGAGACACTCTAAAGAAATAAACAAGGAGGCATCATAACCAAAAGTTAGAACAAAAACTGGATTTGGTTCAAATGTCATTTAAATTGTTTAATATAGTTAAAGTGATTACTAACAATAGATTAATAATTTTCTCTTCTGGCCCGCCGACTATGGAATAAGGAGATCTGCATGCAAAGACTTTTATTCTAGTTTCTTTTTTAATGCTTTATTTCAGTGTACTTCCTTGTGGCACTATTTTTCAGATTCACAGCCTGTCAAAGTCCAGTATGAAATTCTAAAATTGTGCTTACCAACCTTCTATTTTTGCCATTCTGGAGATGGTGGCCATGAATCTCCTGCATCACACAGCATCCAATTTAGGGACCTAGCAGGCACTGCTTTTCTTCTTTTGCCTTGGTATGCCTTTTATTGGGTGCAGCTGATTGTTCCATTGTGCCATGCTAGTAACATGAAAACATTACAGGTTTTTGATAATCGATTCCTGCACTTCTATTTTTCTTAACTAAAATTCTAGTACCTGTTTTTGTGAGCCTTGTTAATATCTTAATTGATGAAGCTGCATTGGCTAAGATCCCAGAATGTTACATATATTTTGGAGCACGGGGAGTATCATAAACAGTAGGAA
Organism: Ahaetulla prasina; assembly: GCF_028640845.1. Classification (NCBI taxonomy): domain Eukaryota; kingdom Metazoa; phylum Chordata; class Lepidosauria; order Squamata; family Colubridae; genus Ahaetulla; species Ahaetulla prasina. Next base: position 290,209,586 of record NC_080539.1, on the reverse strand, counting down.
GGTTGTTTGCTACATCTTTTTCCCCCTTGAAAGGGATTATGAAAAGGAAATGGTCGGGATATACATTAAAGCTGAGAAACAGGAATTAAGGAAGAAGAGCCAATTCTTCTAATGTACCACAGGGAGAATGGACCCAGGTGCAGGCCTAATTGTTAATTCTCCTAAAACAACACCCAATGATGAACATACTTAGCTGGAGTCTTCATGTTCTACAAGGCACTGAACACTATTTATTCCACCATGGTTTTGATTCTGATAGATCCTAGCTGGCGATTATAATTAGCACCTACTTATTTTGTATTTTATTATTGCTTTTATTTTCTTTATTGATGTTTGTTGTAAATTGCCCAAAAACATGGATTGGAATCGCTGACGAATGCTATTTAAAAGACAGTCTATCTCAAAAGAACTTTGAGATAAATTATCTGAAAAGGAATGCATGGTAGTAGGAAGCGTATTAAAATAGTGAAAAGCATATGAAATATTCCAAATATAACAATTACAACAAACATACCAACATCTATGAGATTATAAAATATGGTAGAAAAAGTAGACAATGAACTGAAGTTTGAAGTTTGAAGATTCAGTTTGAATGTGATTCAATCAATTCCTTCCTTTAACTTGACTTCAAACTGGTTGTGTATATTCAACTGGGTGTTTTTAGAATGCATCAACAACCACACCTTATAATGAACTAAATCAATATTTAAATCAAAGCTATGCAATTCTAAGATCCACAATGGTAATTAGATGTGACTGGAAGTTTTGCCAAACCAACAATCTGAATCCATGTTAGACTTCATTTAACTTGTTATCAAATTAAAATTGTGAATTGGAATATTGGCAGAGTCACACAGTCTAAACATTTAGCCCAAATAAAGTTGAGTATTGTCCCTTTTTATGATCATAAGGAAAAATTTTTGGTATGGAGATAGAATATAGTGTAGCGGTTCAGATATTGTATTGGTTACAGAATCGTATTGAATGGATAACCTGGGGCCAGTCACTATCACTCTTATTAAAATCTCACAAAATGATTGTTGTGGGGTTAAAATGAGGAGACCCCACTTCTCAAAAGAATCTTAATAACTCAGAAAGCAGGTAGGATATGAATATACTAATAAATACATAAATAAATAAATGAAAGAGCAATTAAATATTTAGACAGTCATTTTAATTAAATAATATCTTTCTAGTAACAGCTAAAGGGATGCGGCGGCTAACACTCTGAGCTTGTTATTAAAAAGGTCGGCAGTTCAGTGGTTTGAATCCCTAGTGCTGCGTAATGGGGTAAGCTCCCATTACTTGTCCCAGCTTCTGCCAACCTAGCAGTTTGAAGCACGTAAAAAATGCAAGTAGAAAAATAGGGACCACCTTTGGTGGGAAGGTAACAATGCCTTTGGCATTTAGTCATGCCAGCCACAGACCATGGAGATGTCTCCGGATAGCGATGGCTCTTCAGCTTTGACACAGAGATGAGCACCACCCCTAGAGTTGGGAACAACTAGCACATATGAGCAAGGAAAACCTTTTTACTTTAGTAACATCTATCACCAGATTTCCTTCAAATCTTATTTTCAGGGTTCTCTTCAAGGAAATCATAATAACAATTTTTAGGCAAGTCCCAAGACTTTGATAAGATTACTGAAATTTATTTGAGAATTTTTGCAAAAACGCCATAGAATGATCAGGCATGCCTTTTAAAAAATCAATCAATCAATATATATATCTCTCTCTCTCTCTCTATCACAAATAGTTTATAAATGAATTTATACAAGTTATATAATTTATACATCAAAGTCTAGAAAATATATTTTGTTGTTATTTCAAAATTCTGAACTATAGTATAGGATTATGAGGACAGGAGCAAAATAAAATATCCTTGATTGTATTTGTATTATTTGACATTATTTGACAATAATGCTACTAGTAATAAAGTATTTTAGTTGTTGAAATTATAAATAATTGGGAATGTATCCTCAAATAATAATAATGAACTTGAATCATGATTATTACTTCAGCTTTCTCTGAGGATCTGTGAGCATAAAGCACAAATGCAATTGAACACAAATCTTTGTCATACATAAATGCTGTGGCTTTACTTTACAAAAAAGTAAAGTAAAAGGCTATATTTTACAATATGTTATGGTAATATTGACTGTGTAAACATCTCATTCTCCATCCCAATTTTGAGAGGCAACAAATATGCTTGTTTTTCTTGTATGTTCATTTTCTGATGCTTCGTGATCCCTTCTTTCTGATTTTCTTAGTAATTCTAATCTCAGATTCTTTACCCATGTACTCTACTCTGATGAATTAATATACTGTGCTCACCTGCAATAACCTAATATCATGTGTTGGACTAGATAGACTTGGCCTTCTTACTAATCCAGACATTGAATAGTCTTTCACTGTTACATTAAAATTTCTTTTCCTGTGAAAAGATATCTGAAATATGTTACTAAGTAACTCTGGCTACAAATCTACAGTGAGATTTGCATTATCTCACGACAGAGATCCAAGCTGCATTGATCATCTATGTTGCTCTACCATAATTTCTGTCACTTAGGGAAAGTTAACTGACATTTTACCAGTTGTTCCTTCAACCTTTGTACCAGAATCTTTGACTTCTGTGCTAAGGCCTTTGGCAGGCTTTTCTAACTCTTAAAGAACATCTTCAGCTTATTCAGTCAGCAGTTGCTAGAGTTTCTTCTGAGTGATCACATAGCTTTGATCTTAATTTTATGTCACTTGTTTCCTCAGCTTTTTTTTTTTCTGATTGTAATAATCACACATGTTCACATATAATATGCAGAAGTGCCTATAACCTATTCATTGCTCAGCAGTGATAGATCTGGTTGTGCTTGCCGTTCTCTCTGTTCTGTACTTTGTAGCATCCTGAGTTTAATTGAAAATACACTCTGACCTTGGTTTTCTTCACTGAGCACAGAAAGGACAGAATTGCTGTGAAGCTGCTGAGAGACATTATCCCAAAATGTCATATTGCTAATTTTAGCAGTAGAAGTCCCTCCTACTAAAAGAAAAATCCCAAAATCCCAATATAAATATGCAATGTGTCACTGTTCTGTATTGATAAAACAAGTATTTTTTTTTAAAAAAAACAGCAACTTATTTCACTGTACCACTTTGTTATTTTCAAAATGCCATAGAAGTGTAATCATTTGATTTCTTCTAGTGATCCATTCCTCATTTATTATTACATAAACAGCTTGTAAACTGCAGACCACAAAAATATCTATACTCCATTTTACCTTCCAAAGGTTTCCATAGCTACAAAGGACAAGATTATAATTATCATTTGCTGGACAGAGCATTATTAATAGCATTTCCACTTTCATATGTAATTGTGATTTTCCTTCCAAATACATTCTGTTGGATAAATTGTGATTGTGATGGATATTCTATATGTCTGTAAACATTATATTTCTATAGTCTATAAACACTGTCCTCTGAATATGTAGAATGTTTCTATTACTGGAAGTTTTCTTTAGAATTCCATGATTAGTTATATTTTGTTTTATTTTGTTTTATTTCCTTCATGTATATTCCTTAAGGTGAATGTTAAGGAGTCTAAAACAGTAGAAAGACTTCAGAAGATTAATGCCCTTTCAAGAACTACTGAATGAGGATTAGATAGGCCAAGGATCAACCATCCATTAGTATAATGAAACAGCTGCTTTGTAACTCTCCCTAATCAGTAGAGATTACAAGTTTACAAAACCTGATTTAAAATGTCTTGCAATGAGATGGAAAAGTAAGTTATTTTCCAAAGGTCAAAATAAGTGATACCAGTTAGTTTTGTTGGTGATAGTGTTTACTCATTTTTCAGTAGGAGTAAAATCTAAGGAGCTATCCAATATTCCCATACCTTCATAAATTCATAAGTTAATTATTTTTCTAAATAGACTGCTATGTGAACAATAATATATATTTCCTATTTTTCAAAATACAAGATTTCCCCCACTGATATGAAATTAAACTGTTTGAAGCTTTAAAGGTAGTATTTTTGTTCTACTAAACATGTGTATTGTATATCAGTGCACTCTGGGTTATTAATGTGTTTAGAGCTTGTTGTAATTTATAAGACTTCACTTTGGGCTGATTTATAGGAACTTTCATTAATCTCTACAGCACAGGGACCTTGCAGTGAGCAAGAGATTCAAAATGAATCTAGAATTGGGTTTAGATACAACTATAAATGAATCAGCACTCAGAGATTTTGAATGATAATAATAATTTGCAAAGTTGGAAGTTCTTTTTCACTTATTCAAAAATCTGAAAGAAGCAATTTTAGAAGGTAACTCGGAAATTGCCAACCCTTTATTTTTGCATTCGGGACACATAACTAATGACAGTTTCTGTCTTGTAGTGGTCAAAATATGAGAATTGGGGACAATGTGTATGAGGAAATAAAATCACTTGAAGGTTTTTTATATATGTTTCCTGAAGTAAGCAAACAATAAGTATTCTGTCAGTAGATGTATTCAAGATATAAAAGCATAAATAATCGAAGGCATTTTCCTCCCTAGAGGAAAGATTTGCAAACCTAATATGATTCATAGAAGATTTTTTCCCCATAAAACAATGTGCTTTGAGTAACTTAACCCACCACTCAAAACTTTTGAAGAGCACCAGCATGGGGACGCATGAGACACTAGGTTCTTAAATTACATATAAAGGTTGGGGTGTACATTAAAATAATGCAGCATAAAAACTGCATTTAAATCTGCCTTTTCAATTTTTTTTTACTTTTGGTCATTTTGTGGCTTAATGAACTAGAGTTCAAAACATCGCTGTAGCGGCAAAGTCCAGTTGTCCAGTTACTGCCACAATTTGCCAAGAGAGACTTGAGACCAGGAAGATGAGAGAAAACAGACTTTATTGGTGCACCAGAGTCCACACCAAGATCTGGACTACCTGCAAGACGCCCGGGCAGATGGTTTTAAAAACTTCAGTTAAAAAAAGGAGAAGTAACTTTGGAAAAAAAAGTACAATTTCATACCTAACAATACATTTCGTGTAGCAAAAAGCACCTAATTTCCAAACATGGTAATGCTTGTGCAAATATCATACACCACACACTTGGTTTCCTGTTATATTCCATTTCTTGTAAGTTTGAGCAATATTCCCATACAGCTGGCAGTTTCAGTTCCTCATTTATAGTGAGGTTAAAAAGCAGACAGTCAAAAGATATAAAATATGAGACTTTAAGTATGAATTCTATAAGAACAGTATAAACTAGTATAAGCTCTACCATAATAAGGGTTTAGTACATAATGAAGAGTAATCCTGAGCCACCTGCCTCATCACCACACATTTAAGAAAAATATATGCAATCAATCTCTGTTTCCCATTATATATGGTTTTGCATAGCCATAATTGCTAAAAAGATTTCAAACCTAAGCATGCATGGTACTGGGGAGGCTGAATGCGACCACATGTTTATTGGACCCATGTCCCTCCTGGCTGGTACTGGCCACCCAGGAGGTTACACGAGGCTGGCTTCAGGGAATTGTCAATGCTTCTTTGATGGAGGGTGTCTTCCCTACCGCCTTGAAAGAGGCAGTGGTGAGGCCCCTTCTCAAGAAGCCCTCCCTGGATCCAGCCGTTTTAGCAAACTATCGTCCTGTCTCCAACCTTTGTTTTGTGGCAAAGGTTGTTGAGAGGGTGGTGGCGCAACAGCTCCCCCATTACCTGGATGAAACTGTCTATCTTGACCCGTCCCAGTCCGGCTTCCGGCCTGGGTACAGCACGGAGATGGCATTGGTCGCATTGGTAGATGATCTCTGGAGGGCTCAGGACATGGGTTGTTCCTCTGCCCTGGTCCAATTAGATCTCTCAGTGGCTTTTGATACCATCGACCATGGTATCTTGCTGCGACGGCTGGAGGGTTTAGGAGTGAGGGGCACTGTTTTCCGGTGTTTCTCCTCCTATCTTTCGGACCAGTCACAGATGGTGTTGGCAGGAGGGCAGAGATCAGCCGCGAGGTGCCTCATGTGTGGGGTGCCACAGGGGTCGGTTCTCTTGCCTCTTCTGTTCAACATCTATATGAAGCCGCTAGGTGAGATCATCCATGGTTTTGGGGTGCGATGTCATCTGTATGATGATGATACTCAGCTGTACGTTTCCACCCCTAACCACCCCATTGAGGCCGTTGAAGTGATGTTCCGGTGTCTGGAGGCCGTGCGGGTCTAGATGGGGAGAAACAGGTTTCGACTCAACCCTTCCAAGACTGAGTAGCTGTGGATGCCGGCATCCCGGTACAGCTAGCTGACTCCATCGCTGACTGTTGGGGGCAAGTCATTGGCCCCCATGGAGAGGGTTCGCTATTTAGGCATCCTCATGGATGTACGGCTGTCCTTAGAAGATCATATGATGGCCGTCGCCAGGGGAGCTTTTTATCAGGTTCGCCTGATACGCCAGTTGCGTCCCTTCCTAGACCGGGTTTCCTTATGCACCGTCACTCATGCCCTCGTCACTTCCCGCCTGGACTACTATAACGCTCTCTAGATGGGGCTCCCCTTGAAGAGCACCCGGAGGCTCCAACTGGTCCAGAATGCGGCTGCACGGGTAATAGAGGGAGTAACTCGAAGCTCCCATGTAACACCTCTCCTGCGCAAGTTGCACTGGCTTCCAAAGGTCTTCCGGGTGCAATTCAAGGTGTTGGTTAGCCTCCCACCGACCCGTGCGCTCCCATAGGGAGGGTCTCCTCAGGGTGCAGTCAGTCAAACAATGTCAACTGGCGACCCCCAGGGGGAGGGATTTCTCTGTGGGGGCTCCTGCCCTCTGGAATGAGCTGCCTCCAGGGATACGTCAACTCCCTGACCTCCGGACCTTTCGACGCGAGCTAAAGACCTTTTTGTTTTATCGCGCAGGGCTGGCTTAATGTAGTTTAATGTGGGTTTTATTATAGTTTTAGTCTGTTTCAGCCTAGTTGAATTAGCTTTTTAAAATGTTTTTAAATTTTTGTGAGATTTGTCTTTTATTTGGCTGTAAACCGCCCTGAGTCCTTCGGGAGAAGGGCGGTATATAAATTGAATTAATAAATAAATAAAGGGTTTTACATCTTTAAGGCTATTTTTTTGTTATTTTTGCATCTGCAAAATGGCAAACAGACTTTGGCATACTCTTGAATACACATAAAAAGTACACTTTTCAAGGTCTTATTAGACTGTTTCATCATTTGTGGGTGTTAGGCCTGTAATAGACCCACTGCAGTAAGGGCTGTTATAAGCTGTTTGTTCAAGTTTTTCATTTCATCCAGATGGTTAAAAAAAAAAAACTGGTCAGATATTTTACTGTTGGTGGGTATGGACAACTTGTATGCTAGACTGCTTTATTAGAAATGCTTGCCAATCCCTAAGTGAAAAATATAAATCTCATTTTGACAATTTAGTCATCATTTTTTCCTTATCCAAAGGTTAATGTTATAGATCTCCATCTTCAGTTTTAGAAGTTCTGCTAAGAACTGATGTTAGTTTCCAACTGACCTGTACATCCAATAATTGCAAATCTCTGAAAATAAATTCCAGATAAAGGTTCTGAATGTTCTTCTTTAAATAATGTTATTACAGTAGTGAATTATCCAGTAATATACCATTGTCTTTAAGTTAATTATAAATGTTTTAATAGCCTTTTAAATGGTGTTATAATTAGACTTAGATTTATTGAAATGAATAATTTAATTCTGATAATTTAGCTTAATTTTCAGATTGATTTTATAGGTGAATAATTCAGTCTTTGGCTAGTTACCTTCAGATGTGTTGGACTCTTTTTTCTTAATTCCCAGCCAAGATAATAGTGGTTGAGAATTGGATCAGCAAAACTTCAGTATATCTGGAATGTCTGCTGAAAACAGTGACTTGGCTTAAAGTAATGTTCATGATTCTGTAATCTTGGCCAAAACAGTATTTTCAGAAGGCATTTCCCTTAATAGTTAGAATTATATTTCATTATACACTTTATTTTCTTTTACAAGATATTTTTTGCACCCAAAAGAAAAAACTTATAATGACTAAGGGTAATTTTAATTGTTAACTTATATTAACAATGAATCCCCAAGTAGTTTGTTTCTAGGTAAATATATTTTTAAACAAATGTGTGAATGCACAATTATAAGTATGAAATGAAAATGCAATATTTGATACTAATATTGATATTTTCTTTTTTCTTTAGACTATTGGAACTCCTGAAGGACCAACTCCAAATAAATTATGAATGTTGAACAAGATGAGCTTACATCCACAGCAGATAATGATAGGTCCTAGGTTTAACAGGGCCCTATTTGACCCCTTGCTTGTGGTGCTACTGGCTCTTCAACTTCTTGTGGTTGCTGGTTTGGTCAGAGCTCAGACTTGCCCTTCTGTCTGTTCCTGTAGCAATCAGTTTAGCAAAGTAATTTGTGTGAGAAAGAATCTGAGAGAGGTCCCTGATGCTATATCTACTAACACTCGGTTATTGAATCTCCATGAGAACCAAATTCAAATAATCAAAGTAAATAGCTTCAAACACCTGAGGCATCTAGAAGTCTTGCAACTGAGCAGGAATCACATTAGAACAATTGAAATTGGGGCCTTCAATGGTCTGGCTAATCTCAATACTCTGGAACTCTTTGACAATCGTCTTAGCACCATTCCTAATGGGGCATTTGTGTACTTGTCAAAATTGAAGGAACTTTGGTTGCGAAACAACCCCATTGAAAGTATTCCTTCTTATGCTTTTAATAGAATCCCTTCCCTGAGGAGGTTAGATCTGGGGGAATTAAAACGGCTTTCATATATCTCTGAAGGTGCCTTTGAAGGTCTATCCAATTTGAGGTATTTGAACCTTGCTATGTGCAACCTTCGGGAAATTCCTAACCTCACACCACTTGTAAAACTGGATGAGCTAGATCTTTCTGGGAACCACTTAACTGTTATCAAGCCAGGGTCTTTTCAAGGATTAATGCACTTGCAGAAATTGTGGCTGATCCAATCCCAGATTCAGGTGATTGAAAGGAATGCCTTTGATAACCTTCAGTCACTAGTAGAGATCAATCTGGCCCACAATAATCTAACACTACTGCCTCATGACCTCTTCACACCTCTCCGTCTGGAAAGAATCCACCTGCATCATAACCCTTGGAACTGCAACTGCGACATCCTATGGCTCAGCTGGTGGATTAAAGACAAAGCACCCTCCAACACTGCATGCTGTGCCCGTTGCAACACACCTCCCAGCTTGAAAGGAAGATACATTGGTGAGTTGGACCTAAACTACTTCACATGCTATGCTCCTGTGATTGTGGAGCCACCAACAGACCTCAATGTCACTGAAGGCATGGCTGCTGAGCTTAAATGCCGAGCATCAACATCCTTGACCTCTATATCTTGGATTACTCCAAATGGATCTGTTATAACACATGGGGCTTATAGGGTTCGGATTTCTGTGCTCAGTGATGGCACGTTAAACTTTACAAGGGTAACCGCGCAAGACACAGGCTTGTATACATGCTTGGTGAGTAACTCTGTGGGGAATACAACAGCTTCTGCAACTCTTAATGTAACCGCACAGGAGTGTATTACTTATTTTTCAACCATCACAGTAGAAACTGTGGAACCTTCTCAGGATGAGGCACGGACCACAGAACAGGTTTGGCCCACACCAGTTATTGATTGGGACACCACTAATGCAACAACCTCTCTCACACCACAGAGCACAAGGTCAATGGAAAAAGCATTCACAATTCCTGTGACAGATTTAAGCAACGGGATCCCAGGAATAGATGAGGTTATGAAGACTACCAAAATCATAATTGGTTGTTTTGTGGCAATCACTCTTATGGCTGCTGTGATGTTGGTCATTTTTTACAAAATGAGAAAACAACATCACCGGCAAAATCATCATGCTCCAACACGGACTGTAGAAATCATTAATGTGGATGATGAACTTACAGGTGATACACCTATAGAAAGTCATTTGCCCATGCCAGCAATAGAGCATGAGCACTTAAACCACTATAACTCTTATAAATCTCCTTTCAACCACACAACAACAGTTAACACAATAAATTCCATACACAGTTCAGTGCATGAACCATTATTGATCCGAATGAACTCTAAAGACAATGTACAAGAGACTCAGATCTAAACCATTTACAGATTTAAGGGGGAATTTAAAACAAAAAAAAAGACAGTTTATTAAAAAAAATGACACAGATGACTGGGCTAAATCTACTGTTTCAAAAAAAGTGTCTTTACAAAAAAAGAAATTTATTTATTAAAAATTCTATTGTGAGCGAAAGCAGACAAAATTATGTGTATTCCTCAGAACCTCTTTTTGCTGCATTTATTTACCCTACTCTACTGATTTCCCTTTCCTTTCTTCTCTCCCATACCTTCCCTTCTATCCCATTTGCCATATTTTTCATAGAACAACTTGATTCTCTAAAGAACTGGTCTAGGAATTTTTGTAAGAATTCTGTTAATGCTTTGGGAATTTTTATGGTGAATTCTAGTGGTGAGATTCGGTCTATTTTGTCTTTTTTCATTTCATTTTCTTCTCATGCCCTTTTTGAAATGGTTCAGAGAGGGAATGGATGTTAGCAGTAGATTCACGAGAACAATCAAGGAACAGAAACAAACAAAACAAAATATTTTATTTTTCTTTTATTTTTTCACATTTCTGTATTTCCTGAAGGGACAATTCTGTGGAAGGGGGAAAAAATCCAAGAAATTAATTTTCATGTGAGCATCTATACAACCCATGATCTTTTAAACAACTCTAGAACCAGGATTTGTAGTTCAAACACTAAAATAAGATTATAAATAAAATATTGTTGGTTTTTTTCTGTACTCATTTTTAGTGTGATGTTAAAATGTCAAAAGATTGTTCCACGTTTTACATTTTTTTCATCCATCATTCCATGGCTTTCCTTCAAAAACAAACAAAATAATGGTAACAGAAATATTATAACAACATTTTGAATTTTAACTGAAAGTAATAATACACTTTTTTTACCTAATAACCAGCATACCATGCCTAAAAATTAATGATCACAGACAATAATTCAGGAAACTGACTGGGGTTAAATAAATTAAATGAATTTATTGATGAAATGAATGAAAGTTATCTTCACATTTGATCAGAATTTTTCATTAGATAAAATCACTTTGTCCCTGGAATGTTCTAAAAATTCTTCCTCAGAATTTTGATTGAACAATTCGTTCTTGACTGGACACCAAAGGATTTGCTACCTTGTTAACAAAAGTATTTGTGTGGGAGCATCCATTTTATATTTAAAGGCAAGAAAAGAAAGAAAGAAAAAAAAGAGAAGGTAGGGAAGGAGGGATGGAAGAAAGGAAGGAGAAAGAAAGAAAAGAAAGAAAATGAAGGAAAAAAGGAAAAAAAGAAAGAAAGAAAGAAAGAAAGAAAGAAAGAAAGAAAGAAAGAAAGAAAGAAAGAAAGATGGGAGGGAGGGAAGCAAGGAAAGGAGGAAGAGAGGAAAAGAGAGAGAGAGAGAGAGATATTTGAAATGATATTTGCTATCCAAAGTTCTAAAACCATTGGTCCAAATAATTTGATCCAACACTAATTTTAACCATGTGTTGGAATGTGGCCTTAATTTGTAAATAAAGGTTATAATGAACCATAAGTATTATTCATCTACTTTTTCTGGCTTTGTTGGTGTCTTCTATAGCAAGCCAAGGGCATCAGCAAAAGGTTCAGGCTTCACCAGGCTTGTTTGAAAGTATATCATTAACCTTTAGTTTTAGCCAACATTTTGTTAGTGTTCATGTGAAATAAAGTTTTTATTTATTTATTTTGATTGCATGAAAACAAAGCTGCAAATATGGATGCTGTTTGCTATTTAGCTCAACTGAAATATGGTTGAACAAGATAAGCTAACAAATAAAATTGTGACACTGAAAAAAATCCAGGAACAGTAGTCAACAACAGAAATTAATGGGGAGGGGGGGAAATACAATTCCCTTAATTCTTTTTCCTTTTATCTGACGTAAACCAATGATAAGTATCAGAAATCCAAGTGAGAGGTGGCCCTCAAGAGGATTTTTCAATGATGAACTGAATTCCTTAATTAAAATAATATGAACTGTGATTAGAAGATCCATTGGAATTGTTCTAGTCAGAAGATCCATTCAAGATCATTCCTTTCTTCGTTTTTATGAAGGAGTAATTATTCTTCAGAGTTATGACGCAGAAACTGAAAATCAGAAACCAAGCAGACTACAATCCAAAACATTTCTTGTAGGTTAGACTCTCAGCCTTGACAAAGTTCTGCTTTTTAAGGAAGAGGATCATAAGCAGAAAATTGGCATCTGATTAAACACTTAAACAGCACTGATCTTTGTTTTCTTTTCTCCCTTTGACAAAAATATTATTTGAAGGAGGGGGAAAATATTGATGTCCATATAACTAATAAATTTAAATTTGTGTTAATAATTAACACAAATATGTTTTAAAAGGCTAGTCATGTTTGTTTTTTTAAAAAATCAAATGTTCAAATGTTGTGCTTCAGGGCTCTTCTCATTGGAAAATGGTTGTGGTTGAATTACAGTATAATAACTTCTCTACAATATCCTTAAATAATGCTTTTGACTTGGGTAATGGAAAACAAGAGTATATATTAAAGTTCCTTACAATAACTGTAAATCTCATACCATATAACAATTTGTTCTTGAGCAAAGTTTGGAAACTTACTTGTGAATTTTTCAAATCTTGAATCAAATAAGATGAGCTTTTAAAATGCTGAATGTACCTGAAGCATTTATTTTTTTTCCTCCCTATTGCATCCCTAAGAACCTTCCTCTGCAAGTCATCAATTTGTCAACATTTTTTCCTTAAATTTATTGTTTCAGGCAAGAAGAGCAAGCGGAGTGCAGGAAATAAAAAGGCTTGGTTTTTTTTCTGCTGTCTTACCCTTTGACACCAGTATCTTATGTTCTCTTCAGTATTCCTTGGCGTATTGCAAATTTCCCTATGTTCTTAGTGAAATTCCATCTCCCTTGCATCTCAGTTACAAATGTTCTTGAACATTGATTGTGTTCTTCTTCTTCTTCTTCTTTTTTTTTTTTTGGATATGCTTGTGGCCAATTCATGGCATGGGAAATAGTGGTTAAAGTACTGGAATGGAATTGGGGAAAACAGTTCAAGTCTGCCTTCAGCTACAAAAGCTCTTTGAGTGACTTTGAGCCAGACACAGTCTCTGAGCCCAGTCAACCTCACCGGCTTTTCTGCTGTGAAAACCATGAATGTCACTTTGCACTTCTGAACAAAAGACAGGATAAAAATCAATCAAATCAATTCAACTGGTTTCAAAATAGAATAATTTATCTGGAAAGTAAGCAGCCACAAACCAGGCAGACAAAGAACCTCATTGACACAGGTAGTGATTTTCTTTTTCTTCGCTCTTATAATTGAATATGGCCAATAGACTCAAACTAGCCACAAGCACAAAACAAAACAAAAAACCTCTAAGAAACTTTAGTTCTGCAAAGGAATCCAGATTATTTATATTTCAATATGGATTTGTTGTGAGATTTTCCAAAAATGAAAGCTAATATCTATTTCCTCAATTAACAATTCAATCTGACTTAACAAACATAGCTTTGTGACTATTCCAAAAATTTAATTTGCAACATATGAAGGACTGTTTTGCATCCAACAATTGCAACATGGTTCATTCATTTTCATTTTTACACAAATCTAATAGGTGAATCATAAGCCTAACATTATCAGATACTTGACGCCCTTTAATGAAACTGAATTGTCTTAAATGGCTTATTGAATGTAATATCTTTTTTTTAATTTGCATTTATATCCCGCCCTTCTCCGAAGACTCAGGGCGGCTTACACTATGTCAAGCAATAGTCTTCATCCATTTGTATATTATATACAAAGTCAACTTATTGTCCCCAACAATCTGGGTCCTCATTTTACCTACCTTATAAAGGATGGAAGGCTGTGTCAACCTTGGGCCTGGTGGGACTTGAACATGCAGTAATTGCAAGCAGCTGCTGTTAATAACAGACTATCTTAGCAGTCTGAGCCACCAGAGGCCCTTCTTCAGCTATGTGACAGAAGTAGGGGTGGGTTTCAAAAATTTCAGTTGCTGGGTGGATGTGACAATGGTGGGGGTGGCCCAGTCGGCCTCCTGCACCACGGTGGGGGGGGCATTTTCGCCTTCCCCAGGCTCTGGAGGCTTTCCTCAAGCTTCTAGGAGGGCAAAAACTGCTCAGAAGTACAGTAGCTGTTAAAAGATTGACATCAACCTTAGAGAATAACAATTCACACAATTGCTAGGATCCTTTCTTGTTTTACTGTAAGATATGCCTCATAATTTTCTTAGGCTAAGGCCCTATTTTTGAAAGATTTCTTGTGAACCTCTAGCAAAATGAGAGGCATGCTTTCCTTATTGTTTTATACCATTGAGGGAATCCCATATGTCCTGGCAACTGAGGGTTGTTTTTTTCTTTCCCAGATTTGTTATTTCAATGATGTCAAATATTAGTTCAAGGTGCAGCTAGCTCTTTTGAAACAACAAGATCTCTGGAAAATTTATTCTATCTGAAAAAGCATTTTTCTCAATGAGTAGGCGTACATTCCTGGAATACAAAGTTTTATTATACTCCAGAAACAAAAAGCTAATTTTGTTGTTGTCTCTGTGAATTATTCCTCCAAAATTTCCTATTGTGGTATAATCTTACTTTGATTCAATTATTTTGGATGTGAAACTAATAATTTACCAGATTGTTTTCCTTGTGCCCAGTAGAACTATTTATTATACTTTAATAAGTATTTAGTATTTAAGAGACCTAATTGATCAAATCCTCATTTAAACAATCTTAGAGGGGGATGTGCTTCCAAATTATGCTTTCTACAATGCATATTCAATGCTTTATGTGTGTTTCCAGTATTTACAATGAGTCTTTTATTTTTGTCCTTCAAGAGGCATAATTTAATGTCTTATGCTGTACAAATGCTTTAAAAATTAGCATTACACCATTCCATCCACAGACCCTAATGATAATGGACTTGTAGTCAAACATTTCACTGGAAATACCAAATACATTAATCTTTTTAATATTTTGTTTATCTTCTAACCAACCAATTATTTATTGATTCTTTGCCTAGTATATGGACAAAATCCATTGGAAATTCAGCTGAAAGTCCAGAAACAAAGTCCAGGAATATAATTTCTACCTTCAACTGCAAGACTATATGGTTTCAGTTGAAATGCCTCTTTACCCCTTCAAGAAAGTAAATCAAAAATCATTTCAAGGAATTTCAAAGTTTTGGTTGGTTCCATTGCGATGAAAGCAATATATACAGCTACTGGAAGTCAACATCTACAAATAACAACATTCAAAATGTGGCCTTGTTATTTACAACAAATTTTCTGTCTTCACTGACTTTCAGTACTATGGTTCTGATCATGTGTTTAGAAATACCTTGCATCACAGAAATAGTTTTTTATATAAAATGTGAATGTGTGAAAGCCTTTGTTTAGAAATATGAATCTAACATTCCTTTTTGTATTGAAATAAGTGAAGAATGATTAGATCTATGTTGAGAGCACATGTAGGGAGAAAATATGAACAATATAAGCTTGATTAAATCTCTAGGTAACTAAATATATTTCAGTAAGCAGTAAATTGTGGCAACCAAATCTAGTAATCCAAATAAGAATGATGATTTCAATGTCAGATCTAAACTTGATTTCAGAATGTTTTATTTCTGGCAGTTTAATTGGAATTTCACACAGGTGCTTTAAGAACAAGATAAATATAGCAGAACACACCTATTTTTACTTACTTACCTACTTACTTACTTACTTACTTAATTACTTACTTACTTTACATGCAGAGTCATTTGTCATGACATTCTTTGCCAGAATTGTAAACCTAAAGGATGGTGATAAATCTCACCTAGTACATGATGCCTTTATTAAATGGTCATTCATAACCTCAGACAATAACTGGATTTTGTGGAGCCCAGATCTAATCAAAGATATAAAAAAAAGGTCTCTTAAACCATATAATCTAGTTACATGTATTCTTGGAGTCTTCTTGAGCAGGCAGCTATGATATGTTTTTGAGGTGTGGCTATGAAAATTGTCACAACACACCCAACCTTGGGAGTAAGCAAGACCAGCATTTAATAGAAAAAGTTCCTTCTACTTGTAATTCAGCAGAAATTTTATGGAATATGAACTTTGAATAATTTAATCTGTGATATTAAATGTTGCTTGTATAATAAGCAGAAACTCAAGTCTGGAAAGGAAGGTAAGTATGAACCATCCTGTACAATAAGCATAATAGACAGATGCCCTAATAGTTTTGCAACATTTTTCATTCATTCTTGAAAAATAACTTAAATTCCAAGGATTTTAATTTCTGAATAAGTGTACTGAAAACTTAAACACAATGATTGCTCTGTTTCCTATGTAAGCAATATGTTTATTTTCCTTTCCCACTCAAATCATGAAAACACATTTATGGATCCTGTTCAGCAACTGCTTAGTAATACATTTCAGGACTATTGCTTCTCCAAATGCAAGACATATAATCTGAAATCAGTTCCAAAGTTGTTTAAACTGGAGTATTTTTAATTTATGGAATATGTGGTGGGTTTTTTTTTCATTACTGATTTGTCTTCTACTTTTACTATTTTTATAACGTTTCCTTAAAATTTATATTAGCCATGTGTAAATTCGTATTGTTACTTTTATTTTTACTATTATTATGACAAGCACATTATAGAATGTGATATAGTATACTTATAGGCCCTTTTAAAAAACGTGAGTATTGCACACACATGCTAAGAAAGGAAAGCATTATTGCATCCATAAAAAGACAGCATATCATATGAAGTAACTATATTAGGAAAATTCTGATCAATTCAGTGCCTGATGAACACTTTCTCTATAAAGCCAATATAACTGGATGAGATGACAGTTAAACCTGTGGAAGAAAGACTGGGAACAACCTTGGGAGACAGGTGGAACAGCCACAGACTACATCACAGTCAAACAAATGGCAGCTGAGCCTGCAGAAGGAAATGAGGAATACGGCAAATGTCTCAGTAGGGACCCTCCATGTTATTTGGAACTTTAAAAGTGAGGCAGGAGAAAGCCAGATTCTGTTAATGAAGTTGATGACTAGTGAATGGAAAAGTCCAAGTTCCCACCAGAAATCAGAGAAATGTACGTGATACAATTCTGTTTTTATTTGGGAATAATTGTAAACACTAGCAACACAGAAACTCCTGTGGCTTTTGTCCATGCACTCTCCTCATATGCATCCATTTGCTACAATCATCAGGTCATTACATGTATGAAAAAGAAGAAAAAGGATGGTAATAGGAAACCCAAATACTGATTGGAATACCTTTTACTTCCTCCAAAAGAGATGGAGCGGGGAGGGACCCATTTGGTTTGAAAGAGAACTTTTACTAATCCTGGACCATTTAGCTGTGTATTAAATAGAACAGCAGATCACATTCCAAGTAGAAATGGTGCAATGTGATCTTTGAGCCACAATGTTCTAGCATGTTAAAATCTTAAGCTTCAAGACAGAGAGCTGAATCAATGTAATATTTAGTCATTTGGGAAGTTTTTGAATCCCTTAAACTCTTTTTAAATTTTGTTTCTGGCTAACTGTCTATCACCACAGATGTATCTGGTGCTTTACAAAGTGAAAGGAGTTTACAATGTAACATTTTATTCAGGGAGAAGAACAGATAAAATAAGGTAATGAGAGGCAGGGGTAAACAGAGAAGCAATCGGTTGTTTGTGATGTGGGCACACCAGCTTAATTACAGTAGAACAGCTTCCTTACCTTGGACTACTGCCACACCACCATCTGTTTTATTTGTAAAGCATTCCCATAGCACTTTAAAGCTAACCCATGTTTCCTCCACTTTAACATTACCATCTGCAGATCTAAGGCACATTCTACGCTGTGTTGCCCATATGCTTGTAAGTTTTAAGCTCACAAAGGACACCATCAGCTGATCACTGGCACATCAGCTGAGTCTAGTAGGAAGTGAATTAGTTTCTAGAGCTCCCATTTGCAATTATACAGGCAAGAGCCCATATTTTGGTGATTTGCAAAGAGATGCTATCAGTAGATTGAGATCCATTTTAAAATCTGAAATAAACTGCAAAAGTTTGTAAAACACCTTTTCTGTTTGATATAAAATTAACTGTACTAGAGGATGTTTTTTTGGGGAAAAAACAAAGCCCAGTTGCCTTTTGAAAAAGTACCTTTGGGGCAACTATGACCCGGATGCCAATATCCATAGACGTTGTACTAGAGGATGTTTCATATACCACCAAGATAAAGGGGACATCTAACTTTTTGCAAAAATGGCACGAAAACAAATAATTTGACAATTTGCAGAATGTCTCCATTGACTTCTTGTAACTATATTTCGATGGTGCTCTATAACCTGGGCTGAAATTACAGTGTCCCAATATATCTGAAAAACATCTGATGGGAGAAAAATGGCTATAGATGAAAACTAAGAATTTGAATGGAAATTTGTGTAGAGTTTGGAAAAGAGATTCTGAACATTAATACTTCTATTAAAAATAATCATTAACTGTAGATTTTCTGTTACAAATAAGGGAGAATGGATTTTATTATGTAAAGTTCAGGCCTATGAATGGAGTCTTTGACAGTCAATAATAGCTATCGCTAGGATGAAGACATCCTAAAGAGATGAAGCTAACCTTATTCTTTATCCAGAGACTGGCTATCTTGATTTTAGTGTTCTGAGAATTATAATTGAAAATAAGACTACATGGTCTTGCCTATAGACCAGAAGGATTAAATTCTATTAATAAAAATGAAAGGGAGATAAAGCTGTTTTTTCTGTCAGCTTTCATTTTAATTTTTACATTGAATTTCCCATAGGCTTTCAAGGAAGTTGATATAAGCATGCTAGTAATAAAAAAAACCCAGACATATGGACATGCTTAGTGTGATAGATAAGAATAGTTTATGTATCAGTGCAATTTCATTATTTCTTACTAGCAGAGATTCCTTGGGTTACAAGCAGAGGCATTTCTGTTTCTTATTCTCAGGATCTTATGATGCTGGCCAATGTCTAGGATATTCCTCACATAAGCATGAGAGGTGACTTTTGTAAGATGCATTTTCTTTCCCAAGCATTAAAGAAATACATATGTGAATATTTATTTGAGCACTGTAGTCCTGTGGGTTCATTTGCAATTGATACACCTCTAACAGGATATCAACTCAACTGAGCAGTTTATAATAGGAAGGTCTCTGGGTTTGTTTGCACCAGCAAGGTCCTTGGGGACCAAAAATAGAAAAATGATATTGGAAGACATCATATTTTAACTTTGAGAATATCTATGAATGGACAGATCCTTCTGGAACTCATCTACTAAAACAGCAAATTCAAAATTTGGAGTAACCTAATTCCATCTTTTTATGAGATATTGTAAATATAGATATACAGTAGATATATAGATGATAGATTAATAGATATAGAGATATATAGAGCTAGCTTGTAGCTAGATGGGGGAGGAGAAATTAGGAGAGAGAGTGTGATGAATGATAGGTAGGTAGATGATAGATAGATGATAATGGATGGATGGATGGATAGATAGATAGATAGATAGATAGATAGATAGATAGATAGATAGATAGATAGATAGATATTTACATACATACATACATACATACATACAATAATAAACCATTGAGTGACAGGCATACTCCCTATGTCAGTGGATAGCTGCATCTCCAAGCCTAAACTTGCCAGTGAATCTGTACTTCCAAATTTTGCAAGAAAAAATAGGATTTCTGTTGGTACTTGTGTCTGTTTCTATTGCTAACAGAGTTTGTTGCAAATGAATATCCATTGTTGCCAGATTAGCAGTGGTTGGATTATTCCTGTTCAGTGGAACATCTTAAAAAACTGATCCTGAACAGGCAAGTTAAGTGTACACAAATAGACAAAGGCGTGGGGTAAGTACAGAAAAACAAACATCTTATGAAAATTCCACAGTGAAACCATATTAAAATGCTATTTTGATGGATATTATATTTTAAAATTATCTAGGATCTAAAAAACATATAAGGCAGCCAGTTTCTGGGCCATCTGGAGAGGGATACCTAACATAACATTGGGAGTAGAGTTCAACAACTCTGATCACAAAGTAATGTAATGTAATGTAAGACAAGGGTCACCAATCTTTCGGACCTCAGGGACCACTAAATTCCTAATTGTAAATCCTGAGGACCACTAATATGAATTTTTAAAAAGATAAATAGTATTTAGTGCAATATAAAAAATGCAAATAATTTTTCTGCGGACCACCAAAGTTTTCTCACGGACCACCAGTGTTCCATGGACCACCAGTTGGTGACTGCTATTCTAAGACATTAGTTAATTAGAAGGATGAAGAAGGAATCTTCTAAATATATTTTGAACAAAAGGCGTCTTTCCTGAGAGTAGATTATGGGTTTTTTTAGATGTTTGACTGCTTTTTGCTGAGTAGCAGAGGCTGCTGTAAGGCCTGTTGAAGGAATATAAGCCATCCATTTCCAAGTGGCAAGCTCACTGAGTGAGCGAACAGGGAGATCTAAGAAAGTTTGGAAATACAGTTTGTCTGAGGAGTTAAAGGGAATAAATGTTCCCTCTAATGTAGAGAGCACTCAGCTAATCAGATTCCCTAATAAGAAAACAACAATAAGCAAAGGTCGTTCAATTGTTGTCTTAATAAGGATGACTTGAATTTGTAGGTCAGGAAGGTGAATATAATACAACAGATATAAAGAAGAACTGATAGAATGACTTATGTAAATGCTGAAGCTTAGCAAGCCAAAAATAGAGTCTGGGGTCAGAGAAGACTGTTATTAAAACATTGCAAGTTCCCTCAGCCTTCAAAGCTGAAGACAGGAACAAAAGAATTGTTTTTGCTTGTTTTGTTTCAAAACACAGGAAAAGACATTTTTCCTTCTCACAGTACATACTCAGGATAAATGAAACTCTGGTTAGCACAAAGAAGAAATGGAGATCAGTTCTCCTGAGCAAGCAGGAGAAAGGATGACCAGAAAATTCAAAGGTGGGGAAACTCTGGACTTGTCCACATTGCCCAGTGGCACAGAGGTTAGCATTTATTTCTTAAAAGCAAAAATGAGGTGTTGTCCTCAATTCATCCTTCACTCCTAGAGAAACCCCAGGCACATTTTTTTTTCACTTTGTCTTTAATACTTGACCATCATATTCTTCAAATGCTTTTGTATAGAATGCATCAGTTTGTTGCAGGCTCATTCCAGCCCTTCATTGCAAAGGAAGGAATGCTTCCTCAGTGGTGTCAAGGCTGTACATATTTTGGAATAGCTTTTGGAGTTACATAAATAGCACCGTGTCTCTAGCTATTGCCTTGTAAATTGAACGTTGGTGGTTTAAACGCTGACAGAAATGTGTGAGGGTGTTCAGTTAAGGAAGAAGGGTTTTACCCTCAGCTCCCAAATAACTCATGGGAAACTCATGAAACCCTTCTACCATGATTAGAAAATTGAGGTAACTGCATCAATGGACATTTTTTTAAAAAAATAGTGCATAAAAATTAAAAGAAAATCATGGATTTCTAACCAACAAAGTTTTCTTTACAGGTAAAGAGTTAAAGCCATGTGCCAGTGGTGGGATTCAGCTGGTTTTGTCGGATTCAGGTGAACCGGTAGCAGTGACTGCAGTAGGCCCTGCTCACTGCCCAGGACATAATTTAGCCATGTTTTGGAGACCGTGTTCACGCACGGAAGGTGCACGCGCAAGCAAAGAGCATGCACGGAAGGTGTGTGCATGAACAAAGAGCATACACAGAAGGCCAAGTATGCATTGAAAGTGGGACGTGCAAACGAAGCAAGCACACATGCACACACACAAACACACACACACATTTGCGAACTGGTAGGGAAGGGAAGGGAATCCCACCTCTGCATTGTGCTACTATAGGACTAATGGAAAATGCATTTCTAAAAAAAATAAATAAATAGAAAGTAGTAAAAAGGCTTTAAAATGTTGCTGTGCCTGCATTTTGCTGCTTTAATTCTGTTTTAACTACACACACAAACAAATATAAAAACATCTACCTACATAGAAATATAAATGGCTTTTCTACAGGGAACCAAAGGAATTGCCTATTATTTGTATCAGAAAATGGGGTTAAAGGCAACAAGGATATTTTTTAATGGGAAGATGTCACAGCCAGCTTTTCAGACTAAATACCTTGCAAACTGTTGCTAAACTCAATTCAGATACAGTTTTTCTTAATCTAGTGTAGAATTGGCATGAACACGGAACAGAAGTAGCTTAATGGTAAATGTGGACATGCTATTAGATGGTTGGAATTGGAATTGATAGCTGGATGGAAAGAAAGAAAGGGTGAAATACAACCCTTTCCAATGTCCTTCTTCTATGACCAGAAAAAAGAAAAGCTCCACACTACCTGGGGGGAGGGGAAATAATAGGAAGGCTGAAGCTACAAAAATTAGAAATAAAGTCTGAGACCAGGAAAAACTACTGTCGAAATATGCAGAAATGACCTAAACATTTAAGGTTGGAGAAAAAGACACAATTATCAACAGTAAAATCAACAGCAGCTGATCTTTATCATAGTGGCAAGTTTGTTTGTTTGTTTGTTTGTTTATATCTTTGAATCTACGTCTATGACCATGTGATTGTGTAGCTAGGGGAATATTTATTGTGTCCAAAATAAATCTCTAATGTTTCATGTGACTGAGTTATATCACTTGAAGTATATTTTTTTTCAGAAGGAATAAAATTAATAGAAAAGGAGGAGGAGGAGGAGGAGGAGGAGGAGGAGGAGGAGGAGGAGGAGGATTGTTAAAAGTATCTAAACGTATTCCCAAAATCAAAGTGAATTTAGCAGTGCTGCATGGAGGAAGAAATAATGGTATCCACCCAACCAAAAAGGAAATGTGGATTATGTGTTGAGTTCTTGGTGCTCTTTGGGGTAGGTTGTCTTTGGGGTAGGTTGTTTGCTTAGAAATGTTTCATTAGCAGGATATGTAACATTATCAGTGTGCAAGAGAATGACATTAGCTAGTTATTTATATACAGTATTGTTGCTTGCCCTGAGAGTCTTGGCTGAGATCTGGTTCCTTCTCTGTTTCTTCCTTGTTTAGGATATTATTTCCTCCCTGTTTATTTATCTGGTGCTATTTCCTGCTAATTTGGGTGTTGGTTATTAGGAGAGATGAGATGTGTTCTAGGCTGGTTGTTGTCCTCCTAAACTTTTTTGACTATGTCTTTTTCTCTTAAGTGTCTATTGATGGCTAATTTCTCTGAATGGCAAGCTTCCAGAAATTACTTAGCAGTTTTGGATTATATTTATCTGAAATATTAACACTCTTCCAATTTAAACTACAGTTGAATCTCCCCATGTGTTACAAGACTGAGGAGTTTCCATCACATCTTCTTAGTACTAGTTGGCATGTTCATGGATGTTGTCTGCCAATCTTCTATCTATGCCCTACACAGTGAAGTTACGGCCCTTGCATTGTATGTTGTGTCCTGTCTTTTCTTCTATGATTATTGGTTATCTGAGTTTGCTTAAGATGTTTGGGAGGAATTTTCATTGGTTTGTATGCTACAATGATGCAAAGTTTTTAAAATAGTCTATTGATTATCTTTGAGGTGTTTTCAACATATGTAAGAATTATCTTTCTCATAGGTTATAATAGTTGTGTCACATGGGGTTATGTAGTCATATATATTTGATAAAGTTGTGTGAGTATCTGTTATGTTGGAAGTCTGTTTCTGGCATTCCAGGTTACTACTGTGATTTTTACAAACCCGAGAAGCTCATAAAGTACAAAGAGTTCAACAGTTCAATCTTGAGCTACATATATTATCTTCCATTGGATGTGGATTATGTTTTCAAAAGCAACCTGCAGATATAGATAATAATAAAACAGTAATGACTGAGCAGCTGAAGTATCCCAAAATTTACCACCATCCCTACCACCACATGGATGCAAACTTCCTTCTTGAAACTCTTGACATTCCTTAGAGACAAAGTTTGCCTTCAGTGGATGAAGAAAGAACAAGAGACTAAGCCACTCTCAATGGCAGAAAGCAACAGGGAAAAATTAATCAAGTTAGTGAAAGTGGCATGAATGTTACAGGAAAAGTATTCTGATATGAGAGTTGTTGGTTTTAAACAAAACTAATGTTAAGTGTAGTTGAATGCATACAACAGCCTTTAGAAAAGTTGATTTTAAGAAACTTGGAACTAATTGGTAAAGAGGTTGACATTGGGTAGGACATATTTTTAAAAAGGTACAATTAAGAAAAGAATTCCAATGAAGAAAAATAATGATTTTCCAATGAAGACATCATAAGAAGCCAACATGGCTGCACAAAAATTAGCGAAGATGAAAACAAACAGGAACACTCATAGATTGTACATATAAGACTCTGGAACTATAAAGATAGTCTCTGAAAATAGGACTACTAGATCTGAAATACAAAGATCTGATTTATTACTATATGAAACTAAGCAAACAGGAAAAACAAAAGTTCCAAATGAAATAAGGTTGGCAAAGGATGTCAAGAATAATGAAAAGGAGTTATTCAGAAGACAGATCTACTAATCTATTTTGGTTCTGCCTTTTCTGAGAAAAGGGCAGCTCTTTCACCATGTGGCTTCTAATTTTGTACCTTATATTTATATCATGTCTCTTAGACTTGAACTGGAGCAGTGAGGGAAAAATGATTGCATTGATCCCCCATCCTACAGATCAGAACGTTTGAAATTAGTCAAGTGAAGGAAGGAGAAGCTAATCAAAGAACACATGAAGAAATTCTACTGTAGCAATTCTAGCATCGCAAGTGGGAAAAAGTGATATTACTTACTGGAAAATGACTGGAAAGGATGTCTAATAATGTTAGACATAGTCACATATTTTTTTTAAAAAAATGCAGAAAAAGAGAGGCTTATATGATTCTCAGCACATCAAGTGTGAAAATGCCCTATTTGCTAGGAACTCATGATTCATGTGTGTATTAGGTTCCAATTTCCTCTTGAGAGAATATTTAGTGGTATCATAAACAAGAACAGACAAATGTGAAAGTTTTATGATGATTCGGATATATATACTACGTAATTTACTCTATTAATTAAATGTCTCGGTTTCACTGGTCTTTCTTGTAAATCAGTCATTAATTTTATACAGTTATAATCCTCTTATTACTATTTTTCTTCATTGCAGCATTATGTTATTTTAAACTCAATTGTGTTTACTGATTGTATTTTCCTGATACGTTGAATCCAAAGCAGCCAACTTAGCTAAAATACACTCTGAACTTAGACCTATAGTTAATTTATGGTGCAGTGCCTAGTGAATCCAAACGCTGGGCTAATTTAGAAAACCTTGATTAGATAATAAGAACACAGCCATTTCTGGGTTGATTTTATGGAATTACACTGTTAATCTATTCAGCTGGTCTCAGAACAAGAAGGAAGGAAGGAAGGAAGGAAGGAAGGAAGGAAGGAAGGAAGGAAGGAAGGAAGGAAGGAAGGAAGGAATCTGTTCTTTATAGTCACATCTAATGTACCTCTGCTTTCAATTAACACATTGTATTAGGCTTGAATTTTGCTCATTCTAGAAGATAATTGGTAATTAGCCTTAATATATAAGACAATTGAATATATCATGTGGACAATGCTATGGAAAGAAAACTTAGAACTTAAGTCTGATGTTCTTGTTTAGGTAGGAAACTATGCAATCAATTGTATTATTTTGTTTCTGAACATAATAATACAATAATAATATGCATATACAGCATAATAATATCTATACATAACATAATAATACATACATGTTTTCTATCTTCTTCCCAACTTCAACAACCATTTGACATGCTAAGTGCCTATATATTAATGTTATATTTAAGAACCTACAAACATATATTTTTTTTATTTAAAACAATAAAGAGTAATATTTTATTATTAGCATATGCTATTTTACAGTTAAAATACTAAAAAGATAGTATGTCAATAAATTAAGCAAAAGCAAAAATAACAGATACCTTCTTAAGTGACAATGACATATTTTGCAAAAACAAAAAACAAAAAGAAGTCCAATTTTTGATGTTCAGAAAAACATGAACAGGTAGTACATACGTTCAGTGGAAGATAAAATATCTCCATATCCTACATAAAAATAATAACAGTAACTTCCTTTCCTCATGTCTACCTTGGCTTGGTTGTTTAATTTAGTTTTTAAAAGATATTTAGAATAAAATATTCAAAAATATTTAAATATTTAAAAATATCCAGCTTTATTTCATTTCCAGTTCTTTTAATATCATATGAGAAAAATAACAAGAGAAGTCCTGATCAGCTAGATAGAAATGTACCAGACCAATATTAAGTTTTTTTTCCTCCGTATGATCCATTATCATGTGTGAGTATCTGCATGTACACATGTATGGATGGACGTGAATGCATATGTATTCATCCATACATTTGGATCTGGTTATAGCTATGTGCTATAGGGATGTGGTGGCTACAGGGACACGGTGGCTCAGTGGCTAAGACACTGAGCTTGTCAATTGAAAAGTTGGCAGTTCAGTGGTTCAAATCCCTAGTGCCGCGTAACGGGGGTGAGTTCCCATTACATTTTCCAGCTTCTGCCAACCTAGCAGTTCGAAAGCACATAAAAAATGCAAGTAGAAAAATAGGGACCACTTTTAATGGGAAGGTAACAGCATTCTATGTGCCTTTGGTGTTTAGTCATGCCGGCCACATGACCACCGAGATGTCTTTGGACAGAGGTGACACTTCAGCTTTGAAACGGAGATGAGCACCGCCCCCTAGAGTCGGTAACGACTAGTGAGGGGAACTTTTACTTTTACCTTTATATCTATGTATGTTTAATAGATTTAAAATTAATGATACAACAATTATAGCAATTGTATATTATATATATTTGGTTTTTTTGCAAAATTGAGAAGCTAGGATCGAGCTGTGAGGAAATAGTATTCCATGGATATTACATGAACTGGATCCTTGCCTCACTCAAAGCAGCTCTTTTATCCTTCTATGTATCTACAGTACATTTATGTTGTTTCCATAGCAACACAGAGATCTCCCTTGACAACACTCCCTCCTCTCCTATATGTATAAGCTTGTCCTTCTTTTTTAAAGATATGTACATGCTGAGGGAAAGTAGTATATTCAACTTCTACATTTCCCACTAACAAATATGAGTCATTTCTCATCTGACTTTCAGAAACCGTGTTATCAAACTGGAGGAGCAGAAGAAAAAGAGGTGTTTTTTTTTCCTTGAAAGCCTAGTAACTTTAATGTTTAAATTGGAAAACTGTGTATCCTGCTTACTCAGAAACACTAAATGTGGATAAATGGAGATTGGAAGTGACATAAGATAGACTGGTATTTATGGCCATCTATCCTCCCAATGCAGTTTTAGCTGTAATATATTTATTTGTTTGTTTGTTTGAGAAAGCAGTTCTAAGCAACTTTGAAAGAGTCAGTTTATGGTTTGCTGTCCTTCATTGCAATATTAAATGTTATTTTGTACTCTTTTCTCCCTTCCAGTGGTTGTACCTTGCAAAGCAGTGCTTTAATTTGTTTCAGAAAATTTGTTTGTGTGTTTGTTTGAGAAAAGAAAACTATAAATCACTTGTTTATATGTTCAACAGTTCTTCCACTGAGGCATCATGCTTGTATAATATGCCATGATCCCCAAACTTTCCTTCAAGGTAAATAACTTAACATGGGTTTCATGAGACATGATCTCAGCATATATTCTTAAAGTAGGAATCTCACATCTGATTCTTAGCCATACCAGTTCCCAAATAATTACGCATGAATAAGTTTATAGTTTGGTAAATTAGATTATCTCCCTTCTTACCATTCTTACCACTTTCAATTGCACATAAAGTTGTTTACCCTTTTTTCTTTATCTTCCTATCCATAGTACTCCTTCCCTTATGAAGCGATTTCTCATATTTGTCTTCATCACTCTCAGAAAAACTTTGATGCAACAGGCTTCATGAAAGAGCTGCAGACCAAATTTCAAATTAAGATTAATGTTATCTGCAACATTAATGCAAATGATTCAAATTGTGTTATTTCCATTTATTTCCATCACTTATATTTGTGATACATGCAATATTATGAGATATACAATATCAAAAATGATCCCTCCAGTGGTTTGTGATTCAGTTGGTCATTCCTGAATGACCCATTGGTCTGTCTATGAACAATGCCTCCCTGTGAAAGTAAAAGCTGGGCTCTGAAGAAGCAAACTGGAGAGATTACTGGAGCTTTTGAACTCTGGTATTGAAGAAGGCTCCTGAGAACACCGTGAATAGCAAAGGAAACAAATCAATGGACTTTAGAACAAATCAATCCAGAGTTTTCACTTAAGGCACAAGTGACCAAACTCAAATGATCGTATTATGAATACAATATGCAAAGATTCAATTCCCTTGTGAAGGGTGTATATGTATGCATATACACATAGATACACATACACATATACATATATAAACATCTGGTATTTTACAGCCCATGTAAATGTCAATATTTTATGACACACAGATTCACCTTCTCAAGGTTGACATCTCAATCTTCAGACCTTCTTGAAGATGAGCTCCCCCCGCCAAGCCTTCAGTCTTTCCAATGATGCATCCTAACATCATTAACAAGAAATAATATATAATATGATAATGTGTATAATTTCCTCTAATAGGTTAGGACTTATGTCATTTGTACTGGATTGCACACTTACTGAGATATAGTATTTTACAATAATGACCAGACTGATCAGTTATTGTTTTTTTTTTATTCAAAAAGTTTTACAAAATTTTTTCCCCCCCTTTCCCCCCCTCCTCCCCCCTCCCTTCGCAACCCCTCCCCGACTTCCCGGAACGAGCACAAGGTATAGTTAAAAATAAAACAAACATATGCTAAAAATTTCATCCCAACTTAATTATACCCTACAATCATCAATTCCTAACTTCCCCAAAAGCAATCAAAATAATACATCATAATCATTCAAAACAGTCTGATAACTCTTAGTCTGATATCTCGTTGAATATAGTCAATCCATTTTTCCATTCCTTTAAGTATCTTTCTTGCGTATTGTCTTTCAAAAGGCTGATATCTTCGCCATCTCAGCCAAATTGGCAACTTTCAATATCCATTCTTCTATTGTTGGTACTTCTTTTTCTTCCAATATTGTCCTATTAGTAATCTTGCTGCAGTTATTAGATTTAAAATCAATTTAGTCTCAATTACTGTACAATCCGTAATAATTCCCAACAAGAAAAATTGCGGCAGGAACTTTATCTTCTTTTCAAAACATTTTGTAAAATCCACCAAATTTTTATCCAAAAGGCCTTTATGTCCTTACAAGTCCACCAAATGTGAAAATATGTAGCGTCATCACAATTACATCTCCAACATTTTGCTTGCATTTCTGGATACATACACGATAATTTTTTAGGATCTAGATGCCATCTATAAAACATTTTATAAAAGTTTTCCCTCAGATTCTGTGCCTGCGTGAATTTAACATTTCTAACCCAAATTTTTTCCCGTTTCCAATAATATTGGCTCCTGAAAATTTTGTGCCCACTTTATCATACAGTCCTTTACCAAGTCCCTTTCAGAATCTATTTCAAGTAACACATTATACAATCTCTTTATATGCTCCTGAGACTGATTTCTAATTTGCTTTACCAAATTTCCCTCGTTCTGCTCTATACCAATTTTCTGATCTCCCTTCCATCTAGCACGTAGTTGCTCATATTGAAACCAAGTATAATTTTTCCCTTCCTCTCTTAATACTTGCAGAGATTTTAACTGCAAATTACCTCTTTCAGTATACAAAAGATCTTTATATGTAATCATTTCCTGATTCTGTTCTATGTTTATATTTTCTACTGTATGTCTAGGACTTGCCCATATAGGAACCTTATGTTCTTGAGTGAAAAATGTAAAGTCCTTTCTATCCCTTAACATCTTGGGAGGAATCTCTTTCAAAACCTTCAACTCCTGTTCCCCTATTTTCAAGTTTTTCTGAAAAGCAACTTGCAAAATTTGATTCCTCACTGTTCTTTTCAAAAAATAAACCACAATGTCTCTAGGAAGTTTCTTTTGCCTAGCAATCCAAGAATTAACTCTATAAATTTTGTCAATTTGATAAGCAACCTCTTGTGGATCAAGTTCAATAAATTCAGCCAGAGCTTCTGATAAAAATTTTTTTAAATCTTCCCCTTTCTCCTCATTCAAACCTCTAATTCTCAGAGCTCCTTCCATCATTCTATACTGCATCACCACCACTTGATCTTCATTTTATCCAATTTGATTTGCATTCCCCATTCTATTTTCTATTTGTTGATTTGACTGAACAATTTCTTGCACCTCCTCCTCCACCACCTCCAGTCTTTTGCCAAACCTTGAAAAGCCATCAAGATATCTTCTCTTATTTTTTATTATTCTCTTTTATTTCTTCTCTTATTTTCTCATTATTATCCATAATCTCCTTAAACCTTTCTTCAGACACTTTCCCTTGCTCTTTAATCAGATCTTCTAAAGCTGGTTCTGCCCCCAGTCTTAGGTGGTTTAGTAGCCATTTCAGTTTTAAAATTCACAAAATATAAGTCTAGAAACTTCTCTTTTCCCCTTTAAGTATAGGAGAGCTCAGTTCACTTCATTAAAATCCACACATAACATTTCTTATCTTCTTAGTTGCACAGACTGTTTGAAATTCCATTCGTCACTTTCACTCCCGTTCAGGCGCCATCTTTAAGAGTCAATTAAAACAAAGGAAAAAAAATTTCTCTTTTTTAGAAGGTAGAAGTCAGGAAATCAAAAATACTTGCAATCCAATAATTGTCCGCTGGCACTCATTCCGCCTGCTTAAAGAGATCCATAAAGATAAGACAATTAGCAGAGATGGACACTTTCTTCTTTTCCTGCTTTTGCAGACGCACTGAAGTCGGAGATGGCAGGAATATTTATGGGACCCGTCGACCCTTCGAAGCTCTGCTTAATTAAAACAAAGCCTCTGGGGAGGTCTACCAACATTTCCTGCTGCTCTTATCTTCCCCTTTCATCCAGGGAAAAAGATTAAAGCCGGCTTTTCCTGGCTTTTACGATGTTCAGTGCGGAGCCCCTTTAATTAGGGCTCAGCGAAGAGGTGGAGCCACCCGGAAGTCACTGATCAGTTATTGTTATGTTATAGAGCCAGTGGTTATGTTATGGTGGCACAGTGGTTGGAATTCAGCATTGCAAGCTAATTCTGCTCACCTTGCTAGGAATTTGATCCCTTCGATCCTGACTGGGTCAGGGTTGACTCAGCCTTCCATCCTTCCAAGGTCATAAAATGAGGACCCAGATTGTTGAGGGCAATATGCTGGCTCTGTAAACTGCTTAGAGAGGGCTGTAAAGCATTGTGAAGCAGTATATAAATCTGAACGCAAAGTGCTGTTTCTATTTCTAAACAAAATCTGATTCCTTATCGTAGCCAAGTACCAGCTTTCTGTGTATGTATTAGGCCTATTAGAAGTAACTTGAAGGTGACCTAACTTAGTTTGCTGAAATGGAGATTCAACTTGATGAAGCAGTTTGGGTGTTCTTGGATCATTTCAGATTAGTGCTTTGAAAAAGACTCTGTAGATTCCCCTCCCCCGCCCCCAGTGCTATCTGAAGTGCTTCCAGAGCTGACAGCTTCAAGAATGTTTACTAATGCCTGAAAGACCTTCAATATATATAGCCTGGAAGATCTTTAGGAGGCATATGAGGGCAGAGGGGATGAATATTCCTCTCAGTATTTCACCCAGTGCTGGCTGAATGGTTTTACTTACATTTTCAATTACCCAAATTTTAGTTTTTGTACTATTGCTGAAGTAGATTATTTTGCCTTAGATAATCTAGCCCCCACACTGTTGTACATGCACTTAGTATAGTATTGATAATAATTTATTTATTTATTAATTATTAATTATTTACATTTCTATACCGCCCTTCTCCGAAGACTCAGAGCGGTTTACAGCCAAGTTAAAAAGACATATACAAAAATTAAAACACAATATTTGAATTTAAAAATCTGAATCCATAGGCCGAATATTAAAATAACAAGTAATAAAACCACCCATTAAAAATTAACCTTAGGCCAACCCTGCTCAGTAAAACAAAAAAGTCTTGAGCTCGCGCTTAAAGGCCCAGAGGTCGGGAAGAAGGCATAGCCCCAGAGGCAGTTCGTTCCATAGGGTAGGTGCCCCCACAGAGAAGGCTCTTCCCCTGGGGGCCGCCAGCCAATATCGACAATAATATCATCCGATCTTAGATGTATTTGTTCCCTTCTCCTCCTGGGTGTGGTTATCTGTGGTTATCTGAATTACAAGATCTTCTCAGATTTAATTTGCTCAATGGCTCCAGATGAATTGCAGAATTGTAGATCTGTAAAGCAATGTAGTGCAATTGTTTAGTGGACATAAAATCAAGGGAATACAATTCAAAATTTAATCACACTT
Organism: Ahaetulla prasina; assembly: GCF_028640845.1. Taxonomy (NCBI): domain Eukaryota; kingdom Metazoa; phylum Chordata; class Lepidosauria; order Squamata; family Colubridae; genus Ahaetulla; species Ahaetulla prasina. The sequence continues at coordinate 290,176,991 of NC_080539.1, read as the reverse complement.
GCAAAATATTGCACAAAGCTGAACTAGTTACTAAATCTCAGCCTAATTCCCAGAGTTGTACATATGTTAAAGATGGGGGGAGACAGGGCAGGACAGATGGAGGGATGGAGGGAGGGTGGGGGGAGAGAGAAAAATTAACCTCTAACATTTAGCCATTTATAACATTATTATAAATGGTTTTATAACTAAAAGTAATTCAGAGTCAAATGGGTTAAAGGACTGTACTTATTTCTTACTGATATTTAGTATTTATTTATTAATGATTAGATATCCCCAAAGGTTTCTTTTTGACCATAAATTATAGGTGCACAGACATACTTATACACATATACATAGATATGTGTACATGTCATGATTATTATGGATGGAGGGCAGGATAATTATACATTCATGTAGCAATTATAAATAGGTAAGTGAAGAATTAAATTTTCCATTCCTTTTGTTTTGACCTTAAACTACTAAAGGCAAGTAATGGC